>NC_142009.1:39636676-39988342 GCF_049901735.1 Notechis scutatus
ATTGAGGGAATGTAATAATTAGGTTTGATAATTGATTTGCTTTTTTAAAGAAATATGATTGTTAACCGCATCAGTTGTCACTTTTAAATAAAGACATTGTGTCTCCTTACTGTACCCATTGGAAGAAATATTCTGATAAGTATTGTTCTCTTCCCCAGAAAAGGAGAAAATTCAGGGGGGGGGGAAGCTTGCATAGCCCTTTAAGTGTATTTTAAAAGAATCTAAGATGATTTTTCTATTTTAAGGATTAAATATTGATTAGGAGGAGAGATAATCTTCTTTGCAAATACATACAGAAATAAGGTATTAAGAGCAACTAATATGTGAATATCTGACTGCAACTGGGAGAAAAGGTAATGATTTCAGAATGGTAGTTAAAAATATGAAATATTATAGTTGTGTACAAAATAAATTCTTATTTGCCAATGGGGAGGAAATACCAGGAGAGTTTAAGTGTTGAGAAAGTTGATTTCATTTCTAACATGTTAAATAACACTGTCTAGGACGTTATTTCTAGGACAGTAACCCTTTTCCATTTTTTTCTTTTGTAAAAAGCAATTGTAATTTTCTTATGATCAGAAGGATTCTGGTAGAGCCTTTTCAGACTAACAAATTTTATTAAAACGCATAATGTTTGTTAAGTGCAATTCAGCCCCTCAGATGTATGAATTGACTAAACTGATGTAGGTTTTATTTGGGAGGAGACAAGGGGAAAGGAGACCGATGAATAAAAGAGATTACACAGATGCAGGCTACAAGTAAGTCAAATTACAAATACTTTATCAATTAGCATTAAATTAGCATTAAAAACATTGCATTTGATTAGACCTTCTGAAATAGCCCAACACTTTTGATGTAAGTGTCTTCACCAATCTTTCATTCAGTGGTACAAGTAAAGTTTCGGGAGGGGGGAGGGGGGGGGGGAGGGGGGGGGGGGGGGGGAGGGGGGGGGGGGGGGGGGTGGAGGGGGGGGAGGGGGGGGGGGGGGGCGGGGGGCGGGCGGGGGCGGGGGGCGGCGCCGTGGGGCGGGGCGTGGGCGGGGTGTCCTGGGGGGGGGCCTGGCGGTCGGGGCCTGGTGCTGGGGGCCGGGGGGCGTCCGGCGTGGGGCGTCGGGGGGGGTGGGGCGGGGGGGGGGCCTCAAGGGGGCCGGGGGCTTCCCGGCTTTTCGCGGTTTGGGGTTGGAGCGCGGCGCGTGGGCGGGTGGGCTCCCCCTGCAGGGTTGGTGGCGGGGGGGACCAGGGAGACACAGGAGCTGGGTGGGCGGTGGGGGTGGGGGGGGGGGCCGGGGGGGTCGGGCTGGACGGGTGGCAAGGCGTGAGCTTGGGGGCTGTTCTAAAATAGCTAGTTTAATTGAGTGTCCTGGGAGGATAAAATGTTCTAATATTAGTTTGTTCTCGTTTTGAGTCCTGATGTCAAAATTGTGTCCATTAACTTTTTTACCCAAAGCCCATTCTATTTGCCCTATATAGAATCTACCTGGGTATTGCTATCAGATTGTAGCAATTACCACATTAGAAGAGGAATACACTATGTGAGGAGGCCTCTATTTTTCAGTGTAAGGTTCTTGAGGTCTCTGGTGGTGCTCTGGGGCTAAGTAGGCACTAGGTGAGAGGGTCAGATTGCTGTGTTAGCATCATAGGTTTGGTTTTCGTTTTTTTACTTAATCAAAATCTGTGTCAGGTTGTATGGATGTCATGGATGAGCCATACCTAAGAAAGTGAAATGTAATTCAGTTGTCCAGATTGTGGCTAATTAATAATGCACTTGAGTGGCCTCAGCCGTAAATTGTAGATGTAAGAATTCTGCTGTTCCTATTTTGAAGTTTGGAGTTCAATTGTGGACATAGGTCGAAGATGCAAAGTCACATAAGTATGCTGTACTGACATCAATGATGTGCCTGTTGGTTTGAAGTCATGTGTTATGAGAGGATGCTGGTGTATAATGTCACAACATCCATAATAGTTAAAATTGTGTTGCTAGGGCAGTTGCCAATGGAGTTTAGTCATCTTAGAAAATTTTTGGTATCTTTTATGCAGCTGGGAGTCCTGGTAGCATAACCCTGAATACAGAGTCATGGAACCTGATATTCCAACTGATATTGAACGTATGAGCCATTCCATTATCTTAGCCAATGGTTAAAACAATGGAATGGCCCATATTCCCATTGCACTATAACAGAATATCTGTTAAAGAATTTCCTGAGGATATGTAAGACTGTATCTACATGGAGACATACTAGGAGCGCTAACCAGCTGCTTTTACCTACTTCTCAAAATATATAAACTAGGATACGTTTTGCCATCTTCTTCAGACTGTATACTTCTGTTTTGTTATGATTAGACTTTATATTTCCCATAAAGATTAATGAATGTTTATATAGGCAATCTCTTTTAACCAGTGAATATATTTATGCAAAGTAGTGGCATGTAAAATAAATACAAGTATCTAATTTTTTTTCTGAAGTTCTTATCTTTGAGCAATGTTTTGAAGTCAGCTTGGTCTAACAATCTCAACTGCTTAATTTCCCATTCATTTCTTTTTTAACAAGACACTGTTTTTTTAAATGCTCCTGTTTAACTGATAAAGATTGTAAGATTTATCCAATCAGTGAATCAAATGAAATAATAAGGTATTAGTGGCATGTATAATCATTTTTGTGCAAAATAAGAGCAAGCAATACATGGAGGTGAAAAGGAGGAGGACACCAACCCAATTTTAAAAATTAACTGCAGTTAAATGTAGGAAAAGAAAAAGCAACAAAATTAAACCTTGTGGCTCTTCCAACATTGTGGCATATTCAGATGTGCTGTTTCCATCTGTACGTTATAATTTTTCTAACAAATATATAATCTTACTACTGCCTACATTCATGCTCTTAGGATGATTTTCGGAAGGTTATGCAAATACAGCAGAATGATTACTACTCAGCTGCAGAACTTCACTTGATTGTATCTGCTCTCAAACAATCAAGAAGAAGAGAAGAAAATTAATAAAATTGGCTGACACAAAACATCACATTTTGGACTTTATTCAGAAGTGACATCTTCAGCTCTGATGAACAGGAGACGTACATAACACAGATATAAAACCCTGATTAGCTTCTAAGTTTCAGATTCAAGCCCTGCTATCTTTAATGAAATAAACAAGGACGCAAAGCTCAAATGAACAAGTTCAACCCAATTTGTTAATTCTGCCCACTTTGGTCTGAACTGAATTTGGTCCAGCCTTCTACTAGAATGCCTACTCAATACATTTCAGGAAATATATACTTTAACCAAAAAAGTTTGCCCTCTCATAGCTTCCACAGTCTTTTTTTTTTTTTTTACAGCCCTCGGAAGCATACGCAGCACAGTTATCAAACAGCGATAGTGTAGTTTCCTGCCATTCTGAAGCAAGAAAGAAATTCTCTGTAAAACAAGCATAAAATCATTTCAAAATGAATAAATGCATTTAAACTTCTACCCAAATTGCCCCATGTATGTGTCCTACCCACTTTGCTATAACACATTGTAGACACCTCCCCTCCCAGAATGTGAATTATGGTTCCTGATCAGTAAAATATTTTTCATCCCAGAGTTAAAGAATTTCAGTAACAAACGAAGTTCTTCACTTCTCCTATAGGATCAGGAAATATCAAGAAATCAGAATTCTTCCTCATTCCAACAGTATTCATACTTCTTGTTCCAGATCATTTCTATACATTCCAATGCTACCCATCTCACCCTCCAAAACAGGCTAATGTGACTTGCATTCTTCCATGTTTCTTAAAAAAAAACCCAAAAACATCTAAATCTCTGATATTATATAATATATAACATTTCTGATTCATTTCTTTTATATTCCAAGTGAAGAAATTCTGTCCCTGATTAATTTTCATTAAGTAATAGGTTATGGTTTCTATGTGTTCAATCTTGCCATGGTTAATAGTACAAATATGTTATATATTCAAGGAATTGTGAAATGGCTTTTATTAAATCTAATACTTTTCTTGATTTGTTTTAGTGCCTGCTCATTTCCCTATGTTATTGTTTCAAATTCACCGGGGATAATTTTAAACTAATATCCTCATCATACTGCAGAGAAACCATCATCAATAAGCAGCAAAAGGATGATTAAAATATCTCTCCATGTAAAACAAATGAAGTCAAAATTACTGTGGGGAATAAATTGCCCTTGTAAAGGCATAATGTCACTGCCATGATTTAGGCAAGATTTGTTATTGAAAAACAAAACTGTCTTAGAGTCCTAAACAGGCATTGGTTGTAATAATTATATTGTGTTTTTTTAAAAAAGGTAAATGTCTGGCTTTTTCTCACTAAAATGAAATTCAACAATGAAAATGAAATTCAATGGTGTAAAAAAGATGTTGAGACTCTAAAACAGGGGTATCAAACTCAAGGCCTGCGGGTCATCTGGCCTGCATGGCTGCCCTGGAAACAGCCCTGGTTTTGCTGGCAAAGCACTATAGGAGGCCGTTGCAACTGAAAACGGAGCCCAGGAGGGCTGCACATGCCCTTCCCAAGTTCCATTTCCATTGGCAGAGTGCTAGCAAAACAAACTACTAGCAAAAGTGGCATTTGATCACAAGGCAAGAAGGCATTGAGAAATGTTTCCCTTTTGCATTAGAGCATTCAAGAAGGGACAGAAAAGGAAAAAGGGAAAGAGGAAAGAAAAAGAAGGAAAGAGGGGAAGGAAGAAAAAAGGAGAAAGAAGAGGGAAGGAAAAAGAAGAACAGAGGAAAAGGGAGGGAGAGAGAGAGGGAGGGAGGAAGGAAGGAAGGAGGGAGGGAGGGAAGGAGATTATAATGAGAGGAAGGGAGGGAGGGTCTGAGAGAAGTCCTGCCTTAGCACTTGGCCACCAGCAGCCCTGCTGCCCTTTCGCCAACCCCTTGTCTCCTCCTCCTGACCTCTCCTGGTGGTCTCCCATCCTATTGCTGAGGAGGCTGTGGTTACAAAGCCAGGTCTCCTTGCATGGAGAGGGAATGGGGCCTCTCTCTGACCCGCACACTTTGCTCTCCCGCACACACCAACAGCAGCAGCAGCAGACTCAAGGAGGAGGTAAACAGAGAAGTGGACTGGGCTGGGTTAGGCTGTGGGGTTCCAGTACCCTCGGAGTTCCAGGGCTGGGCTGGGAGTTTGCCCCCCACTGCCTAGTCTCTGGACAGACTGCGATGCCACGCAGGGGTGCTCCACATGGCCTGAGAGGGACAGCAAGGCTCCTCTAGAGCAGGGGTCCCCAACCACCGGGCGCGGACCGGCACCGGGCCGTGAGCACTCTCTACCGGGCCGCAAAGAATTTTTTTTTTAAAAATGGCGGCTTTCTTCACCTTCGGTGAATGCTGCTGGGATCAGGGATCAAGGACACAAATGAAAGAAGGGGAGGAGGAAGCAACCGAAGCCTGTCCTGCTCTCTGGGTCAGCTCTCTCAGTCTCTCGCTCCTCCACCAGCACAGGAAGAAACTGCTTCAAAGAAGCAGGGGGGCTTTTCCTGTCGCCGCGCCCGTTTCTCCCCCACCCCCACCCTGTTCGCCCGCTCGCCCAGTGCTCCGTTCTGCCTGCCTGCCTGCCTTCGTTAATGGTTGAATCGGAACAGCTTCGGCTGAGTAAAAGAGCGAATAGTTATTATTCTCAGCCGAAGCTGCTCCCAAACAACCAGAAACTAAGGCAGGCAGGCAGGCAGGCAGAACGGGACACTGTGGATTGAAGCGGGCGGGCGGGGTGGGGTGGGGTGAAAGCAGGCGTTTGGAATAGCTGCGGCGACAGGAAAAGCCCCCCCTTCTCTCTCCCCGGTCCTTGCAAAAATTTTCTGCTTGAAACCGGTCCCTGGTACAAAAAAGGTTGGGGACCACTGCTCTAGAGGACAACGGTTTGGCACTCTCCCTGGTCTTGCCTTCCTCCACTGGAGACAATGGATCCACCCAGCCCTTCCCAGGCCACCACAGGTGCCCATGACATGAGTGACATTGAGCTGGCCATGCCCACCCTGCCCACACCCAACTAGCCATGCCCCCCACCCCCCAAGGTCAAACACAACCCTGATGCGGCCCTCTATGAAATCGAGTTTGACACCTCTGCTCTAGAAAGAGTGAGAGAAGAGCAACACAGATGATATGGGGACTGGAGGCTAAAACATATGAAGAATGGTTGCTGGAATTGGGTATGTCTAGTTTGATGAAAAGAAGGACTAGGGGTGACATGATAGCAGTGTTCCAATATTTGATGGGCTGCCACAAAGAAGAGGGAGTCAAGCTATTCTCCAAAGCACATGAGGGCAGGTCAAGAAGCAATGGGTGGAAACTAATCAAGAGACAAGCAACCTAAAACGGAGGAGAAATTTCTTGACAGTGGAACAACTTGCTTCCAGAAGTTGTAAATGCTCCAACACTGGAAGTTTTTAAGAAGAGATTGGATAACCATTTGTCTGAAATGGTATAGGATTTCCAGCCTAAGCAGAGGGATGGACTAGAAGACCTCCAAGGTCCCTTCCAACTCTGTTATTCTATTCTATTCTAAAATCCTTCAATCCCTCCACTAACTTCTTTTCACTTCCACACCCCAAAGAAGTGACTTTAAAGATCATTGAATGTTTTTAACTCTTCCACATAGACTTTAGGGTGAGATCCTTGGGAGAGCAAATCCAAATCCAGAGCACAAGATTGCTAGACTTGGTAGAGAAGGAATCCACCTTTTGCCTAATGGGTGACAATGAACATGCTTGCTGGTATCTTCAGCGCCTGAACTCTCCTACTGCAAAGCCATAATGGCCAGATGGCAAAAAAAAGAAGTCATCCCAAGCCAGAGTGAAAGGCCATGCCTGTAGCAACTGAAAATAGCCAATATGAGCTGGACAAATCCCAATTCTGTCATTATCCCCTTTACAAATTGTGGATATTGTAAGACCTATATTAGGGGGGAAAGCAGAACATATAAGATACTAAGTGACACCACAGCTTCTGTAGCTGGGTCTGTTTCAAATTTATATCCAGTGGTGGTATTCGACCAGTTCGGCCCAGTTCTGGCGAGCCGGTAGGAGTGATGAGCAGTGGAGACTGAACCAGTTCTGTCTGCTGTTCTGCTGTGGGGCCTGCCTGCCCGCCCGGGCTCTCATACTGGTTTTTATCTGCTGAATTTGAAGCGCAACTGCTTTGCACAGCACAAAATAGTGCCGTGCGGCAGCTGACGAAACGACTGGGATCGTGCTGGCTTGCAGGAGGTGAGTTAGAATGCCTCTGTGCCTACGCAAAGTGTGTGTTTGGCGCACGCGTGCACGCAAAGTGTGTGCATGCACGCAAAGTGTGCTCACCAAGCCATGCCCACCAAACCAGTGACAACAATATTTGAATCCCACCACTGTTTATATCCCATTCATGTCAGTAGGATGGCTGATAATTTTGGTTGAGACTGAGAGAAGGGCTGTTATCAGAGTGTTAATTCCAACAGCAAAGGTTTATTTCTTTGAGTAAAAAAGAGGAAAAACTGATAATACCAAAATGAGTGAGGAGATGTGGAGAAGCCTACTAAAGAAAAACTGGAGTAATAGGCTACTTGCAGTTTGAGCTATAGGTTGCTCATTGCTGATTAAATGAACCCATATTCTTTTTCAACCCTGCCATATCTTCTCTTTCTGCTCACCAGTCCCCAACCTCTTTTTTCTGTTTATGCCTGTTTGCTATTCCAAACAAATTTCATAACTCTGCTTTTGATCATTATCATAGTTTCCAGTGGAGAATGATTAGCATAAAGATGAGATGTCTCTCCTGCAGCGGAAAATACAGTAAACCTTGTTTTTGATCACAGAATGTAGGGGTCATGAGTCTCATCTGCTGCAGGACTAGGAAAAATTAAAAGGAGCAAGGATAAGGCCCCTCACTGAGTCCCTTTTAAAAGTGCTTAAATTACTTTTCTTCTTGTAGGTAAAAATGATCTAGCACTTTTCTGCTCATTTCCTCAAGTAAGATAGCTATAATTACAGGTATGCTCCACTTTTATCTTCAATTCCAAGAAAATAACACTTTGTAATATTCACTTATTTCATTCCAAATAATCACGCCTACTAATGTCTAGCCATTCACGTGCCTATTTCAATTTCTCTAAATTGAATTTTGCCCCATTATGTGACGTAAAAGCAAGTCATAATGCATTCTTCCTTCCACCCCAATCCTACCCCATCCCAAATTACCTGAATATGTTTTCTTACATCGTACACCATCAATTCTAGGCTAACTAAAATGTTTTGATCACTTTTCTGCCATGGCCTCCCTATCCTAAGCCCACTCTCCTTTTCAGAATCCACAGCATTTCCTGTGAAAAAGCAGCTTTGAGGGGTTTACCAGTGTTGTGTTTTTAGTACAACTGAAGTTTTCACTCAGGTCCGCAGTTTGGGCGGGAAAATCTCTTGAATGTGATTGGCTGGCTCGTCTGACAGTCCCTATAAAAAGGGAACTGTCAGACGGGTTCAGCAGTTCTATTTTCACTGTTAACTGAATAAACAAGTTGAACTGTTCCTTTCGGCTAAGTGTCTTCCTTCACCCACAACAGAACAACCAGTGTGAGACATTCCTCTTTGTTTCTCATTCTCAGTTTGTTTCTCAAAATATGGCATGACAAAATCCCTATGAGATCCCTTTGCTACCTGCTGATTTCCTAGTGCTGAGAACAAGAAGAAAAATATCTCAGGCTGTCATAGGTCCAGCAGTAACAAAAACTCCCTTTACCTAAAATAAATTGCTTATACACACACATTTGCCTACAAAGAAAAAAATCCCTTCAAGAAGTTTCTAAAAGAATGGGGGGGCTGAAAATCGTCAAGCAAATGTTTCTCTTTGAAAGATCTGAAGTCCAGATTCAGAGGTTGGTGAAATAGAAAGAACAATAGGGAATGGACTACAGTGGTTTCAAATAGACCATAGCTGAAATAGAAATAAATATTTTGACATTACCATGTTCTGGAGTGGTTTTAAAAATGGAAAAGAACATCCTTGTAAGAAAGGCTGTTGAATGATCTAGTTATAATTAAGAAAGACATCCAGTTTGTTTAAGATCTTTGCTACATGATTAGGAGACCCAAGTCATTTAGTCGTCTTAGGAAATACAGAGTATAGGTTGACTTACTCCTCATTAGTGCATTCTTGATCATCTTGATAATATTTTAGCCTCTTGGTTGGTTATAAAACTTATACAGTATAAACTTTCTGTTTCTGAAATACAAACCTCCCAAGTGTTTGCTGTGTTATTCTTTCATTCTTTACTTCCTTGCCCTTTGTGTCCTGTTTCTCTGCCTCACAATTTGTCTGTCTGCACAGTTTAAATCTACTACTAAAGTCATTGGCAATAAAAACTCAAGGAAACAAGAACAAAAATGTAAGATTCTCAAACTTAACTAGTACTTAACTAGCACATGGCAGTGACAGGAGTGCTTATGCCTCATAATAAAGTATAATCTTTCTTAAGGCTCAAATTTCCTTATATGCTAAAATTAGCATTCACTGTATTGCTAATTATAGGTAATACAATTTAAATTGTTGGTTCGAATGCATTTTACATTTATCACAAATATTAAATACGAGATGTGGAAATTTTATAAATGTTTATTAAGTTTTGTTTATTACTGGCAATTTTGAACTCACGGGATAAATGTCATGGGATCTTTCGAAGTTAAATTTAAAATTGCATCATCTTTTCATACTGTCAAGAATGGATCTGGGGAAAAAATAGATATGGGACAAAATGAAAACAGGGAAGAAAATTGGATTGAACACAGAATGAATGGAAGAAGGGGAAGTATACAGTAAGTCCTGTTTGAAAAACTATTGAAAATTGGATTAAATTCTGAACAGTTTTAATGGAAAGTGGATGTAAGGAAAGAGGACTTGAAAAGTGCTTGCGACAAAAGTTCCAAAATTATATCATTGAATGCCATAGAACGGGGTGCCAAACTCACGGCCCATGGGCCAGATACATCACACACTGGCCATGCCCACCCCTGGTTTAGCAAAGGGGGGCAAAGTTATGGTACACCATGTGACAACAATGTATCATCGCAAGTTTAACACCCCTGCCATAGAAGTTACTTGAAATTATACTAATGGGAAATATGAAAAGAGATGCTTGGTGGAATCATGAAATAAAGGAAACTGTGCTTGAGAGGAAAATGCACATAAGAAAATGATTGCTACAAAAAATGAGGATGAAGGAAAACCCTTCCGGTTTGAAGGGCTTCGGCGACAGACAGGAATCCGCGATCGTGCGTGGTTTCTGCCTGGGCTCACCGCTGGAGCACCCCGAGCCGGCTGGTTTCGGGGCTAAGCCACCCCGTAGAGGTGGTGAAGAAGGGGAGACTGCCAGCAGGGTCAAGGAGAGATGCATCTCTCCTCCTCAGCTGGTCAAACTCCCTTTCCCGAAAGCGGTAGGAGCGGTGGTCAGAAATGGCCACCTCAAAGAAGCACTCAACCGGAAAAGAACATGCAGGAGGAAGATAAGAAGTGAAAGTTTTGGCTGACCGGGCTAAGTTGAAAAAGCAATAACTAAGGTACCCTGGAATTTAAATTTTACAAGAAATAACATTGCTCCCAAAGAAGAGTCGGAAGCAGCGAAAGAAAGTGAAAAGGAAAGGTTTGGATTTTTTTTTCTTCTCTCTCCTTCCTTATATTGACAATTAAGAATAAGAAATTGGAAAAATCCGCTTTGGCATCAACAGGCAATTAAGCTGAAAATATAACTAAATGCCAAAGGGACAATAAAGATTTCTGGACATTAAAAACTTTTTCTTCTATAAGCAGGAAGGGAGAGAAAAAGAATAAGGGTAGGATCTGGAAGAGGGAGGAGATTGCCTGGACTTTAAAAGAATCTAAAGTAAAATTTCAATAAGACTTCTAAAAGATACATTTTAACTGAAACTTTGCAACTAAATAGTAACCCCAGGAAGAGAAAGTGGGTGGGGGGGAGAAAGAGCAAAAAGAAACAGTTTGTGTGTATTTGGATTACTTGGTGACTTTTGGATTTTTGGCTATTATATTTGAATGACTAAAATCAATCGGGTGGTTGTTTAAATTTTTTTACAATGGCATCACTTTTCGATGAATTGAAAATGGAACTTAAAAAGTACAAAGAAGATGCACAAGAAGGAAGGGTTCTTTTGGCTTCGTTTTTCAATTCTTAGAAATGGAGATTTGGAACTATGAGAAACAACAAGAAAAGACTGCAAAACAAGAAGACTGGGACAAAGAAGAAGCCATCTTTAATGAAAAAGTAACTCTATGTGGGGAAGAAAAAGGAAAGGGGGGAAAGAGGAAGGAGAATTTAAGATTTAAAAAAACAACCAAAAAAAAGAAAAATAATTCGAAAAATAAGTATAATACTATAAAACAACAGAAAAGGGGAATACAGAAGAGGGAAGTAGAGGTAGAGAGACAAAGGGGTAAAAAGGAGAGGGAGAAGAAGAGAGGGAAGAAGGAAAGGAAAAGAAGTCACAAAGGTCCGGAGCAAGATATAAAGAAACAGGACCTATTTGGAGATAATAGGTAAAAATTTAACTGAAAGGAGGATTCTGTAAAGGTACATGAGATTGTGTTGTTATATTTGAAATAGAAATAACTTTAGAAAATTGGAAACAACATATGATTAGAATGAGGGATAGAATGGTTAGTGTAACTTAGTAACTTAGTGAAATGTTTGTGAATAAAGTAAATGAAATAAAATAAACGAGAAAATTAAATTAGGAAGGAATGGGAACACTTTAATTAGTCAATGTTTTATAAAATATAAGTGAAGAGGGGGGGAATTGATTATGGAAAGCTAATTGTTCCCATAGAGGTATGATATTTAATTGAAAAGTAATATGAAAAATCTTAAGACTTTAATGAATTTTAATATTAATGATAGAATTGAATTGGAATGGAATGTTGTTTTAATTATATACATTTATAATTTTTTCTTTTTTTTTTAAGAATATTGTGTGTAGTTTAATGTACCAAACAGAATCCGAATGGAAGCTATGTATTATATTGAGTGTTATAACTTTAGGGGAAAGTTATAAAGGCGTCATACTCCAATCAGTAACTACAGGAGAAATTTTGTTTAATGAGAAAAGATAATAGACAATTGAAACAGGACAGACAAAAAAATATAAATATAATGATTTGAATTGAGATGAAATAAATATAATAAAATTGAGGAAATTAAAAGAGGGGAGAAGCTATGTAGAAAATGTAAAATTGTAATAAGATATGGAATAGAATATAAAAATGAGCATGAACCTGAAATTGTGTCTGCACGAAGAAATGTAACCCGGGATTATGCTTCTTTCAAAAAAGATGTTTTAAGTGTGTTTCTTTTCTTTTTGTGAAAACTCAAAATTTACAAAAAAAAAATGAGGATGAAGGTTATTTGGTAACATGTATGGTTGCCACAGAGAAGAAGTTGCAGAGAATATGATATGGGGGAATTTTTGTTAATCCCAGTTAACCTCAATCCAATAGCAGAAGAGTGCCCTGAAGTTGCTTTGTTGTACTATGATCACAGGATGTTCTCTCACAGATGAAGACAAACTTCACAACCAAGCAAGCATTTTTATCAATTACTAATATCATGTATATCTTCTTTTTCTTCCATGTCTAGATCAAACTTTAAATTGCCAGAATGAAGCCACCTTCTTCGCTTTGTCATTGGCTAAAAATAAATCACTATTGGTACATGATTCTGGTGGTAGTCGACATACCAGCAGATGGGCCAGGCTCTGTGTCTCTCCACAGTCACATAGCATGTTGTTATCCTCTAAGAATTTCCACTTGAGATCAACTTTGAAGATTTAAAAAAAAAATTGGAGCCGGTGAAAAGGGCTAAGCAAGGAGAGTCCAACAATAAAAAATGATGGTATGTTTGGGATGTACAATAACTGAAGCAAGATAATACTGAAAGACATATAAATAGTTTGTATGGAAATGAAATGTGCTCTTTTGGAAATGAAATAAAAATGAATGCTACAAAAATTAGCATCCAAGAAAGAATAATTCTGTCCGGATGTTGAAAATAGTGAAGCTGAAGGTGTAAATAGTATAGCTGAATAATGTAAAAATATAAATGTGATTTGCTTTTGAAGTTACTGTGCAACATGATTAATATATATGTGAAGATGACATCTGACTTAATAAGTGGAAGATAGTTATTTTTCCCTTATACAAAGGAAAAGGTTACACAGGTTAATGTAAACACAGGCATGGGGCGGTTTGTTAAGTGTGACTATAAAGGAGCTTGGCAGAATTCGGACTAAAAGGCTTCAGGAGGTTCAATTAGGAAGTTTTGGAAATGCAGTGCAGGGTATGTAGAGCAGATGTTTATTCTTCAGCAGGTCATTTGCAAATGAGAGAAAGGAAGTTTGTTTTAGACTCATTGGATTAGAGGAAGCATTGATAAAATACAGTTATCAGTGGAAGTTTATTATACAATATTGAAGAAAGTTGTTAACTGATGAAGTGATATGTTGGGCCTTGATCTTTGTACCTCAAGTTCTATTTATTTATTTGTATTTGTTTTTTTAATTTTCCTAGATTGAGAAGCTATTCAGATAATAGACTTGGATTATGGGCCATTTTCTATGAATAGCAAATAGTTCAATACAGGTAGGCTTAATATACAGTCACTTTAATGACCATTCAGATTTATGATAGACCCCCAAATAGTTACTTGTGACCTGTCCTCGCCACTGCCACACACACACATCCTTGCAGTCACATGATCGCATCTCAGATGCTTGGAAACTGACTGTCATTTAAGATCAGTTGCTGCATTCCACCCTCATGTGATCACAATTTACAGTTTTTTGTGGGTTTTGGCAAAAATAAATTGGATTCACTTAACAACTACATGACACGGTGGCTCACTTTATGACTGCTATAAAAATGTTGTAAAATCTAGTCAGGTCAAGTGGTGACTCGCTTAACAATCACAAAAACTTACAGTCGGAATTCTGGGCTCAATTGTGGTCATTAAATGAGAACTACCTATGCAGGGCAGGGAATTAAATCAAGGATGTGTGATGTCTCTGGTTGTTTAATATGCATATGAGTGAATCTATAAAGACTGATTTGGGAGACGTTAGAGGCATAATGTTTGAGGATATGAATGTAGGTAGTTTTCTATATAAGCAATGTCACCTTCTGATTATGGCCAAAATTATTTCTAGAGAACATAATGCAAATTATACAATGCAACAAGGAGATGAGTGTGAAAATTAATGTATCAAAGCCCACAATAGTTGTATTGAATGAGGAAATACAGTGAGTGAAAGTTATAGATCAATGGCAAATAGAGCTTCAATTTGTGTGCCTTCATGGAAAGTGAGAAATTTTAAGACATGCAAATGCTATTTAAAAAGTGGGCAGTATGTGTGATCTCTTGCAAAGAATTAATGTTCCTCAAAGGAAGCAAAAATGGCTATGTATGAGAGTGTGTTTCTGCATCTGTGGTATGAAAATAAGAATTGGGTATATTAGAAAAACTTAAAAATAAGTGGATAAGTTAAAGAATGGGTTACTTAATATGTGCAATAAAACAGGAAGAAAATGGGTCAAGAGCAATTGGGTGCTGAAGAAATATGAATTGAGTGCAAAAGTGAGTGGCCAATATAAGTAAATTGAGATGATTTGGTCACATAGAAAGAAGAATAGGAACTGTATCACTTCTTGTAACATAGGTTTATTTATATACATTTTCCTTCCAAAGACCTGAACCATACAATTTTTAAAACTATAAATACCAGGGGATAAATATATTCAGGTTTGACAGTTGTTCCAGATACAGTGAAAATGTTAATTTTTTATCAAAATGTGAAGTTTGAATTTTTCTTAATCTTACCTTTCTGCTGGAGCATCGCCAAAATTCCCCAGAAGGTGAACCAAAGTGAAGACCGCTTGTAGTAGACAAGGATTGGAAGGTAGATTATGATCTATTTTGAGCATTCTGGTAAAAAATCTCTCATGAATTAACACCAACACATATTGAAGAGTAAGCAGTTAGATTAAAGACAAAATAAACTCACACAAGGGCATCAATATGCAACATATGTAAATAAGGAAGCAGACTCAGTTGTGCAATAGCAAATGCTATCTTAACATTTTTAATCCTACCCCTGCTTCAGGTGCTATGAATTCAAATTTTGCCTCCTGAAGCATATTTTACCAATTATTTTTTATTTGTCTAGCAGACTCCTTGAAGTTAAACCTTTTTTTATATAAAACTTAACTATAATTCATTAAGCCAAATGCAGGCTCATTCAGAACTTAATATATCATTCTAGTCTCCCTATTCATTCATTGCCATTGTAGAGATGGAAAAAACACAGATCAGAAGGGGAAACTTACATACAATGCTTATCATCTTTTCCTTGAAGAAAAAAAAAGACAAAGATTGACATCAACTTTTTAAAATTATTTTCACATACATCCTGCTGACTTCTTGACCATTAGGCAGGAGGTAAAATCAATTAGAATACCGAAGTCAAATGAAATTTCAACTTCCAGACCTCACTTTTTTTAACCCGGCTCCAGGCCATAATTTTCACACACATGTGTACAATACACACACTCCTTCTTCCACTTGATATTGGCTTTAGAATGCCATGTGCTAAGTCTCAGCAGGTTACCTCTTATTTTCTTCTAAAATATATCTGAAAAAGGAATCTACTTCGAGACTCAGCAAAACAATTGAACTTGCTATCAAGAAGTTTTGCAGAGTTTTTATTAGTTAGAAGAGTCTGATAAATGTTCATGGTTTGCCAAAAAATATTAGTTTTAAGAGCTGAAGACAAGAAACTTTTGAACTACAGCAGATATGAGTATTGAGGTTTTTTTTTTACATTGACTTTTCTTTAAGCCACATTTGGATTCATAGCCAGAAGAAATGTAGACATTAATATTATTTTATTTTTCCCACATCCTTATTATTGGCAAAAAACAACTAATTTGATATTGGGCTGACTTTAAAAGGCTACATTTCTGCCATTGGGAAATGGATTCTGCTCGAGGATAATGTTACTTTGGACTTTCTATATTTATTTATTTGATATCAGATATCAGATATTAAAAATAAAATTGTATTACTGCCTCTATTATTAGGGTATTGGAAGCGAAAATCACTCTTCTTCCCCTCACTTTTTTTTTGCTTCTCCTCTGTCTTATTCATGTTAATTACAGAAAAACAGAAAGTGTGGGGCAATTTTATTGGGATTAGCTAAGAAATTGGGGAATGAGATATATTATTCTGGCCTAAGTGAGTTAGGGTTCCTGAATGAGATGATATTTAAAGATTGGGATTTACAAATCACTGTCAGTAATAAATGCTTACCATGAACAAATTCCTATACATTTATTAGATGGACTTTCTGGGAATCTCATAGTTAGTTAGGTTCAAATCCTATTGTCAATATGGACAAATGGTTGTCTTGATTTGTCTTGATTGCTTTTCAAAGGTCATTCCAGTAATATCTTAGAACTCATCCATCCACGGTCTTCAATATGTTCCATTTTTTTCTCATTTTCTATGTTTCTATATTTTCTATATTCATTTAGCCATTTTTAATCACTTGCCCAAGATATGAGTTTCTGCTTGTTGATCATAACAGATAACAGTTAATCAGAGTTGGAAGAGACCTTATAGGTCATCTAGTCCAACCCCTCCCCCTATACCATTTCTGACAAATGACAGTCCAATCTCTTCTTGAAGGTCTCAAGTGATGGCGCTCCCACAACTTCTGAAGGCAAGCTGTTCCATTGGTTGATTGTTCTTACTGTCAGAAAGTTTCTCCTTATTTTCAGGTTGAATCTCTCCTTGTTCAGTTTCCATCCATTATTCCCTGTCTGTCCTACAAGCGCTTTAGAAAATAGCTTGACCCCTTCCTCTCTGTGGCAGCCCCTCAAATATTATCATATCATAAAGTGAGTAATCAGTCCTTATGTGGTCCAGGATAGATTCCTCAATTTCTCTCATAGTCCATGACACTTTTTATTATCACATCCAAATTCATAATTTGAAAGTATCTTTCTTTTGCTTTGTCTCAGTGTCCAAGAATTTTACTCAACCATTAACCTTGCAAAAAAAAATTGTTTTCATTATATTCAGATTACTGTTATCAGTGAAATGTTCTCTTTTATGATCTTTTCTAAGTTTGTCATTGCCTTCTTCTCTAGGATTAATCTTCTCCAGTGCATCATACCTCTTTATCTATTTTTGACTCCAAGGAAACAAGCTATATACCAGCTTCATTTCTTTGCCATCAACTATAAGTTCACTAAGCATGTAAGTTGACATTATCTTGATCTTATCTTCTTAATATTTAACATTACCGGAGATTTTCACATCTATTTGTTCTTTTATAATGACTACTTCTAAGTCTTCTTTGGTTTTGGTTAATAAAGTGGTATTGTCTGCATGTTTTAGATTGCTAGTATTTGATTTTCAGTTTTAATTCCAGCTTTCATTTCTTCCTATACTATTGTTTCTATATTTACAATGTAAATTAAACACATGTGTGGACAATTTGGATCTTTATCTCACTCCCCTCCCTATTTTCTGATTCTCCAAATTCAGTTCTTACATCAGATTCTTGTTCATTGGAAAGTTTTTTTAGGACAAACTAACAGATGCCCTCTAAAGCCTATTAGTTTTAATATATTCTCTACTAAAAATGAAAGCAGGTTTGTGGTAGTGGTTAAAAACAACAAAGTAGAAAGTAGACAATTGTGAATTCTACATGTTAAGATCCACCCAAAATTTATGTTGTTAACTGATAAATTTGTTGAGTTTTGCCCCCATTTTATGCCCTTTCTTGTCAGATTGAAGAAAAGGCTGTAATTATTTAGTCTCATGTAAGTAATTAGTTTATTCTGCTTCAGTTTTCAGAAAATAATTATATTACTCATGGTTCATTAACTGCTTTCAGAACACTACCTGTTTTTATTTAATTAATGAGACTAAATCATTAATTTACTGTCTCACCATTGTTGATTACCATTATTATCAGAAAACCATTATAAGATATACTTCAATGGATATTTTTTTAAAAAATAAGCTAGCAATGTGATCTATCAAGAATATAAACTGAAAATATGTTACTCAAATGCCAGCAGAGCATTTATTTCTCTAACTTAGAATTTTTCCTATTGTAACCAACAGCAGCTCTCTAAAATCTCAAGACTGAATTGCACATGGCTGCTTACAGGTAGTCCTCAACTTATGACCTCCATTGAGCCCAAAGGTTCTGTTGTTAAGTGAGTTTTGCCTCATTTTATGACCTTTCTTGCCATAGTTGTTAACTGAATCACTGCAGCTGTTAAGTTGGTTTCAAGGTTGTTAGAGAATCTGGCTTCCCCATTGACATTGCTCATCAAAAGTTTGCAGAAGGTGATCACATGACCCCAGGACACCGCGACTGTCATAAATATGAAACTGTTGCCAAGAGTCCGAATATTGATCATGGGACTATGGGGATGCTGCAATGGTTGTAAGTAGGAAAAATGGTCATAAGTCACTTTTTTCAGTGCTGTTTTTACTTTGAACTGTCACTAAATGAACTGTTGGAAGTTGAGGACTACCTGAATTGTTTTATTAACCATATTCTGCAGAGATGCCTGGTAAGATATTTGATGCCTTCTTCAGTCTGGAAATATCCCAGGAAAAAGCACAGAAAAGTTCATCACCTCATAGATGTCAGGTCTGACTGAGGCTGCAAGGCTATCCAGTTGAATTTGTACACTTGGTGCTTTTTCCTGCATAGCTGGGTCTTAAGTACAATCAGCTAAAGCCACAAGAAATTCTAATTTCAGTTTTGTTCTTCATGTATGCTAGCAGGGTAATCACATTAGAATGTAGTTTACCTGTTATGCCCCTGGTGGAGACTGACTCTGAGGGAGAGGAGGAACAGCTGACAGGGAGTGGAAGTGTAGCTCCAGAGGTTGTGGAGGAGGCTGGGGAAGGGCAGAGGCCGGTTGAGCAGTCAGAGGAGGACCCAGGCCCATTCCCTATCCATCCTAGGGCACGCAGGGAGAAGAGGATAAGGGAGAGACGTGGTCTCCTCGGGAGGAGAGGGCCTTGATCCTTTTCATGGCTGCAGGTGTGAGAACTGAATAAGAGTTTGGACCTGCGTATTAGCAAACGCTGGAAACAAAGCGTGTTTTATTTTGGTCTGAAGTTATCTTGGTTGGCGTCCTTCCAACAGACTGCCTTGTTATCTCCTTGAATTTGGTAAATAGTTCTCCTGTTCCGTTGTGGAAATTTCATCATTGTAGTTTGGTTTGTTATTTCACCTCTATCTGCTCATTCAGTTCAGACTGTACTGCTTTCTTTTGAAGACTATTTTTGAGTACGTTGTATCTCCAACTGAGTATTGAACAGTGGGGCATTAAAGGACATGTATTTATATTTTGGATTTTGTTACATTTGTGTTACGCTCTGGGTCATCACATTACCTTTTTGGACATTAGGCACACAACTTGCTTACAATATTGCTCTCATTTGTAAGTGTTTCATAATTTTATATCAAAATTAGCAAAAAAAAAAAAAACAAATTACCCTTGGGTGCCTAATTCAGTACCCTGATAATGTTTAGGATTATAGTTCCTAAAACTATAAAGGGCTTATGAATCCCTCAAAAACTAGACATTATCTAAATTTTCATTGCTCTATACCCTTCTTCTGTATTAAGAAAACTTCTTAAATTAGTCATAAGCTTGTTATGTTTTCATAACACTTCATGATACAGGTAAGTGATAAGACACTTACAAATGACAAGACAAAAATGCTATGTATATAAATCTAGGACTTTGAAAGTCTTTGTTATTTTCCTACCCTTTTTTCAGTTTTGTAATAATATTTTATAAATATGACAACCAAAATTATTCTCGATATTTTAAATACAATCTACCATTAATTTGCATAAAGTATTACAATGCTGAATACACTGTTATCCCAAATCCTTTTTTCTACATCCAAGTCATAAGCTCTTTATTGAAGAACAAGCCAACCTCAAATTGAATAGGAAAATAAAAATAAAATTCAAAACAATCAAACATTAATCTAATAGAGTACAAGTTTTTAACCCATCATTTCCTACAAATTTAAAGTTTTTTTTTAAAAAAAAAATCAGGTTCTGGAGCATATAAAGAGCCATCTGTTCAAGTGACAGCTCTTTCAGGTTTCATACATGGAGATCCTATAGATGAGATTTGTAAATAGATTCATTTGTGTCAAAGTTTCCATGGAAGTGATATGACATCGACCATCCCTTCTGAATTGGATCTCCAGCAATCCAAAGGTTTTCTGCAGCTACACAATATAACAAACTTGATACTTGTAGAGGTGGATTGCAACAGCCAGGCCCAGTTCACAACGATATTCTAATGTATCAAATGGGAGGGGAGGTGTTAATCTCAAATGATATGTCAATGTTCATTATTAAATACCCCAAATATATTGAAGTTAAGTCAGAAAGGAATGTACTTGGAAATAGAGTTGGAGGGGATGTCTTAGCACTTTGCAAAGGAAAAATGATAAAAACCACCAAATTCCACCATAGTTCTACATTCTTAAAATGAATATAGCTAGGTGTGGATACGATAGAGGATGAGGGGAAAATGGAGGGAGCAAAAGACATGAGAAATCTTGCCAGAGTTGAAATCTTTCTATTATTTCAGTTTCTTTTAAGTAATTTTGCCTCCTCTTTCTATCCTGTTATGGGAATTTAGCTCAGCCTAAATGCCCCAACACTGACATATGCCATAAAAGCAAAATGAAAGTAGAATACTTATCTGTTTGTCTGTTTGTTTGTTTAATATGGCTGCCCATCTCACAAGAAGTCACTCTGGGTAGTTTATGGCAAAAAATATAAAACATGTCAAAAACAGTCACACAGTGTTAAAAATTTTTAGAAAGTGTTAAAAGCACACAAGGGATCACATCTGCAAGAAACCATGTCAAGATTTCATCAGTCCCCTGAAACACTCAAGCCTGTTGATAAAGCCAAATCTTGAAGGAGTTCCAGAAAGTAAGGAGGGGTGGAGAGGACATCACTTCAGGAGAGAGAATGTTCTCTAAGGAAGGCTATCACAGCAGAAAATGCCCTTCTACTCAGCTCACCCAGTGTTGGTCCCTGACAGGCAGGACCTGGAGTAGGTCTACCAGATTGGATCTGATGGGATGGGCAGATGTATTTGGGAGAAATAGTTCCTCAAATAAATTGTGTATGCCAGACAATCCCAATATATTACCTTACAAATGTGGGATTCTCAGTGGATATGTAGTCCAAATTGGGGAAAGTTGGTGTACATAAAGATAATTTTTGAACAAAGTCACATATAAAAATAATGATCATTCATCCAAATCTCATCTTTAAATAACTATAACTCCATGTATATGGCAAAATTCTAAACCCAGATTAAAATGGATTAGGGCGGTGAGCCATAAAAACTTCTTTTGGTTTCTTTTGTCCTCTGTGGTAATACAGGAAATCATTTATTTATAAGCCATGCAGACCATTTGAATAAAGCCTCAGAACAGAAGTGCATTGCTCTGGGAAGATTTCAGGATTTACTTGCACAACTGTTCGAAGATATGGATTTTTTTATCTGTTCCATCCACAAACTGTAATGAATTCTTGTTCCTCTTTACAGGAACTGTCCTCCCAAACTAAATCTTCCACAGGAAACCATTTGCTAGCACTTATTAGTCAGGCTACGGTGCCATAAGTTAGTGGTATTAAGTCTGGAATAGACACATTTATACTATATATGGGTTGCGAGTACACATGGAGATCAGGGGTGGGATTCAATTTTTTTAACAACTGGTTCTGTGGGCGTGGCTTAGTTGGTAGGCATGACTTGGTGGTAATGTGACTGGCTGGGCGTGGCCAACTCAACATCACTCACATCGAGGCACGCATCTCCTCACCTGGCCTCTCATGACTGTGGGGATGCTACAATAGTCATAAGTGTGAAAAATGGTTATAAGTCACTTTTTTCAGTGACATTGTAACTTTGAATGGTCACTCCACACAAGAAAAGTACAAGTAAAGGAGGGGAAAAAAACTCCAGAGAAGTTCCTGAGACAGGAAGTCTAGTCCTGCCAAGAATGTAATAAGGGTAAACGGAAGGCAGTTTCTGTAAACAACACCAGAATGTTTCCTTCCTGCCTTCCTTACAGGATTAGGCCAGTAATTTCTTCTAACAACCGGTTCTCTGAACTGCTTAGAATGTTAACAACCGGTTCTAGTGAATAGGTGCAAACTGGTAGAATCCCACCCCTGATGGAGATGCTAATCAAGGAAAATACATTATAGATATGATTATTCTATACCACGGGTGTCAAACTCGCCACATCATGTTGCCATCACATGATGTTTCACAATGTTTTTCCCATTTGCAGAGCTGGGGTGGACATGGCCTATGCATGACACATCTGATCTGTGGGCTACCAGTTCAACACCCCTGTTCTATACTATTGCATTACTACAAAACCAAAGAAAAATTGTTATCAAGCATATTGGATATATAGTGAGAATATCTTAAGAAGGAAGACTTAGCATAATACCATAATCATGAGCTCAGTTTTGTTCTCAAAGTAATTTTTCACTCAGTATAAACTCGTTGATTTCCATTCTCCAACCAAGGCAACTCCCGATAACTCACTGATCCCATGAACCAAATTACAGTAACTGTAATAGTCATGCCAATTAAGGCTATACAATGAGGCAACTTCTTTCTGTTTCACAATAATCTGGAAGAAGCAATACTGACAGCTACTAGTTAATTTCCCCCCAAAAAGGAAAGGCAAGAATGAAATCTGCTTTCATATTACCCTTCCTGATCTCAATGGTCTTCCCCTTCCCCCAAATCAAACCTATACAAGATTCTAATTTAATGTAATCAATTGGATCCAGTTTGATCTGCCAAAATATTACTCTTTATTCAATACTGTCCCAAAGGTGCTTTTTCAAGAGGCAACTGGACTTTCTGGTTTTTCTTTGAAGATGTTTCACTTCTCATCTATGAAGATTCTTCAGCTCTGAGCTTCTCCGTTGAGAAGTGAAAGATCTTCAAAGAAAAACCAGAAAGTCCAGTTGCCTCTTGAAAAAGCACTTTTGGGACAACCATGACCTGGATGACTGAGAATCTCGATAGACATTTTTATTCAACAGGCATATTGTTTAAAACATGGCAAAGTAAGTAATTGTTGTTGTGTTCACTCACTACCAAGACACTTTCTCCAAAATAAATGAATGAAGCCATGAAAGATGCTGCATTCTTCATCCATGATATAAATCTTGCTTTTTGTCTCTCCTACACATATACTGACCATCTTTTTTTCCACACTCCTCCAAGCCTGCTCTATCCCTTTGTCACAAAGCTAATGCAATTCTAAGTTGCATTAACAGAGAGATACAATCAACAACAAGTGAGGTACTAATACCACTCTATAAAGCCTTAGTAAGACCACACCTAGAGTACTGCATCCAATTCTGTTCACCACATTATAAAAAAGATGTTGAGACTCTAGAAAAAGTACAGAGAAGAGGAACCAGGATGATTAGGGGAGTGGAGGCTAAAACATACAAAGAACGGTTACAGGAACTGGGCCTGCCTAGTCTAGTAAAGAGAAGGACCAGGGGAGACATGATAGCGGTCTTCCAATATTTGAGGGGCTGCCACAGAGAGGAAGGGGTCAAGCTATTTTCTAAAGCACCTGTAGGCCAGACAAGGAATAATGGATGGAAACTGAACAAGGAGAGATTTAACCTGGAAATAAGGAGAAACTTTCTGACAGTGAGAACAATCAACCAATGGAACAGCTTGCCCTCGGAAGTTGTGGGAGCGCCATCACTGGAGACTTTCAAGAAGAAATTGGACTGCCATTTGTCAGAAATAGAAAAGGGTCTCCCACTTGGGCGGGGGGTTGGACTAGATGACCTATAAGGTCTCTTCCAACTCTGATTATCTGTTATCTGTTAACTTTTGCCGGTATATTGTGACTGAGGAAAAGCTCAGAATGGCAATGGGAGGGGGGGCAAAGACTGCAACAGTAGCAAGCCAAAATGATATTACCTCCCTGAGGTGAAAACTTCATCCATTCAACAGTCCTACACAAAAAATACATTTAGAACAATTTACTGCTTTTATCTACAAAAAAGCTTACCACAGGGAATTCTATTTATGAGCCAGCTCCTTTGGGATCCCTAGGAATGAGGGACATAATATTCTTAACTCTAAGTGCAAAATAATTCATTCTAATAACCACTGAGAGGAGGATATCACAAGTCTAGCTTATGGAAGATGTCAATGATAGGATTTTGAAATATATATAAGGAAGGAAGTGGGATATAGGCTTTGTGGATTGATTCACTCGAAGAATTGTCAAAGTATTGTGAGGCAGGATTCTCTTTGCAGAAACTATGGACATTTATCCTTAATAAAGTTTATTCTGTTAATGATGTGCTTAATAAGATTGTATGAATCATTATCTTGATGCTGTGCTTCATATACTAGTAGTGATAAACTCCATCATTATCTTCAACTTTGTGTGGCAGAGGCAATCGGGTATACTTCTTGAAGTGCAGGAACAAGACCAATTCACCTCAACTAAAAGCCTTGTCTAAAAAGAAAGAAAGAAAGAAAGAAAGAAAGAAAGAAAGAAAGAAAGAAAGAAAGAAAGAAAGAAAGAAAGAAAGGAAGGAAGGAAGGAAGGAAGGAAGGAAGGAAGGAAGGAAGGAAGGAAGGAAGGAAGGAAGGAAGGAAGGAAAAAAAGAAAGAAGGGAAGAAATAAGTTCTTAGTTCCAGATTGCTTCACTCCTTGATTATTTTCTATCCCTTGCTTCATCTCCTGCCTTCAGGTGCTTTGCAGAAAAGTTTGCTCTTCTTTGTAGCAACTCCTTAGATATTGGAACACTGCTATCATATTACCCCAGTCCTTCTTTTCAATAAGCTAGACATACCCAATTACTGCAACCATTCTTCATATGTTTTAGCCTCCAGTCCCCTAATCATCTTTGTTGCTCTTGCTAAATATAGGAATGAAAATTTAAAAATCCATGATTAATGGCTGCATAACCAATACTTGAAAACACCCAAAAGAGGTAAGCCCAACATTTATAGAGTAAATGGTTTCATTATCACAGTGTTTCTCAACCGTGGCAGTTTGAAGATCTGTGGACTTCAACTCCCAGAATTCCTCAGCCAGGAATGATGACTGGAAAATTTGGGGAGTTGAAGACCACAGATATAGCCAAGTTTGAGAAACACTGATAATTTCCCAACATTCATTTGGAATCTGTTTTCCTGTAACTTGAAACTGTTCTTTTATGTACAGCATTCTGAAACAATGGAGAGCAAGTGTTGACATATAAAGAAACATCCTGGGGAAGTGGAGGCACCTATCAAAAAAAATCATGGCAAGTCATGTGATCAAAGCTTGTCATTTTATTCATGTTTCATGTGATGAATGTAACAAAATAATACACTTTGGTCTTTTTGATATTGTCCTCCCACAGACACCCCTGCTTCCTTACCAATCCTAAAGCCTTACTTGGCCCAACTATAGTTAACTTCATTTTCTACTTTTTCCTTTTTGTTATTTTTCATAAAACTGATTTTTAAATCACATAACTGATGCTTTTCTTTTCCTCCCAACAGGAGATGGGCTGCTGCTGTCAGGCTCTGATAATCTCATCTCTGGGTATAATCTGGTGTAAGGAGAGCAACTTTGTCAATGCATTGGCTCTAGAACATAATTAGGGGGCAGCAATTCATAACTAAAAATTACACCTTGCACCTGTGCAGGAAGGAGGCAGGACCAAAAGGTGAAGGTGGGAAGGTCTAGACCAGGGGCTTTGCTGGCTGAGGAATTCTGGGAGTTGAAGTCCACAAGTCTTAAAGTTGCCAAGGTTGGACACCCCTGGTCTAGAACTTCTTGTGCATCCACTTGGGTCCATTGCTCTCCAGCCATTCTCTACAACAACCAATTTAGAGATGAAGGCCATGATAGGATGGTAAAAAGGCTGGCAGAAGATTGGAAAATTCATTGTGTGGATAAGCAGCTATTTCTCAGCTAGGGCCAGGGTGCAAACTTTTTGTGAGTTAATGGCTATGCTTGGCCATTGAATGCCTTGCCAGGAAACATTCTAAACATGTGTATTTGATTTACATGTTATAAATGTTAAATATACTTTATATGATTGCTGTCTCAAATCATGCAGTTAATAATTTCCTCCTTAAAAGTAATATATTAGTATCTGCATTTTTTTGTTTCTCAAGTTGAATTGACCTTGTACAGTACATAACTGTATAGTATATAACAATAGTACAGTACATAACAATTGCCCACCAAAATCTTCTGAAAAAGGTATTAAGGTTTCCTGTTCCATTATTCTGTTATCCCCACTTCTTCATTGCTAATGAAAAGCCTTAATGTTCTATTTCACTCTACTTCCCAAGGTTGAGTCTACTTTTAGATACTTTAAAATTGCTAAGATACTGCTTTTGTACAAATTATTTATTTATTTATTTGATTTGATTTGTCAATTGCTTACAATTACAATCCACTCACATCAGAATGTACACATTGTTTTGTTACTGCACTAAACAGAATGCTATATTTGCTGATAATTCCAATCCTTTTGGGTATATGTTCCCTCAAAAGGATATCCTGGTCAGCAAATGTCTGTAACTTTAACTCCTGTCTTGTAGTTTTTGCCTGCCCATTCAATACAGAATGGCATTCCTGATGAAGTGCCCTTTAATTAGACAATTCTTGTTTCTTACATGAAGAAGCATTAATTACTGACTCTAATTAGATTTTTTTTTTCTTGAAGAACAGCACTATTTGCTGCTTTGAAAAGAAAAGCAACAATGAGATAAAATCCAATTAAAGTCTTCCTGATACTGGTGAGAAATAGTAGCTGCCTGATTAAGGGGCAATTTATTACTATTGTCATATAGTGTGGAAGAGAAACTAGAATGCAGTTTAATTGAATGCCTCAAGAAGGAAGCTTTTAATTAAAGGCAGAATAGCATTTGCCAGTAGCTATTGCACAGTATGGTATTAGAGATCTTGAGGTAAAATGGAATGAAATGAAAACACCCAGGTTACAAACATTTTAAAATATGTTAGGTGTAAGCCATCTTTTTTTTGGTCAAAAGTAAATCAATGATTATAAGCCATCAAAGTAGTCTAGATCAGGAAACCAAAACCAAGAATATTAATACTACCTTTATTGTAAAGTTACAATAGCAGAATATTCGCTATGGTCATTTACAATAAACAGATGCCTTATTTTAAATATTTGAAATCCATAGAAATTATCACATCCTCGCCTATCAAGATCTTTCCTAATTATATAATCACTGATAGTAGATTCTTCTATGTGTTCCTTATCTTCATAAGTCAGGCAAGTAATAATTAACTAGTAAGAAGTATCCTTTTTCTGGAGCAATAAACTGGATTATGCATCTGCCTTGGTAAATCTAACAATCATTCACCACAATGAAACTAGCTGGTTTATTCTGCTATTGCACATCTCACACAGTGATATATAGTGAAGAAAAAGAAGTATTCAGCTTAAGGTCCATAAAGACAGCAATTCTCCCTTACCAATCATTCCTTTCCCCTTTCCAGAGGTGTATTCAGCAGGTTCTGACCATTTCTGGAGAAGCGGCAGCAGAAATTTTGAGTAGTTCAGAAAATATCACCTCTGCCTGGCCCCGCCCCCATCTATTCTCTGCCTCCCAAGTCCCAGCTGATCATCTGGATCTTCTTTTGTTGCCCTGCACAGGAGAACGAAGCTGGAAAGCAGGTTAGTGGGGTGGGGAGGGAATGGGATTTTGCAGTAACCTTCACCCAGGAGTGGGGAAGGAATGGAGATTTTACAGTATCCTTTTCCTGGAGTGGGGTGGGAATGGAGATTTTACAGTATCCTTCCCCTGCCACGCCCACCAAGCCACGCCCACAGAACTGGTAGTACAAAAATTTGAATTCCACCACTGCCCCTTACCCGCAAAACTTCTAATCCTCCAAGACCTGATCTTGTGGAGTAAATCTGTCATCTCTGAAGTGCAAAATCTAGATACTAGTAAATGGCAGCAGAATTTTTTTTTTAAAAGGAACTCTTTGCTGTCATATCTAATGGTCAGCTATTACTTCCGGGATGGTAGAATTCTGTCAACAAAGCAGGAATCAGAGGATTTGCGTAAATTAAGAAATGAGAAATGAGACTTATAGGACTAGGACTTGGGAAGAAACAGCTGTGTGACTTTTCACTCCTGTTTCCATTAATCATTTGGCTGAAATGGCAAAGTATAGGGCTTTCTGTCTGAGCAGTAGTTTAGACTGAGAAGACCTCCAAGGTCCTTCCAGCTCTGTTATTCTGTTTCTGTTCTCCTTTCTGCCTTTAGTTGCCACAGCTTTGGTGGGCTTCACACCTAGTCTCTTTCACCATTGAGAACCCCATCTGAGTCCCAAGAGCTTTATTTAAACCCCATTCACTCAGAATGATAGTTTTGCATTATATTCAATATTGGCCTTACATGGAATGTGTCCCAAAATAATCTTGAAAGGATATTCTTCCACATCCCTCCCTTTTTTTAATTATGAAGAAAATAAAATAGATTTCCGGTTTGTCGGCTTTGTGAGCGGTAGGGATTCGCGAAGCTGCGCGATCCCTGCCGCGCTAGCAGCTTTTGGGGCTCCGATCCGAAGGGTGCGGAGCAAGGCTGCCCTGCAGGGGCAGCTGAAGGTGGGGGATCCGGAAAGGGTTTGGGGGTGTTGCAGACCCCCTCCCTGGCCGGCAGAACCCCTTTACCAAGACGGCGTGAGCGGCGGTCCGTAATGGCCGCCACAAAGAAGCCGACAGCTGGGCAAGTATGCGAGGAAGAGGAGAAAGTTTTTAAAAGTGAAAGTCTTCTTGGTCGATCCAGGACTCTGAGATATATTTAATTTAATTCCTGGAAGTGATGGCTTTTGGATGATTCCTTCCACAAGAGAAAGTAAGCGGCAATTCTGAGGTGCTGAAAGGAAAGTTTACTCTCCCTCCCGACGGAATTAACAAACGGATATTGAGAAACCTGTTTTTTTCAGGTAAAACTAGCTTTATGGGATAAGTCGGAAGGGAGAGGACAAAAAATATATTTATCTGGTTGGATTTTGTTGGAGGAGATGCCTTAAGGATTTGGAGACAGAAATAAAATTTTAATAAGGCTTCAAAACACAGATTTGGATTTTCTTTTTTCCTTTGTCTGATACTACCCCTGGAAGAGAAAGGAAATTTTGGCTTGGCTTGGATTGATTGAGGATTGTGGACTTTGGGATTGTCTTACTTTTCTTTTGGAATATTTTGGTTGGAGTAAGAAGAAAGAGGGAAAAAGAAAAGAAAAGATTTATAATGGCTTTCTCCTTTGAGGAACTGAGGGATGAATATGAGCAAACAAAAGCAGCCTGTAAAGATGGTATGGAAAAAGCTTTTCTATTTTTAGAAATGGCGCTGGTTAACTATGAACAGACAATGCGACAGATGGAACAACAACAAGAAGAAGACGAAGACACCATCTTTAATGAATCCCAAAATTTATCTAAGAAAGAAGGAAGGAAGAAAGCGAGGAAAATGAAGGACTTAAGATCTAAAAAAATTTAAGAAAGAGAAAAATATGATGCAAAATAAATACAATGATAGCAAACAAGAGAAAAAGGGAATACAACAGAGAAGGGATGCCAGCAAGACAGAGGTTAGAAGAAGGGGGTAGGAAGATCTGGTGGGGGAAGAAAGAAAGGGGAAAGGCGGAGAAAAGCCACAAAGTTTTAAAATTGGATGGGAAAAGAGGAATCTTTTTAGGGATAAAGGGTAAAGTATAAATTTTCTTTAAAAAGATTTTGCAAGGTACATAAGACGGTATTGTAATATTTGTATTAGAAATAGAAAATTAGAATGGCTTAAGAGTTAATAAGAAATTAAAATGTTGAAATGTTTAATAATGATTGATTTTTAAAATGTAATAAAATATTGAAGGGAAAGGCAATGAGAATGCTATAAGATTTATTATTTAGATTTATTATTTAACTACGTATTTAGGAGGATACTATGTATTTAAACATTTTCGATTTATTACTCTGTTTTTATTGTTATTAAAAGTAAAAATTAATAGATAGAATGTACCAAGCAGAATCAGATTGGGTATTAGGTGTCATTTTAAATGTTAATCTAATATTTAGGAGAGGATAGAAAGGCATCATACTCTGATTAGAGATTTCAGGAGAAATTCTTTTTTTTTTTTTTTCATTATAAGGAATGAGATAGAGGGATAATAAAGGATGGGCAAAAGATACAAATATAATGATTTAAATTAAGATGGATTGAATAAGATAGAATTATGAAGAGTGAAATGTGTGGAGAAGTATATATAGAAGATACAGAATGGTAAACAAAATAGGTAATGATCTGTAAGATGAGCATGAATATAATTAAAGCCCATATAAAGAGAGGTACCGGGGCCAAGTTACTTTACTAAAAGATTTTTATATGTTTGTTTGTGTCTGTTTATGTTTTTGAGAAGTATTAGTGAAACCTTCTAGAAACACAGAAAGAGAATGACGATAATCAAGTCAGAAAGAAATAGAGGACAAGAGATGTTTTTATGCTCATATAGAAATGGTTTAAAATAGAATTGTATTGTATAAGATAAGGTTTTATCTGACTTGTAAAATTTATAATGGAAAAAGGTTCAAATATGTAATGGTTGATGATGATTTGTTTGTTTCTGAAATTAATAAAACTTGTTTAAAAATAAATAAATAAATAAATAAATAAATAAATGTAGATGATAAGCAAGAATAGCAACTAATTCCACATTTCCTAGCAGCATCAGAAATTGTGTTTCAAGGAGCTCTTTCAACTTCTTCAATGGCTGAAGTAATTCATGTTTCGCTGCTAAAGAATTAATCCAGAATATTTGGAAGTGAATTATATTAACTTAAATGAAATTGGCATTTGGAGAACACTCTGGATAATGAGATGGACAGTATATAAATGTAATTAAAACATTTAATAATTATTTAATGCTGAATAAAGTGTGCCAAGGAATGCAGCTGAATGCAGGTTAAATCTTATTTGTTCAGTGGCTGCAGAATCTCTCACCAAACTGTAGATCCCAGGATGTTTATATTTTATATATTATAATTTTTGCTGGCAGGGCACATTTTGGCTGGCAGGGTGCTGCAGGAGGACATCCAGGCTGAAAACAAGGTGCATGGGGGCCGCCTGTATAACCCCATTTTGGCCAGCAGGGTGCTGCAAGAGGCCTGGCATCCTGTCTCCCCGCCCTACCCTGCCCAGCCCATGGGGGACAACTATAATGCTAATCCGGTCCTCCAAGAATTCCAGTTGACACCCCTGCTTTAGTCAGTGTATGGATTCATAAAGTAGTAAACAAACCTATTTTTAGTTTTTTGGAATTGCTCATTTCAAAATATAGTCCTGGTTTGGTAGTGCGGTTATGATAGTATTTGGGGATAAAAATCCAAGATCTTGTTTGAAAGAAGGAATAGAAAGATACGTTGGCTTATCATACTTAGAATTAGTGACTAGCTGAGTGCCATCTCTTCATCCACCTCCAACAATTTACATATGTTAATTACACCACTGTCCCTGCTCAAAATTATTGGCTAAAGTTGGGCAGGGGAATTTTTCAACAAGAGCTTCCAAATGGAACAAGGTATGAACCTCTGCATCTACCAAGACATCCCATTTGGGAGAAACTTTCTTCTTATATAACAAAGGACACTTGGTAGGGCATATCTTTGTCTTACAGATAACAGCACTTTTATACTGACTAAAATGTCTAGGATTTCAAAGGAAAAACAGAATCAAGCCCGAAAGAACATGCTAAATGGAATTATATAAGACATCCATCAGATTAGCACAGCAGTAATGGGAGAAAGAGGGGAGGAGAGAAATATACCAAGCAGAACATAGAGAAAGCATTACAGTTCACAACCATTGCAAGGTCAGAAAAAAGTTAATATCTGAACATATTAAAATAGAGTGGGTGATTTTTTTTTTTAAAGGGTGGGAGAGGGGGCAAGAGAATATAATGAGTGAAACTCAGAAGTATTGTAAAAGTTTAATATGGTCTTTTTGTTAAGACTACCCTGGGAAATTTATGACCCATCAAATTAAACACAGCTCACCGGTGGGTTCAGGAATCTCTGCCTGGGATAGCAATCCCCAATCTTTTTGGCTCTGCAGCCCGGTGCAACAGCAGGGGAGAGGGAAGAGTGCATGGTTTCATGTGTGTAACCTAATCCCACACATGCACAAATAAAGCTTTTGTACGCTTACCTGTCATTTGCACAGCCTGGTTTCCAATGGGCTGTAGACCAGTACCAGTCTGCAGCCCAGGGATTTGGGACTCCTGCTCTAGGAGGCTCTTGATCTAGATCCAGGCTGGACTATCAAACTCCAGTATTCAGGCTGAAGTTTAGAAATCAAAGCTCTAAGTTTAAAGCTTTTTTGGAAGTTACAGGATAAATATATTGTAGCTGTCTCAACAGTAAGGGCAGTTTGATAGTGAATCCAATTGTCTAGATGCTTGGCATGCTCATTTGGCTGGAAATATTTGTTGGATGTCATTGTTTCATTTAGTGACCCCTTCCAATTCTTTGCTTTAATTATTTAGAAGAGAAGAACTTTATACAGGAGTATGCACAGAGGCTCTTGCAGCTGACTTCAGCTAGCCTGCACTATAGGTACAGTATCATATACCAAAGAAAACAAGAAAACTAACATCGCCCCCAAATGATTCTACAGTAAATATAGCAGACTATCTGATGATGTAGTCCAAGGAGACATTGCAAAGCTCAACATTTTACCACTGAAGACAATCCTTTGGCAGAAGTCTGATCTACAGCACATTTAAGTGCCTAAAAAAATGTTATGCATCCAATATTCTTACAATTTGAAATTTCTCCACAGAGACACAGAGGGATGTATGTTATACTGCTAACAAATGAAAGCAACGGATTTGTGCACATGAAGCTACAAGAAAAAATATTGGGCTTAGAACATTGGCTAGAACCACCCAGAATAAATGGCTCACATTATTTTTCTTGAACAATTACAAGTTTAAATTCATAATCAAAGAAGAACAAAGGGGGTTTTTTTGTCCTACAATATAATTTAAATGGTCAGGGAGGAGAGGAGAATCCAGAAAATTGTCTTATCAGCAAATAGCTTTTTGAAAAACTCGGGAGCACTTTATATAAAGGGCCTCAAGATGCCAGTGGTTAGATTGGCATACAGTTATATTTCACTACAAATAACCTAAAATATGTGATACATATACATACATAACTAATACATTGCTATTTCTCTTGATTTCCTGGTATTTTCAAAACTGCTTAGTGGGAGATGTATTGTCTAACTGACTAGTGTCCAACTATTGGAGGAGATGGGAGAAATTCCAGGATTAATGTCTTTAGGTTTTTACCAGAGTATTTACTTCTAAAGCAATGGGCTCTTCCTGTTCTGCAGCATCCTTAGCACTGATTGGTTAGCAAGTGGGGGAATAAAATATCTATTTACAGAGTCATTCTATCCCCTCCTGCCAAAAAAGCGGTTGAGGGACAGATCAGATGCTGAAGTATCCTTGTATGGATAGTGTCCACCAAAAGGAGATCCATGCTGAAAACCCCTACCCTGTGTTTCTCATATAATAAGGCTGGGTCTTTTTTTTTTTTTTGAGCCCCGAAAAAAATGGCTAGGCCGTCTTTTCGGGGGTGACTTAATTTCCCCCCCCCCTTGCATCTTCGGGCGGGCGGGCGGCGACGGCTTGGATGTTGACCTCGGCGTTGGTGGGGCACTTTGTATCGGGATCAACGCAGGCAGCACCATCTCCGGGTGTGCAACAAAAGTACTTCCTAACAGCAAGCCCCCCCCCCACCATTCCCCACCATTTCGCATGTTTTAATATAGGCCTTAATTTTGGGGGAGGGGCTTAATTTCATTTCATGTCTGTAAAACATGCTGGGACTTCCTATTGGGGGAGGCCGTATTGTTGGAGAAACAGGGTAGAAATCTTAGGAGACAGACTAACAATTTTTCCTGGTTTGCAAAGGGTACCTAATGTAGTGATTTTCCTTCCAATTTTCAAGAATGGAAGAAGGAGATCCACCTCTGTCCTCTAGTACAGGGGTCCCCAACCGCCGGTCCGCGGACCCGGTACCGGGCCAGCGGAACAAGCCTTACCGGGCCGCTGGTTGCTGGGCACCGCCATCTTTTTAGTAAAAAGCGCTTCGGTGAGCTTTTCGGGTAGAAAGCTCACCAGAAGCGCTTTATCAAAAGATGGCGGCGCCAACGCTTCGAGTGAGCTTTCCGGGTAGAAAGCTCACGGAAGCACTTTTTCATCAAAAAGATGGCGGTGCCAGCGCTTCGGTGAGCTTTTCGGGTAGAAAGCCATTTCTGCCGAAAAAGCTCACCGGGCTGCGCCGCCATCTCTTGGCAACGCGCTTCGATGACGTCACCGGAGCGCTTTTCGTCATAAAAGATGGCGGTGCCCAGTTGACGCCCGGTACCGGGCGCGGCGCCCAGCTGATGCCGGAACTGGGCAGCGGCGTCGAAAAGGTTGGGGATCCCTGCTCTAGTAAACCAGCAGGAGTTTGTAAATGACAAACTATGGGAATTACATTTAAACAATTATCCACATTACCTGTAGTTTCTGGAAAATTATTTAGAATGAAAGGAGATGAGATCAAGAAATAATTTTTTGAAGCGGGGTGGACCAGGGCTTCCTTGAAAGGTACCAGAAATGTCCCTTCCTGCAGTGAAGAATTTACCTGTGCCTTTACCAGTGGTTGGATTCAATTTTTTTTACCATCGGTTCTATGGGCGTGGCTTGGTGGGCGTGGCAAGGGAAGGATACTGTAAAATCTCCAGTCAGAGGTGGTATTTGCCCGTTCTCCGAACTACTCAAAATTTCCACTACCGGTTCTCCAAAACTGGTAAAAACCTGCTGAATACCACCTCTGGCCTTAACCCCTCCTCCCCCCCCCACCCCGGCAGTCACCGTCCTACAAGCTTTCATCAACCAGGAGGGACAAGAATCTAATTGACAGATGGCTGCACTAACAGCACTGAGGACTCTGCCCACTTCATCAGGTCCAAAAGGAACAAATTGTTTCAAGATAACCAGGTAATCTCCCCAGGCAATTTCCCCAGGCATGGGTTCCAACTGGGAATGAATCTGAGTTACTTCATCAGGTGTTCTCTAAATTCCTCTGCAGAGTCCTAAAGATTATCACCCAAGCCCTCCTGTCCCGAGAAGGACCAGGTAATTCTGAACAGGCCCACCAGGCAACACTCTGCAGATGCAATAAGGGTAGAAAAATAATAGAATAGAATAAAATAGAATTCTTTACTGGCCAAGTGTGATTGGATACACAAGGAAATTGTTTTGGTGCATATGTTCTCAAGGTACATACGTCAAGAATCATAAGCATAACACTTAGAAATAGTCATAGGGTACTATAAATTATACTAGGAAACATAATAATAAGTCTATCAAATCATATTAGTAAAGTCAATAAAATAATAATTAAAAATTCATAAGGATACAAGCAACAAAGTTACATTCATACAGTCACAAGTGAGAGGAGGTGGGTGAAAGGAAGGATAAAAAGATTAATAGTAATAGTAATGCAGACTTTGTAAATAGTTTGACAGTGTTGAGGAAATTATTTGTTTAGCAGAGTGATGGCATTCAGGAAAAACTGTTCTTGTTTCTGGTTGTTCTGGTGTGCACCCTCGTTTTGAGGGTGGAAATTGAAACAGTTTATGTCAGGATGTGAGGGGACTGTAAATATTTTCACAGCCCTCTTTTTGACTCGTGCAGTATACAGGTCCTCGATGGAAGGCAGGTTGGTAGCAATTGTTTTTTCTGCAGTTCTAATTATCCGTTGAAGTCTTGTTGGGCTGCAGAACCAAACCAGACAGTTATAGAGGTGCAGATGACAGGCTCAATCATTCCTCTGTAGAGCTGGATCAACAGTTCCTTGGGCAGTTTGAGCTTTCTGAATTGTCACAAAAAGAACATTCTTTGTTATGCTTTTTTGATGATGTTTTTGGTGTTAGGTGTCCAGTTCTTGATATATGATAGAACCTAGAAATTTGAAGGTTTCTATGGTATTTTGCTACCCTTACTTTCCACTTGCTGCCAAGGTGGGTGTTAATAACAGCTCTTTGTTCATCCCTTGTTTTCCTTCAGTGGTGTTCGAGGTGTCTCTTAGCCATTTTCAGAACCTGAAGCTCCTCCACAAACCACAGGGAGTGTCACAAGTGATGGGTCAAGAGCTGCTGCATAGGTGCCATCCTATCTAATGTTTTTGCTGCCCTTCAGTTCCAGGACATAACCAGAGCTTTAGCAGGACCATTCAGTAAAGCCTGCAAGATATCCACCAGATCCCTCTGGAAGATATTTAGGTCCATTAGTCACCACTGCTCAAATGGGTCTGTCTTCCCTGCAGAGGAGGGCAGCATAAAAGAATCTCAAGGACAGAGAGTGTGATCTGAATGCCTTCATCTGGATAGTTACATTTATAATTTTATATATAGAGTGCGTACAGCATTTGGTAAAATCCAAATATATTTTACTCGGATTAACTGATAATTAAGAATGGAAGTAAACTGGAAGGAATGACATGTCAAAATTAATCCCAGATGTAACTTGCGGTCAGGTTCTTGCCTGCACTACAAGAATGAATAGACTTGGTCACATGACCTGAGTATCTTAACAACTAGGTCCGTGATGGTAAACCTATGGCATGTGTGCCACAGGTGGCACGCAGAGCCATTTGTGTGGGCATGCAAGCCCCAGGCAAACTTATCTCACTGCGCATGCACGCACCTCTCAGCTGATTTTCAGTCCATTTGAGGCCTTTTTCAGCCTCCCAAAGGTTTGAAGGAAACCTCTGGAGCCTTTGGAGGCCGAGGTTTAAAACCAACAATTTATGGAGGATTAAGCATCCCCCCAAATCTGGTTATTTTTTTAGGCCAGTTGGAAATCTTTTTTAAAAAAAATAAAAGTTTTATTTAAGTTTTCACAAAACATACAAATACAAATAAAATATCTTTTTTTGAAAACAGCATGACCCCGGGTTATCACTTCTCCATACAGACATAAACTCAATACATATTTATCTTGTACATTCTAATCCATATCTTATAACTATTTTCACAATTTTTTTGATAGCTTTTCCCTGTCTTTACTTACTATAGCCTTATTTTAAATTATCTCATTCCTTTCTTAATTCAATTATATATCTTTATCTAATTTTTAAAATCTTCTAATCAATGTTTTTATATTTTTGTCTGTCCTGTTTACAATTTCATATTATCTTTTCTCATAAAACAAATTTTCCCCTGTAATTATTAGAGTGGAGTGTAACACCTTTGTATCTTTTTTCAAATCTTGTTTAAAAATTTAAGTTACACCTTTACAGTTATAACATTCATTTTCTAACCTCTATTTAATAACACATACCTATTTTCAATCAAATTCTGCTTGGTACATTCCCTTAAAAATACACGCTAAATTCTTAAAAGAAAAAAGTATATATGTATACATATATCTGTGTATATATGTATAACAATAGTAAATGGAATAATTATTCTATTCAAGTACAGCTCTGCCATTAATATTAATAACAATCTTTTACATTTCTATTTCTTTTAACAAACATTACCTAGTAATATCAGTTGTCTTTCATTTTAATCATCTATATTTCATATTTTACGTATTACTGTCTTTAAATAAAAAACCAAACAATAGTTATTAACAGTAGTCAACAAAGTTATTGTTCTTATTCAAGCTCATCTGGTCAACTGATAAAAATCTTCCATGTTTCTTTTCAGGTTTTTTTTTTAAACTTTCTTTTAAAATCATCGAGAGCCTTACTCTCTTTACAAACAAATATTCCACAATTTTTTTCTATCACTTTAATCATCTAACATATTTTCTAACCCTTTTCCATTTCTAATATAATAATGCTATCCCATGCACCCTTGCAGAATCCTTGTAACAAAGTTTCAGCTACAATGTATCTTTTGCAAGCCATGTTAAAATTCCACTATCGATTTTTTTTAAGTTCCAGGTGGTCTCCTCCATTTTCCAGATTCCACCCTCTTTTTTCCTTTTTCCCTCCGCTGCTTTCTTTCTTTTTTAAAAGAAAATTTTTAAATTATCCAAGAATCTTTATCCCTTTGACACTTTATTTTCAGCTAGAAATAGCCTGTTGATGTCAAAGTGGGTTAGTATCAATTTCTTATTCGAATCTCTTCTTCTTAATGTTCCAAATCAGTTAAAACTGTCAATGTTAGAGGGAAAAAAGCTAATTCCATTTCCTTTCCCGTTCTCTTTCGCCGCTTAAAATCTTTTTTAGGAATAGTATTAGTCTTTAAAATTCAGGTTCCAGGTACCTTAAATAGATGTTCTCCATTCAACTCGGTCAGTCAAACTTTCTCCTTTAAACTTCCTCCTGCACAATCTTGTCCGGTCGGGTTCTTCTTTGAGGTGGTCATTTCTGACCATCGCTGCAACCGCCTTTAGGAAAGGGAGTAATGGCCAGCCGAGGAGGAGAGATGCGGTTCTCCTCAACCCCACTGATAGCTCAACCCCACTGAAGCCACGAGGTGGCTTCAGCCCCGAATCCAGGCAGCTCGGGGCACTCCGGCGGTGAGCACGGATCAAAACTGCACATGATTGTGATTTCGGTCCGTCACCGAAGAAGCCCAAACCAGAAGAGCCGGCCAGTTGGAAATCTTGAACAAACTTCAATTTAAGTATTTTTCTATTTATTAAAAGAAAATATTGCCTGCCATTTTACAGGCTGGAAACAATAAATAAACACTTTTGTTTTTGAAAACTTGTTGGAGCTGAAGTGTTATCCCTAGAGAGATTCCTGAAATTTTTATTTCCTTGTCTTTCTCTCATTATATTATATTATTGGAAGAAATCTCTAAATGATTATACTTCAGACACATGAAGACTGATGCGTTTTATACTTACCTACATTGATCACAATTCCCTTTTCTCTCTTTTGGTTCAGGTTTTTAATTTAGATGATGCACAAGCAATTTAAAAGGTCTATTATCCTGAGAACCATTGGACAGCATTTGGCAACAGTGAAAAACAGAAAACTTAGATGCTGTCAGGATGCTGTCAGGAAGCCCTATATCTATATTGGGTATATATATATATATATTTCTATACATAAAACAAGAGTGTTTTTTCAAAAATAATTTTTATTGAATTTAAAAAAAACAGTAATAAAAGACAAGACAAATTAAATGCAAAAAGGAAAAGAAACCTAGAGAATAGAAAGTGCAAGAGAAATTGATATTGATAAATATCAATATTATTGATAAATAATATTATTGATAAATAATTATTGATAAATAAAACTGTTAAAATTCTGAAATTTGCAGATGACACAACAGTGATTGGGCTCATTTGAGATAACGACAAATCCACATACAGACAGGAGGTTGTACAACTAGCTGCGTGGTGTAACCGGAACAATCTGAAATTGAACACACTCAAAACCGTAGAAATGGTGATAGACTTTAGAAGAAACCCTCCCATACTACCACCTCTTACTAGACAACACAGTATCAACAGTAGAGACCTTCAAATTTCTAGGTTCTATTATATCACATCATCTAAAATGGACACCTAATATCAAAAACGTCATTAAAAAAGCACAACAAAGAATGTTCTTTCTGTGCCAACTCAGAAAGCTCAAACTGCCCAAGGAGCTGCTGATACAGTTCTACAAAGGAATTATTGAGTCTATCATCTGCACCTCTATAACTGTCTGGTTTGGTTCTGCAACCCAACAGGATAGACACAGACTTCAGAGGATACAATCTGCAGGGAAAAAAAATTATTACCAACCTGCCTTCAATCAAGGACCTGCCTTCAATCAAGCACCTCCAAAAGTCAAAAAGAGGGCTGTGAAAATATTTACAGACACCTCAGATCCCAGACATAAATTGTTTCAACTCCTTCCCTCAAAACGACGCTATAGAGCACTGCACACCAGAACAACTAGACACAAGGACAGTTTTTTCCTGAATGCCATCACTCTGCTAAACAAATAATTCCCTCAACACTGTCCAACTATTTACAAAGTCTGAATTACTATTACTATTAATCTTCTTGTCACTCCTTATCACTCATCCCCTCCCACTTGTGACTGTATGACTATAACTTTATCGCTTGTATCCTTACTATGTATATTGACTGTTTCCTAGTATGATTTGATTGCTTCTTGTATCCTATGACTATCATTAAGTGTTGTATCTTATGATTCTTGACAAATGTATCCTTTATTTTATGTATACTGAGAGCACTTGCACCAATACAAACTCCTTGTGTGTCCAAACACACTTGAATAAAGAATTCTATTCTATTCTACAATTAACCTCTATCATTAAAAATGTGTTCTTCTCTTTACATTGATAACCTAAGCATAGTCCCCAGGTGCCTTTAAGGATAGGAAAATATCTTATAGGGATCATCATTGCATCCTTCAGCTTAGAACTTCCTATCCATCAAAAGCCAGGCAAACATCAGTCAAGAAGAGGCAGGAACCTTTGTTAAAATCAAGCTATACTAAAGATCATTCTCCTCTTCTCCATGCAGCAATAAAATATAGGGGAAAGTCTCACGCTGGAAAATATGTGTGCATCTGTATTAAGGGAGGTGTATATATAGATAAACTTAAAATGATGTAAGGAGGAAAGTGGGGGAGTAGCTCCAACTGCTAACTGCTTTGACCTTGCCAGTTGCTATCAGTCAGAATTCAGAAGGTTAGCTGTGTCAGAATGGCTGGGAAAAGATATGGGCAGCTCTGCCTTAGCAGGTCCATAAACTGCTAAGTACATGATTTTCCTGATCCTGAAATCCTGTAACTAAATCTGTTACTCTTAAAGCTAAACCCAATCTGTGAATTATGTTCCTACTCTTTTCCAAGGGCTGTCAATGAATTGTTGATATTGCAACTTATCTTGCAAAGAGAACAGTGGGGCTAAAAGGCAACCAGATTACGGGTAAACTAATCAAAGGGCAAGATCTTATTTTCTTATTTTAAAAACAATATGACTAGAATAAAACTAGCCTTTGTTCAGTTCATCAACTCTTGATCTACTTGCCTGATGGACTTCTGGACCAATGTTTGGGAATGAGATGGCTTTGGGTATCCTGGTGGGAGTCCTGAGCAATATTCAATACCATTAATCATGGTAGCCTTCTGGCATCTGGGATAAGTGGGTTTTTGAAAGCCCTGCTTTGAATTTATTTTGTTCCACCTAATAGTGTGAGATTAAAGATAAATATGCCACCAAATATACCATCTAGGATAACAGGGGTGTCAAACTCACAGCATCATGTTGTCATCACATGATGTATCATGACTTTTCCCCCCTTCGCTAAACTGGGGGTGGCATGGCCAGCTTGTGATACATCTGGCCCACGGGCCATGAGTTTGATACCCCGTAATATAATATGATGTGGAGGATGTAGGGATTGTGTGTTGTTTCGTGGCTTATTCCTGATACACATTGCCCAAGCTGAACTTTGTCATGGCCCCATCAGATCCTGGTTCAGGGGAAGAGGAGTTGGAACTGGGACCACCCGACAGGGATGGCACATCTCCCCTGGAATTCTGGAGAGTTCAGGAGTTCTGGGGGAGTTGGTCAACCAGAAGGGGAGCTGCCTGCCTTCACAGACACTGGGGAGGATCAGCTGCAGATAGGAAGTGGTGATGAGAGGCAGCAGATTCCCTTTGTGGAGCAATAGCTGCCTCCCCCTTAAGGGCACAGAGGGTGGAGCAGAGAAATTTTAAAGGTCTGCGAAGCTGCTGACAAGGTGGCTGCCTCACCCCTCCTCACAAGGAACACCTGGCTTGAGCTTATTTAATCAGAGGTTGCGGGGGAGTCTTTGTTGGGAACAATTGTTTTGCCTTGCCACACACTTACCCACCCTTGGGGAAAAAAACTGCTTTGGATTGTGTTTCTGCCCCATGGACTCTGAACCTTGCCTTGGGGGTCCTGAACCTTGTTTAGATTTATGGACTTTGCCTTGTAAGCTTGTACCTTGTTTTTGGACTATGGATTTCCTCTGTGCCTTGTGAATCGGCTCTAGTGACTTGGCTTTTGTTTGTGGGATTATGTTGCACTGACTGTGGGTGGCTGCCTTTGGGAAAGTTTGGGGTGAAACTTTAGTGGCCATTGTAGGACCATTTGTTATGGGATAGCAGAGCAATAAATGACTTTATTGAAGCCTGCATCTGCCTAGGTGCCCTAGTCATAACAGGCTTCTGCTGTAGTTTCTTCTCAAATCTGCTAAGTTGCAAGCAAGAGCAGGTAAAAAGAGAGCAAACTAGGAATTATAAAAACCTATTGTAGCAGCAAATCATATATCGAAGACAGGACTCAAGACCACGAAAAAGGTGGAGGAAATCAGGTTTATTGCGCAATACGTTCAGAGTATTAGCATGACAAATTCTGAACCCCCAGCTGCATCTGGGGTGGTTTCTTTATACCCAGAATGACCTCAGCATAGGTCTGGGCGTTTACCTTTAACACTTTCACAAATTACGGTCAACTAATTATACACGCATCTTAGGACAGATAAATGCAATATCCTGTGTTACGGCAGGAACACAAAAGAGGATATGATAATTTGTTTTCTTGCTTATTCTGTTATCTTACACCAACAGTAATTTTCCATTCCCATCCTTAGTTGCAAGAGAAGCATAGCTTTACTTCCTTAAAATATAAGTTCCTTAATTTCGCAACAAACAAAATACAGAAGTAAATGTGACCTGTAAGTTAGTTCTAACCTATGACCTAGTTTACTATAATGTCCATATTTTATATGCCTTAATTGGTCCTGCTTCATTCCCCCCTTTGAAACTACACCCACATCAAGAGATTTAGTGTGCAGTTTCATATTCATCCAAATTTTGAGTAGTGGGATAAAGAGGAAGAAGTTCTTCATATGTTCCCGAGGGGTCGTGGGCCCATAAGGCCATTACCTTTTCAGTTGTTTTCTTTTCGACAAGAAGTGAGAGGCTGCTGGAAATGGTACGCACGAAGATAGGAAGAATACAAGGCAAGATTACACATCCAGCAGCAATCATCCCAACCAGTGCCACAATGGCCTGTAGGCCAGGTAACTTAGGGAACCAAGAACCAAAAACTTCACCAAAATCAAAACCCTTCCATTTTTGAACAGGGACATGAGCAAGAGTCATAATTCGCTTAGCGCGCTGTTCAATGATTTCTCCTATATCATCAAATTCCAAACAGCAGTTGGTAAAATTGAATTTCCCACAGACCCCACCTTCAGCAGCCAAAAGATAGTCTAAGGCCAAGCGATTCTGATAGACAGCATCCCTGAACTTTCTTTGTTGCTCCGCCAAGGTAACCAGAGACTGCGCAGTTTCATTAGCTATTAACTCAAGCACCGCCTGGAGCCTAATAATGCGGTTGAGCATATAGATAGGGGTACGGTATCCCCAAGACCCGTCTGCTGCCCACATACTTGGGTTATAGTACTGGACAATTCTCTCTGGGGGCCAGTCTCCGTCACTCCAGTCCCCAATTTTGTAAGGCCTATCAGCCTGCAATTTTCTGCCCTGCCATAGATTAGCATTCAATGCCTGGGGTATGTTTAGTGGCATCATAAAGAAAGAAGGATTAATAATTCCTAAGGTGCAAGTCCCTCTCCAGTCAGTGGGTAGAGAGCTATAGGCCACATCCCCGCATATCCAATGTACACCCGGAGGGGCTTCAAGCGTTTTCAAAGGAATACTTATCTGCCCAGTAGGTGTTGGTCCTGTTAGGCCAATAATGCCAGACCTTTGTGGAGTGGTTCCACTCATGCACTTCCAAACACTCAGTGTCCCCAACAGATGGACCTTTCCCTTGTGTATTGGCCAGGCACCAGTGAGCAACAATAGGGTTGGACAATTCCCATCTCGAGAGGGGCTGGTGTGGAGGCATAGCCGAAAGATTATAGGGTATAGAATAGTTCCACTCCTGGGCTGCCCATGGCCACTGATCCCCTATTTTAGTTCCCCCACATATGTAACAGTTAGTAACATTAAAGGTATGAGCTATAGTGGAAGCTAGCTCCAAGAACAGATTTCGTGCCTCATGGGAGGGCTGAAATTCTATATCCACCTCCTGCCAAAATTCTGAGAAATATCTAGAGTTGGAATTAGATGCAATGTTCCTAGTCTCTATGGACAAGTGTATAATCCCCCCTGGGTCTGTCCCTTTTGCATATAACCTAATTCCCAACGTTGGTCCATATTTCGCAATCCAGTCCTGGGGATTAGGAATGGTGATATTAATCCAATTACAATTATACAGGGAGCAGTCTTTGGACTCCAGAGCCCGTGAGATGTGCAAGTTAATCCCCCTTCCTGAGGAGATGTACGTGGCCCACAGAGCACAGCTCCAATATGGGCAGTACCTCTCAGCCACATTACCACTGCAATCCCACCTTCCCCTCCCAGCAGGATTCTGGTAGGGGCAAATGTATATATCGGCATGAGAATATGTCCTATGCCAGGACAAGGATGTTCCACATGAGGTGGGCCATTGGGAAACCTTGCATACATCAAACAAAAAAGTTGCTGGGCTAGTAGGTGTCAGAATCCGAGTTTGAGCAATGATAGGACCGTTGCTATCCCCCTGACTCCTAACCACCAACCACGTTTGGGCAGGTTGTACCTTGGGATCAAAGCATTCATCCCTTTGTGGGCAAATAGAGTACCAGGTTCCATTGAAACAACAGGGGGTGGGAGTCAATGTGCAGGTGTAGTGGGTATGGTATATCAAGGTAGTGCGAATCTCCCTTCCCCTTAATACCGTTTTGAGGCATGCAGTGCAATTGTTGGGACATAAGGGGTCCCGACCACTGAGGGCCTGATCTAATGTAGGAGGGATCTTGTTAGCCTCGTTTTCACCCTGGGGCTTAGGAAATTTGGGCTTTTGTGCGGGGGCGTGGTATCTAGGATTTCTCCAATAAGGAGTGGGTACGATTCCACTTTCCCTATAACACACAAGTCCCTGGTTTCCCATACATCGCTTTAAAGGGGCTTCCACTCGGAAGATGCCTGTGCATTTTTTTCCATTACAACCTGTAGGGGGGCTCCAGGTATCATAGATGCATTGGGGTAGACTAAAGTCTGTGCAGGTTGCCGGTGTTCCTATAGTATATCTGAGGCCACCCCTTCCATCCTTACATTCAGGGTGCATCTCACATTTCTGCCCCTCAGAGAGAGCGGTGGAGCTATCCCTAGGGGCCGCTGTGTAGCACTTCTCCCCATAATTTCCAGCACATCGTAACACTAATGTGTTCTGCATCTGGCTGTTTTCCATGGGCAACATATAAAAACAATTGGAGGTAATATTGAAAATTGTGCAAGTAGGTGGAGTCCCAACATACGCTGTCAATATCCCGTTTATCAACACAGCCATCACACGCCAGGTCATGTTTGTACGTTGCTAACTGATAAGCAGAATTACGGGGTAGTCGGGTATGTTTCACCGAGACCCATGGGGATCGTAGATAGTAGCACCGTATCGTGTTATTTTTCATACATTGCCAATACTTAGTCCCTTGATATTCGCACTGGGGAAGATTTGTAATACGACAGTTAGGGGGTCTATATTCAGTATAAGTGAAATGTTTACCTGTAGGTCTTACCAAATAGCAATCCAGACATGTTTCAATTTTCCTAGCATTAACCATTGGTGGGGGTTCATCCTCGAAAGGATCTGGTGAGTACCACTCCTCCATTATGTCATCATCTAGGAGCAGCGGCTCCTCTGACACCACCTTTTTCTGCTTCAGTGTTGAATATAGGTATAGTGAATTGATTGCAACACGTAGCACTAGCAGAATGGTCACAATCCAGACAGACGGCATGAGCCCTCTGCGGATGCACGCGGTTTCCCTTAACCTCTGACTAGCTTCCATTTCCCTTTATTCCCCCCTTTTTCCACAGCCTAGAACTAGGTACGGGAAACTCTAGACCTCAGGCGCCAAGGGAGACCCGTGCAGTGGGCGTTAGCTTCCGGAGTAACGCCAGCAGGGGTGCGACGGTCTTTGCCTCCCGTAGGTAGAGGGACAGCTTCCGGTGTGTCACCACTAGGGGAGAGCAAATCCTCTTCATCTCCCGTAGGTAGAGGGACAGCTTCCGGTGTGTCACCACTAGGAGAGATATCCTTCTTCACCCTTTTCAGGATAACCTTAAGTGGAGAACCCGGGCAGGTTTCCACTTTCCAATGAGTAGGTGCAGCCAATTTAACACTGGACCAATGGATCCACGACCTTATTTCAGCTACCTTAACAACAAGGGGAGAACACATGACCACAGTATAGGGCCCCCTCCATTTCGGACCTAATGTTTCCCTTTTCCAATCCTTAACCCAGACTTCCTGGCCTGGATGTATATCATGTGGGGAAGTCACCAGCATGTGGGGCTTACACGTGAGGACATAATGTTGTAATTCATGGACAATGGTATTGAGGGCTCTAAGCTGCTGTAACCGAATAGTATCTGAGATCTTGGTGTCGCCATTGGCATTAATCTTGACCAGATTGGGGATCCGGCCATATAACAATTCAAAAGGCAAGACCAAGATATCTTTCCGTGGGGCACATTGAACAGCCACCAGGGCCAAACTCAAAGCATCAGTCCACTTAAGATGGGTTTCCTGACATATTTTAGTGAGTTTGTCCTTGATTGTTCGATTGACTCTCTCCACCCTGCCTCCCGAAGGAGCATGGAAGCTACAGTGCAGCTTCCAGGTAATACCTAAAACCCTGGCTAACTGTTGGGTCGCCTTGTGGATGAATTCCGGACCGTTGTCCAAAGAGATTCGAGAGGGCAACCCGTATCGAGGGATTATAATATGTAGTAATGCCCTCACGACCTCGGTAGCCTTCTTCGTGCGTGTAGGTATACACTCCGGCCACCCAGTATACGTGCACACAATAACAAGAAGCGCACTATATGGACCACAACGGGGCATATCAGTAAAATCAATCATTAATGAATCAAAAGGGTAACAACCTCTTGGTTGGTGGCCCGGGGGTGGTTGCGGGCCTTACCTAGGATTGTTAGCCGCACATATTTCACATCGAGCACACACGTTAGCTGCAATGCTACTAACTTTATCTATGTACAATTCTCTCCTTAGTGCCTTCGTTAAAGCAGTTTTCCCCATGTGCAGTTGCTGATGTACCTGGCGTACAATATCCCATGCCATGTGTGCTGGAATATACACCCTATTGTCTGGTAGGACCCACCAAGGGCCCTCTGGGCGTGCCTCAAGTGCTTCCAGCCTAGCCATGTCATCCCCCGAATAATGGGGCCGCGGGTGGTCATCCGGCAACCATACGGCAAGGTTCCGTTCTACTGGGGTGAAGACGATCATGGCAGCTTCACGTGCGAATTTATCGGCACGCTCATTGCCCCTGTGTATGTCCGTTACTACCTTCTGGTGTCCACGGCAATGCATGACTGCCACCTTGCTCGGGGCCCACACACTGCCTAGGAGATGTAATATCTGCGGACCATATTTAATATCTTTACCCCCTGCCGTAATAAGTCCCCTTTCCTCATACAGAGCTCCGTGAACCTGAACTGTAAGAAAGGCATACTTTGAGTCTGTATATATGTTAACAGTCAAACCATCAGCCAGTTCAAGGGCTCGTGTGAGCGCATGCAACTCAGCTAGTTGGGCACTGGTGCCCGGGGGCAGTGGTGCAGCTTCCCATACTTCATCTAGAGTGACCACAGCATACCCTGCCTTTCTAATCCCCTCGTGCAAGTAACTAGTCCCATCTGTGAATAAGGTGTAGTCAGGAGCAGGGAGGGGCACATCCTTCATGTCAGGGCGACTAGCATAGGTTTCCTCAATTGTGTGGATGCAGTCATGAACTAATTCTGTGTCAGGCTCGGGTAAAAGTGTGGCAGGGTTCAAGGAGGTGGATTGGGTAATGGTGACCATGGGGTTGTGAGTGAGGAGCGCTTGGTACTTGAGCATGCGGGGGTTGGTCAACCACAAGTGTCCCTTCATTTCCAAAACAGACCTAAGGGCATGGGGGGTTCGAATATCCAATCGCTGACCAAAGGTCAATTTACTGGCCTCTTGGGTCAGTAGGGCTGTCCCAGCCACAGCCTTAAGACAAATGGGCCACCCCTTGGCAACATTGTCAAGTTGTTTAGACAGGTATGCCACAGGGCGGTGCCAAGTGCCAATGACCTGGGTGAGGACGCCTACTGCAACATTCCGTTTAGTGTCCACAAATAGCTGGAATGGCTTTTCTAAATCTGGGAGGCCTAAACTAGGAGCTTGCAATAGGGCCTGTTTGAGTGAGAGGAAGCTGGCTTCCTCCTCACCTGCCCACTGAAGTGGGTCTTTATCGGCCCCTTTTGTGGCCTCATAGAGAGGTTGTGCAATGAGGCTAAAGTTGGGAATCCATATACGACAGAACCCTGCCGCTCCCAGAAATCCCCTCAAGTCTTTTCTGCTAGTTGGCCTAGGAAGTTGACAAATAGCCTCCTTGCGCTCATGGCCTAGTGTTCTCTTCCCTTGTTCAATATCATAACCCAAATACCTGACCTTCTGTAAAACTAATTGTGCTTTGTTCCTAGAGGCTTTATATCCTAAACTCTGCAAGAGGGAAAGTAAGTCTCTGGTATTGTCCCAGCAGAGTTCCTCATTGAGTCCTGTCACCAGGAGATCATCTACATATTGCAACACCACGTCAGGGGCTGGTGTGTGCAACGCTTCTAGATCCTTGGCCAGAGCTGCCCCAAAGAGAGTTGGTGAATTTTTAAACCCCTGAGGCAGCCTTGTCCAAGTGTACTGCTGTTTCCGTCCGGGTTCTCCCATTCAAAAGCAAACAAGTGTTGGCTATGTTCATGGATGGGTATGGTGAAAAAGGCATCCTTCAAATCTATGACCGAGAACCACTGAGCGGCCTGGGGAATTAGGCCTAGTATCACATATGGGTTGGGGACCACCGGATGGATGGTCACCGTGGCTAAATTAACAGACCTGAGATCCTGTACCGGCCTAAAGCAGCCATCCCCCTTCGGGATGGGCAATATTGGGGTATTCCAAGGAGACTCAGTTGGCACTAGAATATTATGTTCCAAGTATATATCAATAATGTCCTGAATAGCCTGCATAATGTGGCGTGGATACGCCCTCTGGCGAATCCTCACGGGGGTTTTCATCGGCACTTCCTCTACCAGAATGGGTGGATGATGAGCTGCAAAGCCGGGGGGGTTATCTTCTGCCCACAAATGAGGAACTTGGAACTGTCTCCACGTTTCCTCTTTCCTGTTGCTGAGATCTCTAGCGACCATAAGCCGCCAGGATTCCTCTAGGGGTACAGACAAATTCAACTTGCCATAACCCAGGTGCATGGAGCCGTCTTCTTTGAAGGATATTTGTGCTCGTAATTTACAAAGTAAGTCTCTTCCTAATAATGGGATAGGGCAATCGGGCATGTAGACAAACTGATGAGTAATAGCTTGGCCCTTTACTCTACACTCAAGGGGTTCTAAGAAGGGGCGTTGGGATGTACTCCCCGTTGCCCCTTGGATATTAATAGTCCGCCGAGAGGCTTGGGCCAAAGGCTGAGTTAGGACGGATCGGGTAGCTCCAGTATCTACCAAAAATGTGACAGGCTTGCCTCCCACTTTCAGGCTGACCATGGGTTCTGGGAGGCTCTCTGAACCCAGTCGGTTTCATTCCCAATCCTCAACCTGGGCCAAGCCCACAAGGGGAGGTCTTCCTAAACCCCTTCTCCCCTCCTGTCTTCCCCGGCCTCTCTCCACTGGCCTCCTATGGCCATCTTCCACCACAAAGGAGAGATTCCGTGGGGGGCCCATTCTGTCTCCAGGCCTGTCCCTATTATTCTTTTCAGGGCACTCCCCTTTCCAGTGGCCTTGCCTTTTACAGAAGGCACACTGATTAGGGCCTATTTCCCATCCCCCCCCTTTGCAGACTGTTGCCCCTAGCCTGTAGGCCTGGCCCTGCACCTCGTGGGACATGGGCCTTCCCTCTTGTAGGGCCTGCAATGGCTGCCGCGAGTAACTCGGCCTTCCGTTGCAATTTTTGGTCTTTCTTTTTGTCTTCCTCCTTGTCCCTATTGGCAAATACCTTGCGGGCCACTTCCATCAGCTCGCTCATGGGCTTTCCCAGGGCACCCTCAAGACGTTGCAATTTACGTCGTATGTCCAAGGCACTCTGGGAAATGAATGCCATAGTCATCATACGCGCATTCTCAGGGGCTGAGGGGTCTATAGGGGTGTACATACGGTATGCCTCTACCAGCCGGGTGTAAAATGCTTCTGGGCTCTCGGTGGGTTCCTGCAATATTAAAGCAGGCTTTGACATATTAATCACAGGCTTTCCTGCAAGGCGAATGGCTCGGACTACAAGGGACTGGTAATCCCTCAATCGTGTTTTCCCTTCATCAGTGTAAAGATCCCAGTCTGGGTTACTAGATGGGTATTTCTCATCCATGAGGTCAATTAAAGAATGATTCAGTGCAACATCAGGTTTTAATATTTCACTGATTGCATTCCTAATTTTCTCCATTTTCTCGGGGCTGAACAATGTCCCCATGAGTTGTTGGACATCTAGCCAATTGGGATTATGGGCATCCATTATTGTCTTCACTAAGTCTGCCACTTCCATGGGTTTTTCGCTGAATGGGCCGTAATGTAACTTCCAATTTAACAGGTCTGAGGAAGTGAAAGGTACATGCTGAAATAATGAGAGTGTGACTAACTCAGAGGGGTTCCTAGGGTTAATGGCCAGTTGATCTACCTGCCTCAGAGGAGCTGTTAGAGAGGCTTTTTCTGTTTTTGCTCGAGTCCTGGCAGCAACTGGCTCAGTTCCAGATGAAGTCCCCTCCCCTGATTCCAGACTCAGAGACTGTCGGAGCCTCTCAGTAGAAATAGGGTCAGGCCATCTTTCCACTGGTGTAGAGGATGCCTGCTGGGGAGGGTCAGCCTGGGCTGATCGATCTGTCTTCTTTACATATGGGGACCATTGGTCCAGCTGGGCCATGAACCCAGAGACCCCTGATGATTCTTCATCTCCCCCTCCATCATCAAACCCTCCTGGTGGCACATATGGTGGGGGGTGTGGCGCTTTCTCAGGACAATTGGGCAACACCTGCGCAGTTTTGCGCAGGGTTTTCAGTGTAACCTTCCGTGACAATAGAGCCTTACACCGACGCATTTTTAGTACTCGTAACCAAGGTGGGGGGTGATTCAATAGGTCCAGCCACACGTCAATGTATGGTGCCTGATCTGGATGTCCTAGAGTAGGGTGGAAGACCAAGCGGTGCACCTGTACTGCAGTGGGGATGTCAAATGTACCTATAGTGGGCCACCCAAACCCAAATGTGGGCCACTCTGTCTCACAAAACTTTCGCAATTTTAGTCTACTCCACTTATAACCGTAATCTTGTGATTGGTATGCCTCTTTGAAATGTTTTAACATAACCTCCAAGGGAGTGACAGGAGTGCTTTCCTTACCACCCATGAGCCACCCACTTAACCAGACAAGACAGTTTGAGGGAAAGGGTTGAAGAGGAGAGTAGGTGGTCTCTCCTTCTCCGGACACACCAAGGAGTCACATTCACACACACCCGACCCAGGGAGCCGGATGCACACGGTCTCCGATGGGAACTGCGGGCGCCACTCGCTTTCTACTGACCCATGGTGCTGGACACTCACAGTCACCAAAGGGAACTGCAGTAGTCTTTCTTCACAATCAGGCCTGACAATTCCACCCACCTTACCTTTTAAGAGAGGGTGATCAGTCCTCTCCTCCGTCCCTGCTTATAGGGAGGGATTATTTTCCCAGTCTAATACTTGCCTGCAGGCGTCTTCCTTCTTCACAGCTGGCCAGCCCCCAGTCCTGTTCCTCTTACCCTTCAGCAGTGGTTCTTGGAGGTGCTGATCGCCGATGCCAGGGAACAGAAGTCTAAGGAAGTCCCTCGGATTCAAAGGTCCGATGGCTCCTGGGATGTTCCCCACAACTCACCGATACTCTGGCAGTCGGGATGGACCCCTCCAGAGGGCCTCAGGGCCCCTTCAGTCCTGCCGCGGTCGCCATTGAATGTAGCAGCAAATCATATATCGAAGACAGGACTCAAGACCACGAAACAGGTGGAGGAAATCAGGTTTATTGCGCAACACGTTCAGAGTATTAGCATGACAAATTCTGAACCCCCAGCTGCATCTGGGGTGGTTTCTTTATACCCAGAATGACCTCAGCATAGGTCTGGGCATTTACCTTTAACACTTTCACAAATTACGGTCAACTAATTATACACGCATCTTAGGACAGATAAATGCAATATCCTGTGTTACGGCAGGAACACAAAAGAGGATATGATAATTTGTTTTCTTGCTTATTCTGTTATCTTACACCAACAGTAATTTTCCATTCCCATCCTTAGTTGCAAGAGAAGCATAGCTTTACTTCCTTAAAATATAAGTTCCTTAATTTCGCAACAAACAAAATACAGAAGTAAATGTGACCTGTAAGTTAGTTCTAACCTATGACCTAGTTTACTATAATGTCCATATTTTATATGCCTTAATTGGTCCTGCTTCACTATGAATGTTTTGCCCATATGCAGAATGGACCTTGACTTGTTTCTGGCTTTTTCAATATACCATGGCACAGTATGATCTTAGCTTAACAATCAGTAAAGTTTGATAGTGTTTCTCATGCCCTTTTAGATCTATTCTTCAAACTGCTACTTAAATTGATACTTTTCAATGATCTGCAAAAGCAGCACCCAGGTATAAGAATGAAACCCCAACATTTCCAAATTCTGTAAAATGATAAGGCCCCATCATTGAAGGTATATTCACAATTTATACCTTCCATCAGAGGGGTGGGATTCTACCGGTTTGGACTGTTTCACTATAACTGGTTGTTACGATTCTGCGCAGTTCAGAGAACTAGCAAATCATCTCCCTGGTTGGCCCTGCCCCTCTCCACCCGCCACTCCCCAGTCAGTTCTTATCGCACATGCAGAACATCGCTGACTGCATGAAAAAGCATCTAAAACAATTTAATGAGGACTTGACATACTGATCGTGGAATTATAATTGATCTTCTTGGAAGGAGATATGGAAAACTGAGAGGGAAGGTAGGGAAAATAGAGCAGAACTTGTGGCCTTTTGCTATAGCTATGGTAGACACCTATACTGGGAGCTCTCTGCTGGTAAGTTTGTTGCCCGTTCCATTGTATATCTGCAAACAAAAAAGATAAGCTCATTTCTCATCTAAAGAAACTAATACATGGTAGAACTGTTCCAGAATCTGTCAACTGGAGGAATACAAGATATCTATTTCTTACAGAAATTCTAATAAAAATATAGATCTCAGTTTGTCATTTAAAAACCAAATGTGAATTGTGTTTCTAACACATCCTTCTTGTTGCCAAGCCTCAAGCTTTCTTTGTGAAATACGTGTATAATCTCATTACAGTGTTATTACACTTTCAGTTTTGATTAGGAATTTTTCAGTTCAGTCGGTCTGCAAGCCTGCAAACATGCTTGTGGAAGAAATTAGCAAGCAATTTCTTTCAAACCCACAATGATGCATTGCACCAATACACTCTCAGTTTATAACTATAGAAAAGGGGAAATTAGCAAGACACTTTGCATGGATTTGCTGGAGAATGAATCGACACTTCTGTAGATAACATAATGGAACATGTCCTTAATGCAAGAACACAAATGCCTTTAAAACGTAAATCAGAGTTAATTATGCTTCCATTGATTTCTTAACTGGGAACTTTAAAAGTTTTAATGCCACAGTTTAAAAACTGCCAATAAGATCTGACTTTGGTTTGTGACAACCTGCTGCAACAGCAGAATGATCATACATCTGAATGCTTGGCAACTGTCCAAAGTAAAACATTACATTTTGGCTGAAATTTGAGAATATTAAAGTTCTATAGCAAAATATCACAAGTTCTGTTTTTAAAATTCTAAGGAAAGCTTTTTCTACTTAGATCACTGGTGCATCCCAGTTCAGAATAGGCCACCCCTCCTTGGATTTAACCATTGCATCAAACTATGATTTTTTTTTCTTAACTGTGGTTTTAAAATTGAGTCACAATTAGGTTAATATGTGATCTTAGATTGGCAGAAACCTTACATAGTTTTAGACAGAGCATTTCCAGTCCTACCTAGGGGTGCCAAGCACTGAAATTGAATGTAGACTTATGAATTCTGTATCTTGGCAGAAATCATTTGGTTTCTATCACTCTGTGGTAGAGACCAATTACCACCTTCTTTTATTCACTGTTAAGCAGCTGCATCTGAATTAGACCTTTCAAAAGTCATAAAACCTTAGCATTCTTGCTCTGAATGGTGCAATTTTATGGTGCATGTTCTCTTCCCTCCAGGCAGAGCCTCGATCTCATCATTTTCACCACAATCCCTCTCTTTTTTTAACCTACTCTGCAGTTACCCCTACTTCCCTCTCTTTCATGTATTTTCCCACTAGCAAATTTACTGGATTTTTTACAAGTGTTTCTCAACCTTGGCAACTGGCTGGAGAATTCTGGAATTTGAGGTCCACACCTGTTAAAGTTGCTGAAGAAACATGGATACAAAAGTGAGTGCAAGGCATGAAAGGAATACATTGACATAGTTTGTTTATATAGAAATAATGAATAAATGACTGAATTGCAAAACTAATATATGGAGGAAGACCAATAGGTCAAGAGGGAGGGAAAGACTGAGAGAGCTTTTCTTGTATGATGCTGAACTCTATACATTTTAAAGTTGCTAAGGTCAAGAAACACTCGCTTAGAGCTCAACTGTTCCCTATTGGTCTTCCATCTTAGTTGTAACCAGACTTAATCTTGCTTAACTTCCAAGCCCAGACAAGATCAGTTATGAGCTACTATTTGCTGAGATATCCCAACTGGTCTATGGGTCTAACTGTTCAAATATGGGAAGTAGTGATCCTCAATATTCTTTGAATATGAAGTGTTTTACCTTTGCACCAAACAATCCAGATTTATAGCTACACTAAAAAAAATGCTACTAATTTGCCCACACAGACCTACTAATTTGCCCACACAGACCTATCTACTAATTTGCCCACACAGACTACACAGACCTAAGTAATTTGCCCACACAGACCTATCATTTGACGCCCCAAATAAAAAAACAGTATTTTTCTAAAAGGAATTGTATTTATTCTGTGCTGCATCCACAATCACCATCTACACTGAAAGCTTACTATGATAACTAGTCTTTTCATCTTTGCTCCCTGTACTTCTCACCAACTAATAAATTTGTTTACACAAAAACTGGTGACAGCTACTAATTTAAAAGTCTTCAGAGGGAGGCTATGACTTTAAATGAAGCTGGGTATTGCTGATGGTCATAAAACTATATCCCAACAATTAAACAGATAATTGTTTTAATTCAGGGTCTATGCCAGAGGTGGTATTCAGCAGGTTTTGACCAGTTCTAGAGAACTGGTAGCAGAAATTTTGAGTAGTTCGGAGAACCAGCAAATACCACCTCTGACTGGAGATTTTACAGTATCCTTCCTCTGTCATGCCCACCAAGCCACACCCACAGAACCGGTAGTAAAAAAAATTGAATCCCACCACTGGTCTATGCCATTTGAAAGTAGATTGTCCATGCAATCTGAGGGAAGAAGCATGAAAAATGCACTTTTAGATAGCCATATACGGTATATATTACATTTCTTGGGGGAGGGGGGAGTTAGTGTATTTTAAAACAATGTTTTACCTATAATTATAAATGTGACCAATCTTCTGTCCCACCCTCAACTGTAAATCACATTTTTAAAAAAAATAGGATAAATAATGAAAGATGACTATGGAGACCAAGATCAGCCTTGTTGGACTCCAAAACTCACTGGCGCAAAAATACTTGTCTGCTGTAGTATATGAAACTGGCTCACACCAGCCTGTGAGAGCAGTCTGTAATATTTTGGGGAATTTTGCAAGCCAATGGAACTCAATGCTCAGCCTAGACACCTAGCGCATCGTCGGCTTGGCGGTTAGCAGCAGCAATGGAGCTGGAAGAGCTAATAGTTATCAAGCGCTCTATTGCACGTCCATCTCTTTTTATGAGCACTCCAAAAGTCTCTGGTGAGCCACTGCGAGAAACAAAATACTTGCCTCAAACAGGCCTTGGCAGCAGGGGGATTCTTGTGTTTTTATGTGCCACCCCTCCAGAGATAATGTCAAAGTTGCTGTTTCTTGTCTTTGCCCACTATGATTTACTAGATAGGTTTTGCATTTTTTGTCTTCAAAATGTTTTCAGTTTTTTAATATTGATTTCAATTGCTGTAAGCCAACTTGAGAGACTTATGTGCATTTGGAGGAAGGAATAAAGGGAGCATAACTGTGTATGAGAGAGAGACACACACAGATGGAGACAGAGAAAGCATCTGGGGGGGGCACCAACCTAGGAAAGGAGCAAGCAGATATACAGTATTTACTGATTCATACAAATTAAATGGAACTTGATCAATACACACAGTAACTGTCAACACTGAGTTTTTTTATAGAGTCGCATACTTTATTCATGTGATTTGTTTTTCAGAACACAAAACTTTCAATATTTCCTTGCTGAATTTTACAGAACAGTTTTTAAAAATACTGCAGATATTTCTGAAACTTTCACCACTCTGCATCTCCAATGGCTTTGGAGAAAATGTAGTCCTTTCCCCCAAAGCACATCACACCATCTTTCAAGTAGAATTTCCATCTGTTCTTACTTCGCTGAACCTAATGAAAGATAAAATATCAGCTCCCTCAATCATGGCTTCGAAAACATTTGCATCCTGGTGATTAGAAAGTCCGCTAAAAGAAAAGATGCTTTCTTTTATAAGCAATGGGAAAGAAAGTTACTTGATGTACCAGTCTAATATTAGAACCAAAACCGGGGCGGGAGGGCAGGGGGAGTCAACAATGCAAACCTTACAGTAATTTAGAAGCAGGAAAAACACTGCAGAAAGAAACCTTCTGTTAGAATGCCAGTCATTATACCTTCTGGGATACTCTATTAATACATTCTCCATTTTGGTCCAATTATGCTCATTTAAATTTATGGGGATGAGAAAACTCTCAAACATTTTCACTGGGTGGCAAACCTCATGGTTTCTCTCAATTTGCTGCTCTCTCACACACACACTTACTGTAAGGGACAGCACTTAGCAATAGCACTTAGACCTATATACCGCTTTATAGTGCTGTAAAGCCCTCTCTAAGTGGTTTCCAGAGTCAGCATATTTCCCCCAACAATCTGGGTTCTCATTTTACCCACCTCAGAAAGAGGAAGGTTGAGTCAACCTTGAGCCTGGTAAGATTTGAACTGCCAAATTGCAGGCAGCTGGCAGTCAGCAGAAGTAGCCTGCAGTACTGCACTCTAACCTCTGCACCACTGAGGCTCTTGCATGATTTTCATGTCAGAACCTTGAAAAAGTGCTGAGAAATCACATTAAAGATGCTTTATGCCTTTCTCACAGTCATCAAGCTACTACTCTCAAGATCTCCTGGGCAACTGAGAAAAGTGTTAGACCTGTTAACCTCAGTGGTGTGCATAGATTTGTTTGAACATTTCCACTCTCGCTTAATCAGAATTGTCCCAAGCATGCTTTTGGAAATAAGCCTTGCCAGCTCTGAAGCGGAGAGAAATGAAGCACCGACACCTGTTCAAACACCTGTTCGTCTCTGTTATGCCAAGAACTGTTTCCCATTTATCTAATTCTTTCCTTATCTCACCACTCCCGTATTCAGGGGTGCAATTCAACTGGTGTAACAACTGGTTCCGTGAGTGCGTGCTTTACACGCACGTAGCATTTGAAAAAACACTGCTTTTTCAGCTCTAAAACTTACCTTCTGCTGCAGTCCCGGTGAATAAATTAGCTAAGGAGTGGCAATCCGCTGTGCCGCGCCAAACAGCTGAGCTGAAAACCCCAGAAATAAAGGATAGAATGGGGCAGGGACAGGTGGGCGGGGCCAAATCGTCGCCGTAACTACTGGCTTGCCTGAACTGGGCCAAAAGGGTAGAATCCCATCCCTGCCCATATTACTAAAAATGTAGTGTGCCTAAAGGCACATGCCCACGATAACCAGTTATCTAACATTATGGGGGGGAAATTCACACTTAGATTAGATTAGATTTCTTAATGAATCAAAAGGTCCAATCCTTTTAAAGAACGGCAACGTTTAATCACATGGTTCTGCTCAGTTTTAATTTTATTTGCATGGATTTCTGAAACCTCAGCAAGCATATGAGAGATTTCAGCTGCACAATTCCTTAAAAAGACAACATACAACTGAAGAGGTCATCATAGGCTTATTGTCTAACTTTTTGCTGTTATCTTTCACTAGCTCATGGGCATGGGGATTAATAAGCATGCTATTCAATTATATAAATATACGAGAGGAATATATTAAAGGGAAATTAAGCAAGCATGCAATTTTGTTACTTCTATGTCAGTTCTTGCATAAAATATATATTTGGGCACAGAACCCAAGTTACTTTTAACGACATGCCTAAAAATATAAATGAATTAGGGGCCTGCCCCAATCTGGCACTATGGAACTAGGTAAAAATATCTGTATCTTCTCAAATTTCCCATCACCATGGGAGAATACTTGATTCTGACATACTTGATATTAAGGAAGGCTGACTTGAAGTTTCAGAGCTCATTTAAAAAAAAAAACTTAAACATACCTTGTCATATTGGCATACTATTATATTATCGGTGTCAAAAACATCAGGTGTTTCTTGTTCACTAACATCATCACCGGAATTTAAAGGATCCTGAAAAGAAACAAACACCCCAAAAGTTTAACCTAAAGAGTTTTGACTAACATTTAGTTATTTTATTAAAATAGGCTATAACTAACCATGATTATAGTAGATTGCGGTACAGGAATGGAGAAAGCTATGATATATAGAGCAGGGGTCTCCAACCTTGGCAACTTTTAAGACTTGTGGACTTCAACTTCCAGAATTCCTCAGCCAGCAAAGCCAAGGTTGGAGACCCCTGATATAGGGTATTTTCAATTCTTGCCTCTACAACAAGGATCAAACAAATCCACAGAGTTCTTTTGTCTACTTTGGTACCGGATGTAGGATCTGCAAAGCAGAGTACAACTCAGACAGTGTCACAAATGGTTGCCTGATTCTACAAATGTACCTTGTGCCAAACAGAACACATCGCTTCCTCAAGTGCTCTGTTGTGCTTTTCCAAGTAAAAATTCAGAAAATTACCCTGCATCAGTACTATACCTATAGCAGCTATGTTGCAATTTCCACCTTCCTGGCGGCACATTACTGAACATTGTCTCTTTTCTTTCAACTTTACAGATATTAAACGGAGCACTCAGACAAATATGCTTCCCCAAAAGAGCTGCTGTCTGCTTTCTTTCTATAAAAAAAGAACATTCTGGAGGGTTTAGCAATAAATGACTTCAGATTACTTTTTCTACTAATACAGTCAGTTCAGCTTTCCTCACTTTCATCCTTCAAAAGATGTGTGTCCTGTCTCAATTACTTCTCCACTCCCCTTTTTGCCTTCTGGAAGGTAAATTCTGCACATTTCATTTTTTATTAACCAGGCTTCTGCACATTTTCCCAATTAAATATTTTTCAGCACCAATACTCAATATTTTAAAAAAGAAAATGCAAAATTGTTTCTGTGGAACCAGGACAGGGAGCAGCTTCAGGATTTGCAGGGACCAAATTAATCTATGTTGTGCGCACACAATTGCCAGAAGCAATAAGAAACAATTTATTTCCAGGAAGTTGCAAATCTAACTAAAAGAGAACATACAATAAGTTAGTGTCTTGCCCAGAGATGAACACTGCACATTTATAATCCCCTCAAGCTAGATCAGGGGTGTCACACTCGATTTCATTGAGAGCCACATCAGGGCTGTGTTTGACCTTGGGGACCAGGGTGGTATGGCCAGGGTGGGCATGGCCAGCTTGACATCACTTGTGTTGGGTGCGTCTGTGGTAAGTGGAGCGCTCTGCCAGTAAAAACTGACCCCTTATTTTCCTTTTCAGCCACAATGGCCTCCTGCAACCCTCTGCCAGTGCACGTGGCCCTCCCAAGCCCTGTTTTTGGAGCTCCATTTTCATTGGCAAAGGGCTACAGAAGGCCGTTGTGGCTGAAAATGGGTCCTGAGAGGGCCACATGCAACCCCCCAAGCTCTGTTTTCACTGGCAGAGTCACCATAGGCTGGTCCTTCGCTGTTTCCAAGGTGGCCTCATGGGCCAGATCTAAGCACCTTGTGGGCCAGATCTGGCCCCTGGGCCTTGAGTTCGACACCCCTGAGTAGATGATTATGAACAATACATGTAGATTTCCCATCATTGTAACACAGGTAGTCAACTTACAACCACAACTGAGCCCAAACTTTCTGTAGCCCAAAATTAATGTCTCAGTTCTGCCCCCATTTTATGAACTTTCTTGCTACCTGTGGTGAGCACATGGAGGGCTGTGCGGCCCCCTAAAGAAATGCAACCCCATACCATTACTGACCCACTGCCAAACCAGTTATGCTGGAGGATGTTGCAGGCAGCAGAACGTTCTCCATGGTGTCTCCAGACCCTGTCATGTCTGTCACATGTGCTCAGTGTGAACCTGCTTTCAGCTGTGAAGAGCATAGCTATCAGATCACAGTGGCGAATTTGCCAATCTTGGTGTTCTCTGGCAAATGCCAAATGTCCTGCAGAGTGTTGGGCTGTAAGCACAACCCCCATCTGTGAACGTCAGGCCCTCATACCGCCCTCATACCACCCTCATGGAGTCTGTTTCTGACTGCTTGCGCAGCCACATGCACATTTGTGGCCCGCTGGAGGTCATTTTGCAGAGCTCTGGCAGTGCTCCTCCTGTCCCTCCTTGCACAAAGGCAGAGGTAGCGGTCCTGATGCTGGGTTGTTGCCCTCTTACGGCCTCCCCCATGTCTCCTGATGTACTGGCCTGTCTCCTGGTAGTGCCTCCATGCTCTGGACACTACGCTGACGGGCACAGCAAACCTTCTTGCCACAGCTCACATTGATGTGCCATCCTGGATGAGCTGCACTACCTGAGACACTTGTGTGGGTTGTAGACTCCGTCTCATGCTATCACTAGAGTGAAAGAACCACCAGCATTCAAAAGTGACTAAACCATCAGCCAGAAAGCATAGGAACTGAGTAGTAGTCTGTGGTCACCACCTGCAGAACCATTCCTTTATTGGGGATGTCTTACTAACTGCCTATGCTTTCCACCTGTTGTATATTCCATTTGCACAACAGCATGTGAAATTGTCAATCAGTGTTGCTACCTAAGTGGACAGCTTGATTTCACAGAAGTGTGATTGACTTGGAGTTACATTGTGTTGTTTAAGTGTTCCCTTTATTTTTTTTGAGCAGTGTATATCCAATATGAGTATTAGATTTGAATGAGGAGATCTGTATTTTCTTTAAGTCCTTCGAGGCAAGCTTGAAGGAATTGTATGAATTTAATCTATGGAATGGATGTATTAAGATGTGATCTGATAGCTATGTTCAAATAGTAATAAAGAGCTTCACACAGATGATATGGGAAACTAGTACTCTAGTGCTACAAAGAAAAGGCAACAATTGGACTCCAACATGCATTAAGGCCCAACTAATATGGTCAATCAAGGGACCTTGGAAATTATAGTCAAAAATATCTGGAGGGCTCCAGGTTGCCCATTCTTGTTTAACTAATAGGTTTAGATTACAAAGAAGGAGATCCACACTTAATATTAAGAATGATACCCTATTCATTAGTGGCGGGAAACACCTTCATTAGAGGTCTTTATAGCTGAGGTAAGGATTTAGTAATTCATCAGTGGAGGAGCTGGACAGCTGTAAAAGTCCATCTAATTCTGTTTTCTTAATGCAAATGAAGACTATACTGCAAAGTGAAATCAAATCATTGTAAACATTAAGTTTTACCTCCTCAACAATATCAACTGAGGATTCATCAGCATCGCTGGTACTGTTGAGAGACTGATTGTCTGAAGTGCTATTTTCACCTTCCTCCTCTTCTTCCTCATCCAGGACTTTTAAATCTTCAGCATCAATTATACCCACAAGCTCCTCATCTTCTCCATCTCTTGGACTTTCTATTTCTGCTTTGGGTGAGAGATCACTTGTCCCATCTAGTTGAATGATTTCCTCAAGGCCATTGGAAGTATTTTTCTGGGCCAGCAGGTCTGATTCCATTTGCACACTGGTATCTAACTAAAAGGAAGTGGGGATCTGAAAGGCTATGGAAAAGCACGTAGTCAAGAGATAACATCTTTTTAAAATGATGCAATACTTCCTGCCCACACAACACGTTAAAAATATCAAGACTGTTCAACTTTAGTAAAATCAATAAGTGTTTTGCTATTGCTTTTAAATGGGGATGGATGGGTGGATTTTATTTTTATTCATTTATTAAATTTATATGCCGCCCATCTCACTCTGCAAAGCAACTCTGTGATGAAGCTCATTCCACATTTCTATTCAAGCTGTGTATAAATACATTCTTAAAATTATATCTACAAGCTCTCTTCAAGTAGTTATGTATATTAAAAATCCTTTAAAATAAAAACAGCAGCAGAGTTACCTCTTCAACAAAAGAGAGGCTGGTTTCATCAGACAGAAGGGCAGGGTCATCCAAGTCATTGCCCATAATTATCAGCTCAATTATATCATCAGGTTCGGGAGGCTGATCAAGATTCACAGACAATTGTCCCCCAGCAGAAGAAATGCCTTCTCTTGCTTCTCTGGACCTGGGGTTGTCTACTCCAGATGACTTTGCAATAGGAACAGTTGTAACAGCTATCTGGGGAGTCTGTAAAGAACTGCAGGGCTGCAGGCTTACCAGGGTCCCTACTTCCCCCTGACTTCTGGTGGCTTCTAGTGTGGCAGCAGTAGCCCCAAGCAAGTCTTTATGCCCCATCTTTAGGTGCTGCGGCACAGGCAGCTTTGAGGTCAGCAAGCTACCATTGCTGGTTTCTTGAACAGAAGACATATTTGCCTGTATAATATTAACTGGGGGTGGCTGAGGCACCAAGGATTGCTTCCCAACTTGCTGGAACATTTGTTCAAGTGGAGTCTGAATGGCAGTTCCTCCATCAGTAGTTTGAGTGACAACCACAGGCATGTTGACTTTATACAAGTGTCCTACAAGAAGAAGAAGAAAAAGTAGAAATTGTGGATATTAGGGCTATGCAGCATTTTTGGATTTAGTCCATGAAGATCATTCAAAGATTGCATTGGTGAAAACACACCAATTGCCTGCAACTTTTTAAAATAACAAGTCTTTTTCCAAGACAATGTGCCAGCTGCCCAAATTCAGGAAAAGACAGGGTTCCTTCAGAAAGAGTACATTCCAGCGTCTTTCAATAATGGAACCTGAAATGCTGCACAGCCCTAATGAAATCACCTGGCCTAATGAAATTCTCTGGCAGCCAACCAGAATGTCTAGTGTTTGTTTTACTCCATTTACTGTATATGGCCGCCCATCCTGCAAGCAAAAATGACTGAACAAATATACAACTGTTTTGCCGCTCAGACTGTTACCTCCCTCCAACCAACCACTATTGATCAACAGTTAATTCAGCTCTGTAAAGAAGCAGAAAAAGATATACAAGCAGGGATGGTTCCAGTGAAATGGAGAAAAGTGCTCCTCCAAACTAATAGTTTGCCCCCACTCTTCTGTTGAAATTAAAATGGATTTTTTATTTGTAAAAGCAAATTTGAAACGAAGCTCATGCTCCTCAAAATGCATATTGCCCCTTCTACATTCCACATCCCACTGATTATTTTCCCATTGCACTACTACTGTACACAGACTAGTCTCTTTGCATTTGAAGGCTGTTTATCACATTATCATTGTATTTCATAGAGAGAGAGAGAGAGTGCATGCCAGGGTAGTAGCCAAATGGATAATTCTGGCCCAGTCCCTTGTTCAGTCAGCCCTACATCAGTGACGAAGCTTTCATCTTGCAGTGGACCAATTCAGGCTAATACAGTTACACACAATTACATGCCCACAAACATTATTTCTTAGTTTGGCTACAGAGGAATGAAACAGATGAGAAAAATGCTCCTTCTATCTATCTTTGGATAAGTGTACATTCCCTCTTCAACAAATATTCCCTCCCTTGTTTCTTCCATTAGTCTTCCTCAGTTAGCATCCTATAGATGAGCTGAAATTCAGAATCTGCATGACCATGAACTCTGAAAACCTTTCTTCAGTTGCACATATCTACAGCACAAATATGACACTGCCTTCATCCCATCCTCAGCCAATAAATAAATGTGAAAAAGTTTTAATTCAGTTCTCCTGATATTAATTAAAGTATTTGTGCTCCCCTTATTCTTACATTGCCACAATAAAATATTGTAGGCGTCATCCAGCCCAAAACAGAAAAAGACTCCAGCACCTTTCTACCAGTAATCAGCACCCAAATCAGCAAAGGTTAATTACAAGGTTAACTTCAGACCCACAATCAAGTAAGCAATACCCCAATCAAGAAACTGCCAAACAGCCAGCCCAACCAAAGAATCTCTAAGACAAGACACCCACACAGACAAGCACGTCATCAGAATATAAACTGACAGCAAACAGCACTCCTACTAGCACTGATGATGTTACCTAGTTAGGGTAACGAAACGTCTTCAAGAAAACAAGCAAGCTCATGAAGTACCAAGGATGCCTCATTTCAACCCTGAGCTACAAATATTCTCTTTTATTGATTTTAGGCTTTGTTGCCCGGGATCTTGAAAGGAAGTCAAAGAAGGGAAAAGAGGCAATAGAATAGGAAGAGCAAATTTCATTCCAGCCTTGCTGTCTCAAGCGTGGGCAGGTGAATGACTTAGCACTTCAACTTAGCACTGGGGAAGTATTTTACAATATCCAGAGGCAGCCATGTTAGGGAAAGCTCTCCTATATGATTTTCCATTGCCTTAAATCAGGGGTCCTCAACTTGGCAACTTTAAGTCTTGTGGACTTCAACTCCTAGAATTCTCCAGCTTGTTGTTTCATAGCTGGCTGGAGAATTCTGGGAGTTGAAGTCCAGACATCTTAAAGTTGCCAAGTTTGGAGAGCTCTGTCTTAAATACTCTCTAAATTATCTAAGCTACCTTTCTATTAAGCCAGAATGCACTCCTCCTCTTATCTATTGCTTCATGTTGTGCTTTTAAACTTAAGACTGTAGGACAGAGTTGCTTCCCAGCATGCAAGCTTCTTTCATTAAAATAACAGCACCAGCATTAGTCTATCAAATCATTACTGCTATTATTTCTCCCCTATACACGTTTGTCCACACTGAAGTTTTCCCTAGCTTCAAAGAATCAGGAAAGCTGAAGATTTTCATAAGGTGGGAGAATTTCTTAAAACAAGCTCTTGAATTACAAAATTCATTAAAAGGGAACGAGAACAAATAATTAGGCATTAAGTTTGCAGCAGTTTCAATTATTAACACTAACACGTCACTATTTCCCTGTTGCATTTGCTTGGTAAGTTGTTATTGTTATTATTATGCTCACTGCATAAATTATGCTCAAGGGCAGTGTTTCTCAACCTCAGGAACTTTAAAATGGGTTGACTTCAACACCCAGAATTCCCCCAACCAGCATGAAGTCCACCCATCTTAAAAATCCTGAGGTGGAGAAACACTGATTGAAGGGTACATCATTAATTCTTACCAGAGGTTGTCTGAAGAGTCACACCAGGAGGTATTTGGATAGGATAGGTAAGGCCAGAAGGCAGAGAAAGGATGGCCCCACTAGACTGGGAAGACTCCTAGATAAAAGAAAGCTTATCAGGGGAAAAATCACTCAATTACTATGTCCAAATTTACTACCTTGGAGCAGCCCATGTATTTTTTCATTAACATAAATTATGCAACTTTATTTTCATGTGGCAGGAAATCATGTTTGGTTCTTCTTTGGTTTTATATAGACTTCCTACCTCTTTTGAGGTTCTTTTTCTTATCACTGTAAGAACTAAAACCGCCCAGGAGTTTCAATATGCAAGAGGAGGTTCCTCTGATATGACATGCCAAACAATATTTTAATTCTGCATTTCTACACTCTGGCTGTGTCTCTATGAAAAACACATTCTTTTCTTTTCCTTTACAGATCTTCCAAAAATAAAAAATCTCTGTCAGATTTTGAATTCTATCTCCATTAAGGAGAGTTGTTTGAACAGGTTTCAATCATTTTAGAGGAGCTGACTGGAAAATGAGGATTGTAAAATGAAATTTAGGAAAATTGAATTGATTCTATTCCTCCAACAAAAAATCTGAGAAACGGAATAATAGGATTGGAAGGGACCTTGGAGGTCTTCTAGTCCAATCCCCTGCTCAAGTAGGGGGACCTATTCTATTCTGAACAAATGGCTGACCAGTCTCTTCTTGAATTAATCTAGATGCCACTGTTTTGCTGAATTATGGAATTGGAGGCACCGTTCAATTGCAGTCCTAAAAACCCAAAGCTAGAGCAGACCCAAGGCTCTGTAGCCTTTATCCAAAGACTTCCAGTGAGGGGGATAGAAGACTTAAATATTTAATTGATGGAAGTTCTCTTGAATGTTTTTGCAATACATCCTGTCTGCATATGTGTGCACTTATATATACACCCATGCAGTACTGACATTAATGAAAATAGGTATATAGCTTCAGTTCTTCTCTCTTCCTCTGTGTGTCGGTGTGTGTATCTGTGTTGTTTAAGTTCTTCACTACCCTCATGATGTTTTATGGGGAGTCTCATTTATAATCCATCCATATTTTCTCACAGTTTCTACCATCCTTTTTCTTCACATAAAATAATTCTGCTAATCCTCCACAGGTGTGTGTTAAAGTGCAAACTGTTGAAGTGCAAATAGTTTTATGCCAACAAATATACAGCTGAGCAAGAAACTTTGATCTACGGGTTGGTGATCAGTGTATAGCTCTTTACCCATGAGAAATGCAAGATACCGCATGATTACCAATTATCTTTATGCAAGCAACATTTCACTTAAAATTTTATGATGAAAAACAAAGTCATATAAAAAGAGAAATACCAAATGAAAGTGAAATGAAAGGCAGAGGAAAACAAAATCACATAATTACCAATTAATAACAGAGCAAGAAAATCCAAAATGAGATTTAACTTTGTTTTTTATTGACTTCAACTATGCATTCCTTTGACTATGTGAATCATTCGAGAATATGGAATATATTAAAGCTATGCAGGTAATTCTCAATTTATGACCACAGTGGGGACCAGGCTTGTTGTTGAGCAAAACAGTAGTTAACCAAGATGTCATGTGACCATTTCGCCCAACAACTGCAATCCCAGCACTCTCAGTTGTGGTTATTGCGTGATCTTGTAGGTGTTTAAGTGGACAATCTCCTAGGTAAGGATAGCAGGGTGTCTCAGGGTAGTGGAGAAGGTCCTGAAAGGTCCTGCGGACACCGCATAGAATTTCTGGGGTGCTGAGGACAAGGCTCTCCATTTTGGCACTGAAAATCCTCCCTGAGTGAAGAGACTTGTCCTCAACACCCCCACAAATTGTGTGAGGCCTGCATCAGGTCTTCCAGAGCTACCTCCAGTCCCCTGGGGCACCCCATACTTCTTACCTGGGACTTTGTCCAAGTTTGGCAGAAGGTATTTTACAGCACAGAGACTTGTGTTTCCATCCATGGCTGAATTTACATTTTTGCCTTTTTTGAAATGTTAAAATTATATGGAAATAACAAAGTTACATACTAGTTCAGCTGCTACTGCTGGTGTTGTACAGGTAGTGAACTGATGCATTCCTCTGCCTGCAGTAACACCTAAAGGCATATTATTTAAATAAAATATTAAACATCATTAAAGAATTGAATTTTTCTTTTCAACTTCAGGTACTTCTGATGTGAACTTGTAACCTTATCATTCCTCAGCAACATTTATCTATTAACCAAATTTAAATTGCTGCCCATCTCAAATGAATGCCTACTCCTGATAATTCTGAAAACTGAATCACACATATTTAGAGGTTGCCTATATAAGAAAGAGCTGCACTTGAATGTATAAAATTTATATTTTATATACCCTTGGTGCATGCATTATAAACAAGACAGACTGACATTGGAATTTCTACTTATTGTTAAAAGAGAATAAGCCCAGAAAAGTTTCTTTTGTCACACTTGACCAACATTAGAATGAAACCACTCATTGTAACTATGCTTTGTTATAAAAAGTTAGTATAGCTTAGGAGGAGAATGAACCAGATTCCCTGGTTGCCCATATCATGGTAATATTTGTCAGCTTTGGATTGGAAGCCATATTAGCACCAAAAGCTGCCACATTCTTGTGCTTGGGAAATTGGGAAGGGGGATTTCATGGAAGATATTTAGTTAAGACATAATAGCATTCTTCTTCACAGTCAAGGTCATGTTATTCCTGCATCTGGATGAGGAGTGTTTAAGGGATGTCTCAAGTTGGGATGGATGGTGATTGGGGCATGTGATAGAATGATGGGTTCAGGGGATGAATTTATATTTTTTAATTATTGAAGGAAAACCCAGAACTCTCAGATTTGGGTTTTCCCAGATGTGCCAGTATGACTTTTCCAGTATAAAGAAACTTTGAGGAAATGGCTGTCTTGGAGTTTTTGATTGGAGTTTGGTTTTGCTGGAACGCTGACAGTATTTATGATTTGTTTAGTCTATTCCACAGGCAGGAAGAGTCAGCAGCAAACAAGAAAGACTTCAAAATTTAGGCTTAATCTGATATGCAAATACAGCCATTCTGAGTGACACTAGGGTTGAAAAGGGAAACACTTTCACCAAATTATTTTGCCATTGGGTTCTGGCTATATTTTTGTATCTACAAGAACATTTCTATGCAGTACATAATAGATCAGCTGGTCATATTCTGCAGGCTAAATGTGGCTTCCAGTACCACCTTCGCCAAAATCATTGCATTGAAATTCAGTGGCAAATTTGTTGTTGTTTTTTTTCTTTAAAAGAAATAACTTTCCAAATAATATGCTCTACTTATCTTAATGCACATTTTAAAAATAAAAATAACCCTTAAGACTCCAAACATAGAAATCCCAAAATGATCAGCTCCACCACCAGCAGGAATGGCACATCCCCTGAGGCCCTCCAAGCTCAAAAATTTTCTTAAAGGCAAAGGTAGCTCTGGCAAAAAAAAACAAAAAAACCCAAAAAATTCTCCATCATGTTGCTAGCAATTAGATGAGTTTGATTGTTATAATTTCCTCTTAAAAGACACCAGAATGATGTTGAACTTTGTGTTAGGCATCTCTGAAAAAGACAAATTATTCTCTATCGCTTCCTACTCATCCCGCAGCAGAAGATGCAGGAGCTGAATTGATGCCCATGCTTCCTACTGAGCAATGATTCCTCTCTAAGACAGTCTTTGCTGAAAGAAATCAGGCATCAACCTGTCGTCTGCAGGGCTTGGAAGCTGGATGGAAGATGCAGGGTGAACTGGGGCAAAACATGATTATGGTGGAAGAAACCTTCAGTTGCTTTAGACTGCATCACTTTCATTTCCCAGCGCTGCAAGAAAAAAAAAAATTTAAACACAAGAAAGAACATCCCCTATAAAGTGCGGTGAATTTTCTTCTTTTTTCATATAATTTGTATTAAGAATGTTAAAAATGAGATTAAAAATTAACAATAACCAATATGAAGAAATAAAGAGGGGGAAAAACAGCAAAAAAGCTAAAAGTGTGAAAAGAAAAGATGAAAAAGAAATAGAAGTAGCTTCTAATTTTTTTTACAGCAATTACAACTATAAATACTGTTCAAAATTACCTCTTACTCTATGGTTACAAAAAGCCCTCTTTTTTATATCTTTCTTTTTAATCATCAAATCCATAAATCATAAGTTCATTTTTTTTCTGTTTCATGCAAAATGTCTATAAGGGGGAAACCTTATAGATATTATGGGGGGCAGGCAGTTGCTCACATAACCACAGCATACACCATGTAGGGTTTGTTAAAGGTAAAAAGCAGACCTTAAATCACATTAATCTTCGCTTAGTGTCCACAAGCAAGACCAGCAGCATGGTCACTAAATACTGCAGGCGCAAAACAGAAAATCACATAACTGCAATCACCTTACAATCTCATTCCCATTCAGTAAATAAGATACCATGTGACCACGACTTGCAATTTTATTGCCAGCTTTTCCAATGACTTTGCTTGTTGGAAGCTAGTTGTGATGTGTTCAAACGGTGATCATGTGGACATGGGATGCTGAAGCATTATTAAATGTGAGAATTGATCACAAAGCTATTTTTTTACACTCTAGCAACTTTGAAAGTTTGTTAAACAGGGCAGTTGCTAAGTGAGGATTACCTCTATGGGGGCATACCAAGGCATGCCTATTACTACTCATGCCACCGCATTCTGGATCAGTGGAAGCTTCTGGGTGGCCTTCAAGAGCAGCCCCATGTAGAGCACATTGCAGTAGTCACACCACTAGGGTTTGAATGAAGGGCACCCAATTTAGGAAAGGTGCAATTGGTGCACCAGATGAAGTTGTACGAAGGCCTTCCTGGCCACAGCTGATACCTGTTCTTCCAGGAAGATCTCCAGACTGCATCCCAACCCTGAAGGGAAGTGGTATCCCATCCAGGGTCAGAAATGGAATGCCCAAGATCTGGGGAACTCAAACACCCACAATCACTCAGTCTTGGTCAGATTGAGTCAGAGATGCTTTCTCCCCATCGAAACCCACATAACCTTCACTATATTCTCCTGTTATATTTTTCAATAATTGTTAGGAACATACTATAAAATGTTTATTCTCCTTTGGTTTCTCTCTGGTATCTGCAGGAAAGTAAACTTTGTTGGCAACAATCCTGTACTTTTCAAGGAAATATGGGCACTAATCAATTTAACTACTTTCTCCAAGTAACTTCAGTAGAATGTCAACAGCTAAAAGAATTTACATGGCAACTGAGATATAGGAAAAATATTAATTCAGCCCAGAATCTATCTGATGGTTGTGAAGCTTATAACCCCAATGTATATTGTTGGAGAAATGTTTCCATCATTCCATTTTTAGAAAAAATATGATTCATCTTAAAATTCCATGACAGAAATTCCAGCAGTATTTTCAAATGTTCAACATGGACAAAACCAGTTGAAAAATTGAAAAAGTGGGAACATCTACCAAAAACAGGCATTTGATCTACTTATTATCACCTAGAAAGAATTTAAAAGACAGGCAGGAGAAATGGAGTTATCAACAAACCCGCTTGAGCTCCTTCAGAATTTGTTCATCTACACCTTCTTCCACAAAAACATCTTGGATTCCTTCAATCACATCATCAATGACCGATTTGTAGAATTTAGGCTGCACAACACATAAATTACAGAAAGAGATGTAAGAGGGGAGCTGCTTTTGGATCCTATATTCTACTGAGATAATAAATCTAAAGCAGAGGTCTCCAAACTTGGCAACTTTAAGACTTGTGGACTTCTGGGAGTTGAAGTCCACAAGTCTTAAAGTTGCCAAGATTGGGGACCCCTGATCTAAGGAATAAGCATTGGATACAGAAACAGAATCTCAGAATGTTGTGTTTTGTTAAGAATAAATGGGTGCTGAATGGAGATTGAATACAAAAATTCAGTGACTAGCACAATGGTCTAAAAAAAACCACTGAATGGTGCTATGTATAAATTGTTTTTGTATGCTTCTTTTTTTAATATCAGGCCTTTAATTCTTTTTGGCTTAGCATTTTGCTACTCCTTTTCTGTAGTCTGCATAATTATCCCAAAAGGGAAATAGTTTTATGAGTACATGCATACAACACAATGGTGCCTAGTCCCAAAGAATCCACATAGTCATCTAAAGAGATGTTCCATAAGACAGTATTAAAACCAGGTCCCAGATTTCCTACCTGTCCCACCCCAATTGTGATGAAAACAGAGAAGACAGAACAGTTAACGTTCATGTAATTGTCCCCAAAAGATATCAGTGGAAATGCTGGCTTGCTAGTGCAACTCACTCAGAAAAAGAGGTAGCAAGTTGAATCATGCACAGGCTGAAGCTTTAAATCAGGGGTGTCCAACCTTGGCAACTTTAAGACTTGTGGACTTCAACTCCCAGAATTCCTCAGCCAGCAAAGCTTTGCTGGCTGAGGAATTCTGGGAGTTGAAGTCCACAAGTCTTAAAGTTGCCAAGGTTGGACACCCCTGCTTTAAATATTCCACCTGGCCTTATTGTACAATATGTTGCTTATCCCGTTAACAAAAGCCACACCCTCCTTAAAATTTTAAGTGAAAAAAATCCTTTATTTTTCCTTTCTCAAAAATGTTTTTTTTTTTAGTTTAAGTCATTGCATTGTCCAAAATGAAGGGATGAGTAACAATCACCTTCCTTTTAAAGATGATCTCCTTATCAAAATCGGCATCTGAGGTGGCAGCAAGGAGTTCTTACCAATTATTCTCAAAACTCTTCATTGTGTGTGAGAGCAAATAGCAGGAAGAAAAGAGATAAGGAAGTGGCCAGTAGCTTTTCTTCTTTTCTGACCAAGAAGCCAGAGAATCTTGAATTGGAAAAATACCTTTACCTACCCTTTTCTTTCTAGAATGTTTTGCACAAATGTTCACATATGTTTTATTCATGCTCATTTTATATACACACTTCTCTTTAATATTTGCCCTGGCTCCTAAATTAACAGAATTGTAGATTTTTTACATTAGGCAGTAAATGTTTAATTTTTTGCATTGCCACAATAAATCAATGCTGGCATTTTATGTTAACTGTGTTGCAGTTTTTAAAATCTTCTAAATTCTAACATGCAGTGCAAATCTGGACTGATTCTGTTTTGCATTCAGATCCAAATTATATTCAATTTAGATCAGAGTCATTGTGAAAGATAGCAAATTAATTTAAGCATGGGCTTAGTTTGATTCCTTTAAGTACTCACCCATAAAGCAGTCATTCTGTTAACTAAAGCTTTCCAACTAGATTTCTTCTGGGGTTTTTTTATTATTTGGGTGAGCAGAGATAAAAAGCAGGCACTAAATTATACACACACAACCTCAAACAAGTAATTTGAAGCAGATGACCTTTTAAAGAAACAATGAGCATTTTTGTGAACAGCAGGAATGTATCTGAACTCTAGATTTACTGAATCAAAAACCAAAACATTTCAGATACCTACTCCATGTTATTTTGGAACTATGCTAGTCTGAAGGTCAGAAGTACCAGCTGAAAATTTCAAATTTGAATTCAGCGCTAAATTGTGAGATGTTCTAAGCTAAATCATTATGGCTTAACATACTTTGTTATAATTAGTGAAATAATGTAGCATGAAAATCTTTGATGCTCAAAACACAAAGTAAATTACATTAAATATTATTCCTCTTGTTCAACTTTCAGACACATTTCTTGTCAACTAAAGAATTACTATCTAACTTAGTAAATTAAGAAGATGGCTATCCTTCAGACCAATTCAAACAGGATTACCCCATTATATTTTTCTAGGGCTATTGTTTCAAAATTCATTCTAACCTATCCCCAGACTACATCAATGTGATGGGGTGGGATTGGTTTACTTCTGAATGGGAGATGTAGGCCACCTGTAGCATGTGGCGTCAGCTTACTCAGAGCAGGAGCCCTTGATGAATTAAGACCTAACCCAGCTCTTTATCCTACTCAAGCGAACTTCAGAGGCAGCCACTACCTAACCATGTGAATAGGAATCTAGAGGCCAACTGCCCAAGTCTGAAGGACTGTTGCTTATAGCCTATCTATCCCCTTTCACAGCCTTCTAAAACCAGCTGGGCTAAGTCTCATCATCCTGTTTTACTTAACGTGTTCAGGGATTTAGTCCTTTCTCTTCAGCAAGATGGGTTTCCCCATCCCCACCCCACTCACTTACTGAGGCCAGGTAAAAGATAGCAGATATATTTGCTAGTACGCTCAGTTTAGTATTAATCTTAGTTGCAATAGATTATTAGCATACAAACCCAGCTCTGTTAGTCCACGTATTAAGTACCTCCAGAAAATAAGTTACTGTATTCAATAGCCAGGAGAAGCGTCAACGCAGCCTCCCTCTGCACTGAGCATCCCCTTCCTGGGGGGGGGGGGGGGGGAATGGTGTCGGCTCAACATGGGCTGGCTTTCAAACCTCTTTTTTTACCTTCTTCCAATTACACAAACATACACACACACACTTCTTTCACCCTCACCACTGGGCTGCCGTGAGCCATCGCTTCTCGCTCTCTCCTCTCTCTTTCTCTTGCGGCGCCTCCGGCCTCCGCCGGTGGCTCCATGGAGCGTTTAAGCCGCCGCCGGGGCTCTCAACGCTCGTCCTCGCGCGCCCCCTGGCGGTTCCCCAGGCAACAGCCACGCCTCGCCGAAGTCTGGCGCTTTCGCGAATAGCGAAGCAGAACTTTGCGGGAAGAGTAAAGCGGGATTCGGTAAGAGCCCGAAAGGAGGATCCCCTGATGTGAGAATCCAATGAAATAACAATAGGCAAACATTAAGTACGTTAGAGGGAAAAAGGGGCGACGGGGAAAAGGCTCTGGAACAGGTTGGTAGTATCAAATTATCTCCTTCCTTCATGCGAAGTTAAATGAGTGGCTGCATCGCCTTTGAACATATTCTGACCCGAGAGACGACTGTCCCGGATGGATTATTGCCCGAGATAATTTTTTGGGAGTCCTGCCTGTCCTAGGTATAAAGCGCCATAGTTATCTTCCTTCTCAACACTGTACGGAATGTTGCTTTTAGATGAATTTGGAGAACCGTACTTTTTTAAAAGCAAGTGGCTAAAGAAATAACACCGGTGCACCTTTACCTCCATTGGGAAAACTTCACCTGGCCAACAACCACTTTTTAGGCTAGCTTGTTATGGAAACCCAGCTGATGTGGATCGTTCATGGTTCAAGGTGTCATTCTGTCAATACAGCCAGACAAGAGTAAGTCACATGGTTGTGGTGGTTCTCCTGGGAGGTTGGGAATCTGAATTGAATATTTTGCATTCGTCGTATATCCTCTTTACTGCCATCTTGTATCGTCTGGATTTTGGCAGCCTATTTACGCTGGTCCTAATCTACCGTAATTGTTTTAGAGTTGTCGACCCCCCACAATTTTGCTGAAGTACAATTTCCAACATTCCTTACTAGAAAGGTTGGGCTCTTGAATCTTGGAGTTCAGCAGCAGCTGGACCCTCACCTGTTGCCCCTTCCTGAAAAGAATAAATTAGAAATTTGGGGAGGACATTTTTGTAAATTTTGGAGATTTTGTAACTCTTCTGAAGAGTTACAGGTTGTTGTTGTTGTTTGAGATAATAGAAACTAAAATAGCACTAATTTTGTTGTTCCCATTTCTGATCTGAGCAGCCTCAGCCCTGATTTCCAAAATGCCAGGTGTATAAAGAAAAAAAGGGAAGGTGTGCTTACTGCCCTTTCATCCTTCTCAACACCAGCTGGAGGGAGCACTCCCCAATCACAGCACATGGACCCATGAAGGGGACATTTAAAGGGATAAACCCTGTTCACTGATTCAGCCATATCCCAACTCAATCTTCCTGCACTTGGGATAGCTAGTGGCTATCTGAAGGCTCTTCCCCCTTCCCCTGCTTCCCTCCCAACCAAACCCCTGGGGTTGGAGATTTGGGGAAATGAAGACGGGTGGATCTCCTTCTTTCACCTGACTGATAATGGGGGAAGCTGCCTAATACCTGGGTTGGTTCCTCTTTCAAAACCGAACTTCCAAATCAATTGTCTTGGAGCTCTGGCAATAAAGGAATCAGCCCACGCCTGAAAGCCTAGGGACCAGGGGGAAAGATGTGTGTATGTCTGCCAGCTTAAAATGACCAACAGGCACTGATCCATAGGGAGTCACATGATGCACAGAATGGTCAATGAAGTGCACCAAACAAAAACTGTGTTGGAATAGGGAATAGAACATTAAAGCCACAATAGTCAAATAATAATCTCTTTGATAGCAATGCTATTAAAAAGAAGCTTGCCCAGACATTTGTACCATGGTTAAGGGCAACAAGGAATGATTGCTAGAAGTAGTTCCCTGTCCTGCCTGGGTATGCCAAGCATTCAGACTGTAAGCCTTCAAGATTTTCTTCCTTTGCTTTGCATCTTTCAGCTGTCATAAGTAACAGGGGGAAGGAGGGGGGACGGGGTTATGGGAAGTGAGCTGGAGGCTTTACAAAACAGAACTGTATAAGTTGGGGGGGAAGTTTCTTGCTTAGGCTTCTATCCTATGCTCAGCTGCAGCTCTTTATCAAAATATGTCAAGGTCAACTGACAGAGGCCTCATCACCACCTGGAGATGCCCACATGATGTTATACACAACTTTTTATTGGATGAACAAATTGAACTATTGTGGGTGGGAACATTGCCATCACTTTGTATATGTGATTTACATGCTCACTTCTTTAACACTTCTGGTGATAATAAATTCTTTTGTTGCTACCACTTGACTTCCAGTAAAAGATATCTTTTCTCTAATTAATGGAGTCTAAGTATTTCTTTCTTGGATTTTGAACGGAGCACCATCTGACACAAACTAGCTTTCAATGCACTGTGGCTGCTGTGTGAGTTGCAACACTTCTGTTTTATTTTTTGTAAGTGAAATAGCATAGCTGATGTCCTGAAGAGCATCACTGAGGTACTTTTAGTGAACCATGCTTTTTCTGTTAATGTATCAGATCCTGTTTTAAAGTATGCTAAAATACTTTAACACTTCTACGGTATCCCAGTGTTTATCCTGGCTGCTTTTGACTGATACAGCAGAACTTGAGTACAAACTTCAAAGTATTTTTCTTCCACTCCTTCTCTGTTCCCCCCTGGCTTCCTAGAGCAGGTAAACCCCCTGTTTTTTGAAAGACGTTATGTTTAATATATCTTATGTGTTATATCTTATGTGTGTAATGTGTACAAAACTTCTACCAGAATGTATTTTCTTCCTCTTTCTTTTTTCCCCTGTCTTCCTAGACTAAACCCTAAGGGATTATTATCTTATGTGTGCTTGTACATGTTCCAAACTATAAGCCGCTCTATGAATATATGGTTGAACAAATTAATCAAAAATGTTTTAATAAGGATTGTGGATGTGAATGCAACAGAAATAACACCCCAATTTTAAAAATAAAAACTGAATATCACTCTGAATAGACTAAACCAATCTTATAGTTTACTTAGCAGGGTTTTCAGCCACTGGGTAGGGCTGAGAGTCAGTGGAGGTTACAAGAACTGAAATAATACAGTTCTCATGGAGGAGGAAACCAGGGGAAGCTGGGCATTCCATTTTTACTGATGGTATTTGGAAAAGGTGGGTCAACAGCATGATGATTCAACATCGATAGTAGTTAAAGTATTGAATCAGAATCAGAATAGAGCTGGAAGGGACTTGGAGATCTTCTACTCCAGTCCCCTGCTCAAGCAGGAGATCCTATACCAGTGGCTAACCTTTTTGGGCTCCTTGCCAAAGATTGTGCATGTGTTTGCATGCTCGCACTCGCGTGCCAGCACCCAGAAGGCAATGCGCGCCCCCCCACACCCCCTACGCATGTGCATGTAATCCCCACCCACCCTCGTCGCCCCCTTACCTGCACTGCGCCTCACAGCTGATTTCCGGCCTCCCAAAGGCTTGAGGAAGGCTTCTGCAGGCTTTGCAGGCCGAAAACTAGCCCCGTTTCGTCACTTCCGATATATTCGGAAAAACAGGAAGTGATGAAATGGAGCTAGTTTTCAGCCTGCAAAGCCTGCAGAAACCTTCCTCAAGCCTTTGGGAGGCCAAAAAAGGCCCCAAACCGGCCAAAAATCAACTGTGAGCCGCATGCATGCCCAGTGAGGTAAGTATGCCTGCAGCTCGCGTGCCGGCACAAATGGCTCTGTGTGCCACCTGTGGCACGCGTGCCCTAGGTTCACCATCATGGTCCTATTCCATTTCAGACAAGTGACTATCCAGTCTCTCCTTAAAAACCTCCAGTGATGAAGCACCCACAACTTCTGAAGGCAAGCTGCTCCACTGGTTATTGTCCTCGCTGTTGGGAAGTTTCTCCTTAATTCCAGATTGCTTGTCTCCTTGATTAGTTTCTATCCATTGTTTCTTGTCCTGCCGTCCAGTGCTTTGGAAAAGAAATTGACCTCCTCCTCTTTATGGCAGCCTCTCAAATACTGGAACACTGCTATCATGACCCCTGTAGTCCTTCTTTTCTCTAGACTAGCCAAACAACCCTTCTTCATATGTTTTAGCCTCCAGGCCTTTAATCGTCTTAGTTGCTCTTCTTTGTACTTTTTCCAAAGTCTCAATATCTTTTTTGTAATGCGGTGACTAAAACTGGATGCAGTATTCCAGGTATGGTCTTACTAAGGTTTTATCAAGCGGTACTTTATAAATTTACTTTATAAAGATTGAGGAGATCCAGATTCAAATCTGTCCTCAGACATGAAAGCTCATTTGATAACATTGGACCAGTCACTACAGCTAGTCCTTGACTTACAACAATTTGTTTAGTGACCATTTGAAGTTACAACAGCATTGAAAATAGTGACTTATGACCATTTTTCACACTTACAGTCCTTGCAGCATCCCCATGGTCATGTGATTTATATTAGGTTGCTTGACAACTGGTTCATATTTGTGACAGTTTCAATGTCTCAGGGTCATATGAACACAGTTTGTGACCTTCTGATGAGCAAAGTCAATGGGAAGCCAGATTCACTTAACAGCGGTGTTACTAATTTAACAACTGCAATGATTCACTTAACAGATATGACAGGAAAGGTCATAAAATGAGGCAAAACTCACTTAACAAATTTCTCACTTAACAACATACATTTTAGGCTCAATCGTGGTTGTAAGTCAAGGACTACGTGTATCTCTCATTCCAAGATTAACTTCCAAAAACTACATCGGTATGATAAACTTGGAGAAAGCACTGCAAGACCCCCAAAAGAAAGGCACAATATAAATGTAATAACTAACCTAATTTTGTCAAAGTAGATGATGATTACAAGAATTTGGATGCGCTGCTCACCTGAGACTTGCCTTGAAACAGCTTGTGTAGCTATTTAACACATCGCCCTCCAGATACGTTACACTTCAGCAACCTTGATTCTTAGCCAATGACAAATTCCATGTGAAATACATTGATCAAACAGATTGCAAGGAGCAGCTTCAGCTGCTTTAATGATAGTCAGGTTTCCTACAATTGACCTGTGGTTTTTGTTTTTTTATTTGTTTGTTGGCTGGCTTCCTTTTTCCATATTATCTAAATCTCACATTTCTTTTAACTTCTGTAATTTTTTAGACCTTTTAAGCTACTGTGTTTAGTTCTCTCTTATTCGTTGGGTATTGATTAACTCAGTATTACCCATCTATTATTCAGTCTTGTTTTGAACTGACCGACTGCATGGCTTTTAAATGTCTTGTTATTCACTCTGGAAGCATTTTATACTCAAGGGTCAGGACAGAACATCAGCTTTCTGGCCAAGAATCTGGCCAATCTTGACCTAAGAATCAGTCAACACCCTGTAAACTGCTAAGCTGTTTAACAGTTGATTCTTTGTGGAATTCTTTATACCCATTTACACACGCATTCTGAAAATTATGCAACGTTTTAGGTTTCCTTAAACCTGCATAAGCTCTCTCTTTTCAAGGCCTTGGGGGGTGCATAAGCAAGAACACTCCTAACCCAAATATCATGTCATCCTTCGTGTAGACCCCAATTGCTTGTGAAGCTTCTCAAAATAATCTTATTGGATTAGTGTAAGGAACAGATGTTCGATTTATCAACCTTTATCAGCAGCAAAACTCCTGTTTTCCTGCTAAAAAGTGAAATATGCTTGCACAAAACTCCTGCATTGTCAGGGCTCATTAGCAAGAAGCAATCAAGTGTCGTTTCTTTTTTTTAAGACAGTCATTTCTTTACTTGGCATAGGTATTTCCTGCCACTTCTGCCACTTCCTCATAATTGGAGGTACAATACTGCCATCTGCCAGCCAAAAAAAAAAATGATGTATATTTTCTGTGCAAAGCACAGTTTAGTTGTTGATTTCAGCTAACCGAATCTGAAAAATAAGTTTTTATTTTTTATTTTTTAAAAAGAAAATCATGTAATTACATAGCTGCCCTGTACCCTGAGGCAACAGTAATAAGAATAGTGCAACAAATTAAACCAGTGGGACAGCGGAAGGCCAGTCTTCCTGTGAAGCAGTTCTACATTGTAACCACATTTTCTAAATGATACTGTCCAGAATCAAATTGGATGGTGCTGCTGGTTAATTCTGGTAAAGCATGTACTTTGCATCAATAGCCATAACCACAAGCCACAATGCCACTGTGATTAGAATGCAGTATTGCAGGTTGACTTTGCTTACCACCAGGAGTTTGATCGTGACCAGCACAAGGTTGACTTAGCCTTCCATCCTTCCAAGTCAGTAAAATGAGGACGCAGATTGTTGTGGCCAATATGCCAACTCTGTAAAACCACTTAAAGAGTACTGTAAAGCACGATGAAGCAGTATATAACTCTTAAGTGCTATTGCTATTCGAAGCTGAGAATACACATTTGACTAAGCTATGGTTTTGTTTAATCATGGTTTATTGAATTAATTATGATGGCTGATTTCACACAACTCACCATAAATTTACAACATTTACAAAATACAATGGACAGTTTCATCTAATAGTCTAAGCCACAATGAAACAAAAACATAATTTAGTGTAAATCTGGTAGCAAGGATTTGGTAAAAACATACTAACTAAAAGATTTACTAACTGCATCATAAACACTGTAAAGCAGGGGTCCCCAACCGCCGGTCCGCGGACCGTACCGTCCGCGAACAAGTCTTACCGGGCCGCTGGTTGCTGCGTCGCCATCTTTTTGTAAAAGTGCTTCCGGTGAGCTTTTCCGGGTAGAAAGCTCACCGGGCACTTTTTCATCAAAAAACTATGGCGGCGCTAGCGCTTCCAGTGAGCTTTTCCGGGTAGAAAGCCATTTCTACCCAAAAGCTCACCGGAGCGCTGGCGCCCATCTTTTGACGAAAAAGTGCTTCCGGTGAGGTCACCGGAAGCACTTTTTCGCCAAAAGATGGCGGCGCCCAGTTGATGCCGGTACCGGGCACGCGTGCCCAGCTGATGCCGGTACCGGGCCGCGGCGTCAAAAGGTTGGGGATCACTGCTGTAAAGTACACTGCTCAAAAAAATAAAGGGAACACAAAAATAAGACATCCTGGATCTGAATGAATATTTTTATTAAATACTTTGTTCATTACATAGTTGAATGTGCTGACAACAAAATCACACAACAATTATCAATGGAAATCAAATTTAGCAACCCATGGAGGTCTGGATTTGGAGTTACACTCAAAATTAAAGTGGAAAAAAACACTACAGGCTGATCCAACTTTGATGTAATGTCCTTAAAACAAGTCAAAATGAGGCTCAGTAGTGTGTGTGGCCTCCACGTGCCTGTATGACCTCCCTACAACACCTGGGCATGCTCCTGATGAGGTGGCAGATGGTCTCCTGAGGGATCTCCTCCCACACCTGGACGAAAGCATCCCCCAACTCCTGGACAGTCTGTGGTGCAATGTGGCATTGGTGGATGGAGCGAGACATGATGTCCCAGATGTGCTCAATTGGATTCAGGTCTGGGGAACGGGTGGGCCAGTCCATAGCATCAATGCCTTCATCTTTCAGGAACTGCTGACACACTCCAGCCACCTGAGGTCTAGCATTGTCTTGCATTAGGAGGAACCCAGGGCCAACCGCACCAGCATATGGTCTCACAAGGGGTCTGAGGATCTCATCTCAGTATCTAATGGCAGTCAGGCTACCTCTGGCAAGCACATGGAGGGCTGTGCGGCCCCCTAAAGAAATGCCACCCCACACCATTACTGACCCACTGCCAAACCGGTCATGCTGGAGGATATTGCAGGCAGCAGAACATTCTCCACAGCGTTTCCAGACCCTGTCACATCTGTCACGTGCTCAGTGTGAACCTGCTTTCATCCGTGAAGAGCACAGGGCGCCAGTGGTGAATTTGCCAATCTTGGTGTTCTCTGGCAAATGCCAAACATCCTGCACGGTGTAAGCACAACCCCCACCTGTGGACGTCAGGCCCTCATACCACCCTCATGGAGTCTGTTTCTGACCATTTGAGCAGCCACATGCACATTTGTGGCCTGCTGGAGGTCATTTTGCAGGGCTCTGGCAGGGCTCCTCCTGTCCCTCCTTGCACAAAGGCGGAGGTAGCGGTCCTGATGCTGGGTTGTTGCCCTCCTGTGGCCTCCTCCACGTCTCCTGATGTACTGGCCTGTCTCCTGGTAGCGCCTCCATGCTCTGGACACTACACTGACAGACACAGCAAACCTTCTTGCCATAGCTTACATTGATGTGCCATCCTGAATGAGCTGCACTACCTGAGCCACTTGTGTGGGTTGTAGACTCCGTCTCATGCTACCACTAGAGTGAAAGCACCGCCAGCATTCAAAAGTGACCAAACCATCAGCCAGAAAGCAAAGGAACTGAGAAGTGGTCTGTGGTCACCACCTGCAGAACCACTCCTTTATTGGGGATGTCTTGCTAACTGCCTATACTTTCCACTTGTTGTCTATTCCATTTGCACAACAGCATGTGAAATTGATTGTCAATCAGTGTTGCTACCTAAGTGGACAGTTTGATTTCACAGAAGTGTGATTGACTTGGAGTTACATTGTGTTGTTTAAGTGTTCCCTTTATTTTTTTGAGCAGTGTATAATACCAAGGACCTCAAGAGAATATTTCTGTCTTTTTTTTTTTTTTTTGAATGCTGCATGAATAGCATCCATCTCAAGCATAAGCTCTAAGTCAACAACAGAGCACAAAATTGTGCAAACATGTTGGGCAAATATGCCTTCTATGGCATTCTACAGATTCTTCCCCTACGTTTTTTTGATTGGCAAAATCCAACTTTCCTCAAGTACCTGGTTAAATAATAGATCAGAAACTACCATATTAGAAGAACCTAGAGTTCAAGTTTCCAAATTATACTTTGGGGGCAACCTTGTTTAATAATAGCATGAAAGTTATTTGCTAGGCTTGCATCTGATAAATATGAAAAAGAGAGGTTCCTTTCATATACGGAGCCACAGAAGTTATAACTAGCTTATTTGTACAAGATACTACTCTGGGTAGATTTGCTTTTGATAGTAGATTTTGTAATTGTAATTCAAAGAAGTGTCGCATATACTAATTGAGTCCATTTCAGTGGTGGGATTCAAAAAAATTTACTACCAGTTCTGTGGGCGCGGCTTGGTGGGCGTGGCAGGGGAAGGATACTGTAAAATCTCCAGTCAGAGGTGGTATTTGCCAGTTCTCCGAACTACTCAAAATTTCCGCTACTGGTTCTCCAGAACTGGTCAGAGCCTGCTGAATACCACCTCTGGTCCATTTGCAAATATAGATATTGGATCCATTTAGGTATCTAGTTAAATAATGCATTGGTAGACTTTGCACAGGAAAAAAAACTGCTAAAAGAAAGCTAGTATCTCATTGTTGAGACCAGAGCTCTGAAGCAAGGATATCTTGCAAGGATCTCTCCCACCATAGTGATGAATCTTTTTAAGTTTCAAGTTCCAAATTCTAGTGATCTCTTTGCAACAAACATACATTCAATATTTAGAAATCAGCAAATAGAACTATATTTGCATAACATACTGAACCACAAAATAGCCATTTTTAACCTAGGCTTCATGTAGACCCAACCCTTGCTGTTAGTTTATGGTTCAGAGTATTATGCAAATTCCACATTGGACCAAGGAGACAAAGTTTCGGAAAGCCAAACAGAATGCTGCCTTTGTTCAAAATGGTTTTAAGTCAACAGCTCAAATATTTAGTCTGCAATCTGGTCTTATTTCCTTGGGGATAAACTTTATTAAACTTAAGGGGGTTTATTTCTGACTAGACACACAGCACTGAGAGATAGTATAAGCAAGAGAGCAAGCTGTTTCTTATTAGCTTGGTTAACAGTTAATTATATGCAAGAATAAATTGTTCCTAACTTAACTACTGCATGAGGCTGAAGTTAAAAGGTTAAAAGTAAGAAAGGGATTGAGAGTGAGAAGCTCTGCCCATTGGTCATATCCAAGGATTGTTCATTTTTAATTATTTCTTGTTTACACTGTGCTTGAGAGCTAAATATGATTTATATTTAATGTCAGAATTTATTTTTAAAAAGATAAATATCAGTGTTTTTGAGAGCTGTGACCCATTTAAAATGTAATTCTGATAGATAGCTGATGCCATCTTCTGTTCTAAAAAAGTACTGCTATAAAGTAAAATAAAGCAGCTGATCATTAAAGAAAGTCATGCTTTACATTGCAAATTCCAAACAATTCAGTCTGAGTAATTTGCACAGCCCTAAAAGAATATTTAAACACTTAAGTCAAGGGAAAACATGATGTCTCAGCCTATTGTCCCTCCAGTTGTGTCCCTCTTCCAAAAATGTTTAAATGTAGCCTCAAACCACAAAAAGATTGTATATCACTCATACAGTAACTCCCTTACAATCTGTAGGAGTATTTTTTTCAAACTAGGCAACTTTAAGATATGTGGACTTTAACTCTCAGAAAGTTGAAAGAATTGAATTAAAGTCCATCCCTGGGGAATTCTGGAATTGAAGTTCACACATGCTATGTTTGAAAAACACTGATCTATAGTAATTAACATTCCCCGACTAGTCACAATTTTTACTGTTGCCAAACTGTACTTTAATGCCAAGACTTAAATAGCAGATTGGAAACACACTTGTAACCATTAAGAGGTATTAACTTGTAGCTACTGAAATAATTGTCATGATTTGGTTTGTATTGTTATGAGCTGTAGTGGTGCAATGATTGGAATGCTGTATTGCAAGTTAATTCTGCTGACTGGCAGCAGTTCAATTCTGAATGACTCAAGGTTGATTCGGCCTTCCATCCTTTCAAGGTCAGTAAAATGTGAACTCAAGATTGTTGAGGGCAATATGCTGACTCTGTAAACTGCTTAGAAAGAGCTATAAAGCACTATGAAGTGGTATATAAGTCTAAGTGCTCTTGCTATTGTCTTGTTGGTCGCTTTAGGCTAGCATGGACTCTTGGCCAACTGCCCAAACTAATCCCTGCAGTTTTCCCGGCAAGAACTTTTGGAAGTGGTTTGCCATTGCATTCTTCCTAGTGTTGAGGGGGAGTGACTGGCCCAAGGTCACCCAATTAGCTTTGTGATTAAGGAGGAACTAGAACTCATGGCCTCTTAGTTTCTAGGTTGATGTCCTGACCAGTACACCAAACTTGCTCTCACATTGTCATGGTAATATATTCTTAATTCCACTTTATTTTCTTGTACCTACAGTACATCTATTCAGTGGAGTTTTCTGAATAACATTCAAGAATATTCCCATAGAAACAGTAATTACTCCAAAGTAAGAAAAGGTGGCAACCGTGGCCAGGTGGGGCTTTCCTAAACCAGGAGGTTTTGCTCCTGGTCACTCCTGCTTTAGCTGGCTTCGAATCAGACAATTGCAAGAGGTTGTATATGAAGCTGCACAAAGACCATCCAGAAGCATTAGTTGGTCCAGAATGAAGCAGTTGGGGGTAATTATGGCTGCAACTTCTTATGCCCATGTGACACTATCCTATTTGAGCTGCATTGGCTCCCAATAGGCTTCTGGGTATGATTCAAAGTTCTGGTTGTCAACCCTACATCGCATAGGACCAGATTACTTGTGGGACCTCCTCCTTCTACAAGAACTGCCCCAAACATTCTCAGAGGAAGGGTATGCTCCAAGTTCCCTCTTTTAAACATTGCTGTCTCATGGGAATTAGGAAGTATGCCTGTTCAGTGGTTGACCCTGTCCTCTGGAATGATCTCCCCATTATATGATGGGCCCAAACTCTGCTTGCCATTAGAAACCCTATTAAGACCTAGCATTTCCCCTCCCCCAGATGTTTGAGTCCAGTTGAGTGCAGTCCTCTTTTAGTTGTTTATGTTTATCATTTTACATTTTATACTGTATATATGGGGTATTTTTGTGAAGTTTATGGATATTTTTTATTGGCCATTTTTGTTGTGTCTCATCCACAGTTACATTGTTTGAGTTGAGTATCATTATAAGGAAAGATACTAAATCACCTCTCTTATATATTTCCAGGAGGTTTCTGTGATTGAGAATGAACTTGAATCTCCCTGGGAACATTCCTAAGGCTATTTTGTTTGTTCCATTGATCAGAGGAGCATCTGCTGGTGATGGGGTGACATCAGCTGAAAGAGTAGGTCCAATATTTTCAACTCGGTATTTATATGTGGATTTGGAGCACAGCCTCTTATTTGACAGAAATAAGTATTTCCTTAACAACAGCAGAATAAATATCATACACAGCCAAATTTCTGAGGCACAATCTGGGAAACTGAGGATTGCAAAAAATGGATAGGTCTTGTCATGCCTCTGTTGGAATATGATTCCGAAGGAGAGGTGGAACAGCTGACAGGGAGTGGGAGTATGGCTCCGGTGGCTGTGGAGGAAACTGGGGAAGGGCACAGTCCAGCTGGGCATTCAGAGGAAGACCTAGGCCCACCCCCTCTTCATCCTAGGGCACGCAGGAACGGATAAGGGAGCAACGTGCATTATGGGGGAGAAAAAGGCCCTGATTCCCTTCATTAGCTGCAGCTGGGAAAACAGGATAAAGAGGGTGTTTGCGCACAGTTCCTTGCTGGAAGCAAAGTGTGAATTATTTTGGTTTGTCAAGTTTTATCTGAGTCCTGGCATCCTCCCAACTGTGTGTGTTTTGTTATCTTTTAAAGTCTTCAATTCCTTAACCTGCCCTGTCTCGTTAATTGCTGCAGCATGGTTTGTGTTGGTTTTTATTTATAATTTATATGTACCTTGGGTTCAGACGGAATTTCTTCCCTCTAAAAACTGTTCTTGGGAGAGGTTTTTTTCTCCAGCCAAGGATAACTGGACATTGGGGGCCAAGTTGGAGGTATTAAAGGGACTTTACCTATTATTGTGCCTTTGTTGCTTTTGTGCCATGCCCCGGGTCATCACAGGTCTACATACCACCTACATTTGCTTGATCTATGTAAAACCTGCATATATAAGTAGTCCTCGACTTACAACAGTTCATTCAGTGATTGTTCGAAGTTACAACAGCACTGAAAAAAAGTGACTTACAACCATTTTTCACAGTTACGACCTTTGCAGCATCTCCATGATCATGTGATCAAAAATCAGTTGCTTGGCAACTGGTTCATATTTATGACAGTTGCTCTGTCCCAGGGTCATGTGATCCCCTTTTGTGAACTCCTGACAGGCAAAGTCAATGGGGAAGCCAGATTCACTTAACAACCGGATTGTTAACTTGTCAACTACAGTGATTCACTTAACCACTGAGGCAAAAAAAAGTTGTAAAATGGGCAAAACCCACTTAACAAATGTCTCGCTTAACAACAGAAATTTTGGGCTTAATTATGCTCATAAATCGAGGACTACCTGTACTATGTTTGAAAACTGGAGAAATAGAAGGGGAGCACCAGCTTTTGCATTTAGGGAAAAAAAATTAATGGCAATTCAGTCTAGATTTTAGTAAACTGGGTATTAAGTTCCACTAGCTATTTCAATCAGCAGGAATCAACTCGAACCTTGGACATGTTTCTCCAGCATTGACTGCTGATCATTCAGTTCTCAAGAGGGAAGGTTGCCCTAGCTTTACTTCATTTGTATCAATCAATTTAAATTTTCTTCTCATATTCTTTAGTTTTTGCATACAGAATCCTGTCAGAATGACACAGTAGGCAATGCAACAAGAAACCAGAATAGAAAGATTATAGTCTTTATGCAGGATTGAATGTAAACATGCAATCATACAGTTGCAGATGTCAACAATAGGCATTTGTTGTGCCAGGTTTGTCAATCAGCACATAAAATGCATTCAGTAATCATGGTATCGACAAATAATGGCAGATTCGTTGTTTGATAAACACACTGCAGGAAAGCCAACTTCTGCCAAATGAAATCATGTCTCAGTAAAGAATCAGAGGAGAAGGAAAATTGCTGATAATTCCTCATGTGATTCAAAATGTAAATACAGTATAAGACTTGGTTTATTTTGCTCCTGAGCTCCAAGTGAGTCAGTTTCATTTTTGAAAGCAGGATATTAAAAATCTATGGGACACAACAGATAATCTTTTTACCTACTATTTGAAATGTTTATATCCTATCTTTCTGCTATGAATGTAATATGTTCCGCAATAGCCACATTAAATATCAATACATTTAGTATTCCTTGTTTAGTAACCACAATTAGCACCAGTTACTCCATTGCTAAGCCTCAGTCACTAAGCAGAAAATCACATGTAATGGACTTACTATGTCACTTCCCAGTTTGTTGTTAAATGAGTCACCACAACATTAAATCAAACATCATATGATTGCAACTTGCAATTTTACTTCTACATTCTCCATTAATTTTGCTTGTTGTAAGACAGTTCTTCAGCAACCATTTCAAAATTATAACAGCACTGAATGAATTGTACTTTTAATTGGTCCTTGGAGTTTCACTGATCACAGCATCCTCATGTTCCTTGCTGGCTTCTCACAAACCAAGTCAATGGGGAAACTGACCAAAAGTTGAATGAATTCCTTGTTTAATAGCCCACATGGTCCTTGCTTAAGGGCAGCACCTAGGACTGCTGGAGTTGCCATCGCTAAGTGAGGCAGTCACATGATACCACGCTTTATGATCACCTCGCTTAGTGACATAAATTCCAGTCAAAATTGCTGTTGTAACCCAAGGACTATTTTAAATATAAAAGGTTTAAACAAGTTAAATTAGAGTTACGTGTATATAAAATCACCAAAAAGTTTTCTAAGTATAACAACAGTAACGCATAGAAGGAACAAATTTACTTTCTAATATACCAGAAGGCAATGTAACAATAAATGAAAAGGACAAAAAAGGAGATTTCAGCTTATCAGTGCTGAATAATTCAGCAGTAGTTCCAATATGGATAATCAACCAGAATGACCAATGCTGTCCACCTTGATACAGGTCCAAATAAACCACTTCCTTGAGGACATTCTGTAGTTGGTTCTGAACCACGGCCTCAACAACCTTTGCTACAAAAGGAAGGGATGAAGATGGGGTGGAAATCTACCACCTTCGCATTCAGAGACCTTTTAAAGGGGAACCAATGCCTTTTAGAGCTGCTGGCATTAATCCTTCCTATAAAGAGTTTTTCATAACCTTCCAGTTCCAGAGAACTATTATCCCTTCAAGTGGCCCAAAGAAACCAGGACAGACCACAATCTGTAGGTTAAGGACATTCTATAGAGCACCCTAGCCACTTCCTCAGAAGTAGCAAGCTGAAAAAGAAACCCAAATGATACCTATCTGGCTGGTATTACCAAGACTTGATCAGGCACTGCATCCCCTCTCTAAAACATACTCTCCCAGGTTTTAGTTGTGGCATAACCTGCAACACCAGACAGGGATGTGTGTGTGGTAGTTGTTATTCATGTGTCTCTGGAGGCCTCCAGGGGGTCTGCCCCAGACATTACAGAATGTGAAACCATCTTCCAGACGTTGGACCATAAGAATCGTTGGGGATTGCTGCTCACTTGCCTTCCCACTGAGCAACCCTTATTGAATAACCCCATCTCTGCCTGCGTTACTGGATTCTGTGTCTAAGATGGTGGTGGAATTCTCTAGATTTATAATTCTGGGGGATTTCAAGTTGCTACCTTTGGACATAGGGTCTGAGGCTACACAGGAGGTCATGCCATCATGGAAGCCATAGACCTGGTTCAACTCATCCATGGCCCAACTCACCTAGGGGGTCACACACTGAAACTGGTATTTGTCTTGGGGCAGTGGAATCATGATCTGATTTGGGGGGATGTTAACATCAGTCTCCTGCCATGAACGAACCACTCCCTGTTGAGCCTAAGGGTTTTTAGCAGCTGCCCCACACCACAGTGAGGTGGGGCATATTAGAATGGCCCAGCCCAAGCACTTTATGGACCCCATGAAGTTTCAGAGGAATCATGGGGGTTTTCCTGAAGCTCTGGCACACAGTTCAGCAGATGCTTCTTGGAATGCTTCTTTGCTGCTTGTAATGAGAAGGTGATTGGAGGTGTTGAACTAAATTGCACCCGGGCAGACTCTCTGTGTACATGGATCTCAATATACAATGAAGTGACACAAGAGATGCCTAGGATGTCATTGGTGGAAGATAAAGAGTGAAGCCAATCAAGCACGTATAAGAGCATATATTAGGATTAACCTTAAGGAAAGAAGAGCAATGAAGTGCAATTACTTCTGCATCCTTATTGCATTGGTAGACAGTAGGTGAACAGGTCCCTCCAAGTTAAGGAGGAACATGGGATGATCCTGTTATCTGGGAAGAAATCAAGATAGTGATCTCAAAGAAGTCGACATGTCTTTGTGGCTGTGAGCTTGACCACTTTGTATCCTGGACCCATGTCCCCCCTGGTTGGTTAAAGCCTCCCAGGAGATGGCATGTGGCTGAGTCCAAGCAGGGTCTAAGTCTACATGGAAGGAAGGAAGCAGTGGGGTGCCACAAGGTTCCGTCTTAGGCCCAGTACTCTTCAATATCTTCATTAACAACTTAGACGAGGGAATAGAAGGGGAACTTACCAAATTTGCAGATGATACTAAGCTGGTAGGAATAGCTAACACCCAAGAAGATAGGCTCAAGATCCAGATGGATCTTGACAGACTAGAACACTGGGCTGTATCTAACAAAATGAAATTCAATGCAGAGAAAAGTAAAGTTCTACACTTAGGCAAGAGAAACCAAAAGTACACATATAGACTGGATGAAACCAGGCTCAATAACAGTAACTGTGAGAGGGATCTTGGAGTCTTAGTGGACAACCAGCTAAATATGAGCCAGCAGTGTGCAGCAGCAGCCAAAAAAGCTAATGCAATCCTAAATTGTATTAACAGAGGGATACAATCAAGATCAAGTGAGGTACTAATACCACTCCATAAAGCCTTAGTAAGACCACACCTAGAGTAGTGCATCCAGTTTTGCTCACCACATTATAAAAAAGATGTTGAGACTCTAGAAAAAGTACAGAGAAGAGCAACCAGGATGATTAGGGGACTGGAAACTAAAACATACAATGAACAGGAACTGGGCTTGGCTAGTCTAGTAAAGAGAAGGACCAGAGGAGACATGATAGAGGTCTTCCAATATCTGAGGGGCTGCCACAGGGAGGAAGGGGTCAAGCTATTTTCTAAAGTGCCTGTAGGTCAGACAAGGAATAATGGATGGAAAGGAGAGATTTAACCTGGAAATAAGGAGAAACTTTCTGACAGTGAGAACAATTAACCAATGGAACAGCTTGCCCTCGGAAGTTGTGGGAGCGCCATCACTTGAGACTTTCAAAAAGAGATTGGACTGCCATTTGTCAGAAATGGTGTAGGGTCTCCCGCTTGGGCGAGGGGTTGGACTAGGTGACCTACAAGGTCCCTTCCAACTCTGATTATCTGTTATCTGTTATCACAGTAGCTAATGTTTCTTTGCAGGAGGAGGTACTTGAAGGATGCATGTTATACCCCCTTCTGAAGAGGCCTTCCTTGGACATAGCTGTGTTAAATAAATTTCTTCCAATCTCCAATTTTCCCTTTGGGGGGAAGTTTATTGAGAGGGTGGTTGGGTGCAGAGAAGCAGATAATCTGGGGCCCTTTTCAACCTAGGTTCAAGCTGGGGTATAGCATTGATTACATTTGCTGTTGACCTTTGAAGGACCTGGGGTGGGGGTGATGCAACTGCCCTAGCTCTTCTGGATCTCTTAGTAACTTTCAGTACCATCCACAATGGTATCCTTCTGGTCATGCTCTGAGAGTTGGGAGCGGGAGGCACCATTTTGTGGTGATTCTCATCCTTTCTCTATGACTGGTTCCAATCTGTGTTGATGGGTGAGGAAAAGTCAAACCCAAGGCCCTGCAGTGTGAGATGCCTCAGGGCTTGGTCTTTCCTCCATCCTCTTTAACATCTACTTGAAACCACTGGGTGAAGTCATCCGACAGCACAGATATGATATCATCATATGCTAATGATACCCAATTATATATATATTACCCCAGACCAGGTAGGTAATGCTGTTGTGGTGTATCCAAGTACCTGGAGGCTGTAAGGCTCTGGATAAGGATGATGAACCAACTTTGGCTCAACTTAATACGGAGTGGCATTGGGTTTTTGGCCCCACATCCTTTCTTAAATTTATTCTGGACATAAATAAACACATTTTACAATTTTGCTGCCACTGCCTCAAATAAATTATGTCTAGCTCATCTCCATTCTTGTGTGTGTATATGTGTGTGGGGCGGGGGGTTTACTAATTACCAGTAAATGGAATATTCTAACTCATTCTATTGATTTCTGTGTCTCCCAGAACTAAAAGGACAAGCATCTCAGAATGTATGTTTGGTGGTTCCAGGAGAATATGTTATTGTGCTGCACTGTAAGTGATCCGGCACAGAATCCAAATAAAGAAATGTGTATTGTATTGTTACATGAATATTTTATGTTTTCAGAGTTATAATTTTGTATAATAATTTATCCTGCCCATAACACTCTGATTCCCCCTTTATGTACCTTGGCGGGGGGGGGGGGAGGCAGGAGGACAGAAAACGCTGCAGTTTATTTGCTCCCACCAGATGGTACTATAACTTCAGTACCAAGATTCCCAAGGTTGACGGTCTGACTTAAAATTACAGGGATAAAAAGTGGACTAGGGAAGTAAACAGCACAGGAGTAAAAGAGAAACTGACACACGGTGCACTCATTCTGCATTGCTTTTTCATGGGTGGAAAAATGAAAGACTGTTTTCTATTTTGAAAATGCAGTTTTCCTAATTAGTAGTAGTTATCAGTTTCATAACAGCCTCTTTCTCATGGAATAGAGAAAGTGAGTTTTATTTTATTTTTTCCTCTCAGGGCCCCTTCCACTGTTAAAAATTATGAAGGACTCTAAGAGCTCTTCTAAGTATGGGTTATATATCAATGTTTACCTTATTAAGAAATTAAATTGACACTTTTGCTGCCACTACCACTTCTGATTATTGTTTGATGGGATTGTAATATTGTATTATTTTTCAACATGACTACAAAAACAAAATGAGCAGAAAATATGACGTCCAGGATTTTAATCAGGTAGGATTTCAATGTGTATCACAGATTCTGATTATCTCACTCCTCTTCTACGCTCAAAGAAGGTTTAAAAATATCACTTCCTGATTCATATGGAAATGATTTTTGATCCAAAAGAAAGAACATCCCTGAATCTAGATTCAAGCTCTAGAACTCCTCACATGCTGACCAAGTTGCTAATGTCAGCTTTAATACTCTTCTGGATAAAATCAGAAGCCACAAAAGGGAAGAGCTTAGAGAATATCCACATGGAAGTTTAAAGTTAGATAAAGCTATACAGGACAAAAATAATGATTTGGTAAACAGTATTAAAAACATGACTTTGAGATGTGTGGGATCCAAAACTCTTGTCCGATCATAACACTAAAAATGCAGCATCCTGCTTTATATATGCAATTAATAGACTAGATTTAGGAAACCAAAGATATTGAGATTTCCTTTTCTTCATATTTTAACATGGTAAGCTATAACCAATTCATATCTAAATCTTGAAAACACCTCTTTGAAAAAAATGTTCAGAGCCATAGAAAGACCCAGCAGTGAACTAATTGATAGCTGTTTCAGATCTTAAACAAGGGCCCACAAAATCATATGCTACCACCAAAGGAATTTTGTTTCTTCCAATACTGCTGTAGATAGCACCTGGGTAATCAGAGGGTTCAGTAAGATTATGTACAACAAATCTCCATGTCATCAGGTAATATAAAACACCTGCTGTTTCCATGTCTTCAGTGGGAAAACAAAAGTAAAATGTCAACAATTTTTTTTGAAGTGAAAGACAAACTGGTAACAGGCAAACCAAAATGTTTGACAAAAAAACATTCTCCAAGGAAGGAACCTTTTTCCTACTTACAGGTTTATTCAACTCAGCCTGTTGTGAGGCCTTGAATGGTTTTAAGTGGCAAAAGGAGAAGTTGGCTTATGCTGGAAGGATGCTTGTTGCATGGAAAAATAAGGTTTTGTCCTATTTTGACGCATCGCTGTTACTGCAAGTCACGCAATTATCAAGTTGAGAATGTGCTGATTTTGAAAAAGGCTAATGATAGCTTGACCAATCACTGTTTTTCAAAATATGTACTGTATTTGAACTCCCAGAAAGATAAGAGGCTCTGAATCATCTTGTTATTGCAATCTGCTTTCCAGATCCCGAAATTCCTTCCATCTGTTGTCTCTAGAACATAAGAATAGCATTTTGGTTTGCCTTCCTTGAATATTGGCATAAGTCTCCAGAGAAGAAACTCTTTGAAATTTGGAAAAATTTCTGAACAAGATATGGTTAGTATGGTAATAAGTCCACTGCAGATTTCAAAGGTAAAACTTTGTCCAAGAAACCTATCGGTCCTGATTATCAATCCCTGTCAAATAATTTGGACAGTAGCACTGAGATGAACACATACTGATCAGCATATATTAAAAAATACTGAACCCCATATGTAGAAAATGGTACAATGCTATATTTTAATATTTATTGAGGTTGGACAAAAGTATGGTGTTTCCCAATTAGAAATTATTGTATTAAGAGGTTGTCCAAATTCACTGGTCTACAAGGAAAAAGCCTTGGAAATTAGCTTAATTTTACCAGAATTGGGTCACTAATAAATGAAAATTAAGTCCTGAGTATTAATTGGCTCTGGTTTCCAAGATACAGTTTCAGGTCAAAATTGCATCAAAATAATTCATAATGACGAGGGGGATTCTCCATAATTTTTCTGCAAAATGTGATATAGCAATGAGAATGGTGCCACACCAATCAAAATCAGTTTTTGCATGAAAAACTAACAAGCTCTAACATCAGATTAAACTTCAAGATTTCATCTTTATTCGGTATCTAAAGTGTGCTTTTTGGCTTTTTTCTTGTGAACTGCAGCAGGATCATCCCTGGGGAGATAAAAAGAAAAATTTATACACTTCTATGTGGTACCATTTTCATTGTTCTACCATACTTTGTCGATAATCAAAATACGTAAAATTAATACATTTTATCTCAGAGGCTGATAATTTCCCAAAATTTGTAGACCAGTGATATCAGAGATCATTCTTTCTCACCGTTAAGCTCAGGAGGAACTCATTTGGTTTCCTGAAGAAGCTAGAAAATTGAGAGGGAGGACTAAGTGTTGGAAGTGAGCCATCTTACAATAAATTCTGAGTAATTTCCTGTGGTAATTAGTTGTGGAACACGCAGGTATTCTCACCTATTCAGGGAAGTTGATGCATGACTGATTCCATACAGAACTTGCAGTAGTATACACTAGTTTACCTTTTCACATGTAGAATAGTTCTCCAGTAAGTCCTCTTTTAACTATAAAGAATATTCAGCAAGTACCAAACTGCATCACATCTATTGCTCAAATGTTGATAATACTTTCAGCATCAAACCATTCTTCTGTGAGCAGCAAGGCCTGAGAGTTGATACAAAATAATGAAGAATTTGAACATAATCTATTATGCACCTCTGAGAACACATGCATTTATTATTTGAGTCCAAAATCTGATGTGTATCTACAGTGTAAGTCATCTCCCACATGAATAATTTAGAATCCTTTAATATTTTTACCTCCTTTGTGGAAAAAGCTATGGAAAGATTTGACCTGAGGCTCATGTCTTGGTTGATTCATCCCAAAATGATCTTGTTCTCTTGAGATCTGGGAACAGGTTTAACAGCTGAACAGATACATGAGAAGAAGCTCTTGAAGCATTTGAAATCCCAGGACAACTGGTAAGGCCTTTTCCTTGTCTTTGGTTTCCACTTAAATTTCCTCAAATAATGTATCATAGAATAACTTGTCTTGTTGAATGACCTCAAATGTACTGCAGCTTTAAATTGGAATCAATATTTTATTTCAGCCAGAAGTTTCTATACACTGTGCAAGTATACGATGGTGGGGTGACAGCCAGTCTCATTGACTAAGTTTTCTTTTACCTTTTTCTGAGGATAAAGGTGACTATGAGGTCTCAGAGAAGCCTGGAAGTGGGGAGACTGCTAAGAGACCTTCAGCAAAGAAATCAATGTAGAAAGGGATCTCCTTGAGCCCTGCTCTCTTATTTGAATGGTCATCAGCCAAGACTGTTTTTCCAGCCCTAGTGTTTTTATCAGTGATAGACAGTCAGTGACTGTGAAGGGAGCAAAGAAGTGAAGGCAACAGGGGGATATCCATGACTGAGGAAACTTCCCCTCTTACAAGCAGCTGCAAAGAGCATGAATCAAGCCCAGATAGCCTTATTCATGTAATTCAACTGAAAAATTTGATATGATGATTGTCTGCCCAAATGAGGCTCTGTCTTCACTAATGGCTCAGTTCCCTGAAATAATATATGAAAACAAGATCCATGCATGAACTATGTTCCTTAAGTGTAGTCCACTGGGTCTGCAGTAGATTACTCCCTCAGAAATGGAGGGGAGCACTCATGGAAGGACCTTCCCCTTGGGGCTTATATTGTACAAGTCTCACAGAACCTTCTGGAGTGATCTTCTGAGGCATCCAAGAATCAAGATAGACTAAATTCCTTTCATTCTGTTTTCCTCCTCTCACATACAGTACTAGATAGTAGAGCTGCTCTCTTTGTATGGCCACCATAGTCAGGCAGAAGAGGAACAGAAGAAAGCTTTCTTCTCCAATAAGTGTATTAGGTGCAATTCAGAATACAATGGGAAGAACAACCCCAAGAATACTTTTCTGCACTGTGGGAAAACAGAATTAGATCTCATTTACATAAAAAGTGTTGCTTTTGTTATTAACAGTGTGTTCTTACTTTAAAAGATACAGCATAATTCCCTTTCACCAAAAAATCTAAATGGAACAAGCATTAGAGCTAAAAGACATTTCTCTGCTATATCCATTCATATTCAGTGTCAGAAATACTCTATGTATATTTAAATTGTGTACATACTAATTTTATGTCATTTTATTACATAAATAATACATATATACATTTTAAAAGGATTATTCCTCCCACAGCAGAAAAACCACACTGGCGTAAATGGATTTTCCTACAGAAAAGTGTATACACACATACACACACACACACACATACAAAATATCTGAATATTTTGGTGCATTTCCTTCCAATACTTTTGAATTAGCATGACTAAATGCGTAGATAAAATGTTCTTTCTTTGTTGTAGCGTTTCCAATATTTGTGATTGTATAATTTCTTTTGAACTTGTCAACCATTGATGAAGTACACCATACCAATTTTCCTCCAAATCATAGCTTAGAGTAAATGTTATTGATTTTTCCCCATAAACCTATTATTCTATTGTGATTATTTCTTTGAAATTTGCATCCACTTTATCATATAATTTTTAATTTGTTTTGCCTCCATGTCATATTTCAATAAGAATATATCCCCTAATAGAATGTCTTGATTATGTTAAAATATTCTACATTCTGCCCTTTTTCTCAAGATCCCTTCTTTCTTGAGATCAGTTTTTATTTTTCCAGCAATCAACCATGGTGAATGTTTACCTTCACAGAACAATTCTTACTATGGGTTTAGTCTGTTTTCCAAGTCTGAGTACAACATATTAGCATATGTGATTAAATCCTTCTTGCTGTAGTTGTCTTCAAAATTAAAGGCATCTGACAATGTATGCTAATGGTGAAATTACCAGACGTATCCTTATTTTTAGATGATTCTATATTTTTTAACAAACTTTGCGTTATCATATGCTCTTTCACATACTTCTCTTGTTTCTTCACACCATAAATATCTATGAAATCCATTGACTAAATCAGTTCCTACTACAATTGATATTCTGCTGTTTAAGGATTTTATCTATTCTGTTATCCACAATGAACAGCTCACTTGATAATTCAAATCCACCTCCTTCTTTTGAGTCTTGTAAAATTTGAATCTTACTTGTTTATATTCCCTGTATTTAGTATCTGCAGCAAGAATAAACATGTGTGAAATGAAATGTGCTGTTACAGTTTTATTCCAAAAAGAGTTACATGAAACAAAAATAACATGTGGAACAGTTAAAATTAATCAGAATGCAAGCAATATAAATTAAAACTGATTTCCCAAATATTCAGTACATATACCTCAAGATTGAAAATAGTGATGAGTCCTCTTCCCAAATGTGTCAAATGTCTAAATAATAAATTTTAAAAATAAGTTCAAAATAGCCCAAAGGGTAAGCTGATTGTATTAGTTATAGCTGTTTTCTCATAAAGCCAAGTGCAATCCATTCCACACTCCTTAAGTAAATTCTAGCTCATCTGGTAGAACAAAAGAACATTTTGCTTTTCATGTTCATATGAAAGACCTTGTTCTTCAGCTTTTATGAAAAACAAATGAAGACTTTTTTTCTAATCTAACATATGTTCTTGTTGGAGATTCAAAAAAAGCCCAATGGCAAAATATTACAAAGCAAAACAATTTTCACCAAAAGCCCAAAGGAAAGGAACAGTTCAAATTATTGCAGTGCTTCCCCTACATTAACAACTTTGGAAGGAAGCAACGGATTAGCCCTTTATTTTTGCCAACAGCACTACCCTAAAAATATCTATGTTATATTCTAGTAAATAATTTCCCACACATGTACTTTTAAGTAGCAAAAGAACATATTGAAATACTTACTTACAATGTAAAAGGTTCAATTTACAGTAAAATCTCTAAGTTCACCACTGAATCCACCAATAAATATAGTTGGGCCTGCCTTTTTTAGTGAAAGTTGGAAGATTAAACAAAATTATACAGACAGATTTTATCTATGTTTTATGATTCTAGACAACATCAAAAGTTGAAACATTTGGATGCTAACATGAAAATGATTTGTGATCAGCTGACTTTGAAGTCATATAAAATATGGTTATTTTCAATATAGTATGTCCTTTGGGTTGAAAGGCAGAAGGTTGTTTAGGAATATACAAAAGTACAAGTACAATTTACTGCAGTTTGTTAACCCAAATATATTTTCCCACCAATTACATGGCAGTTGCAGTGCATAGTTGTATTACCTCAGGAAAAGGTAAGTCTGCCTTAGGGAGTTGCAAGCTATAACTGTGTTCAGTTTATTTCCCCACAAACTCTGAAACAGAACCAACTTATAGTATTACCTTTATAATGTTATAGTTAATATATTAAATGTTTAGAAAGCAAACTGACAATTATGTACCTAAACTTTTTATATGACAATTTGAAAATTATATACTGAAATCTTCCAACATTGCTTTACTGCATTTAAATTATCCTGCTTACATTAAAATAGTTCTCACAACCTCAAAAAGAATCCAAATTACTTGTCTCTTCTACTGTATGTCACAATCTCCACTCTTATTGGGATCTTCTCCCTCAAGTCTAATCCATTTCTTCTCAATTTCAACCTGTAGTATGAAAGCAAAAGAAATGGGATTAAGAAAAGTTTATATTATTAGTGGCATTCCTATCTAATTGTGTTTTAAGAAACAGCTGGTCTTTTTATTGAAATAAAATATAAATTGAATATTAAGAGAACACGGGATAAATATACAGAATAAAAGAAAACATGTTGCTGTGATACTGACTTAAGACCATCATCCCATCTCATTCAAAATATAAATAGTAGCATCCATCCAGTGTAACACCAGCAGAAATTTGCATGGTCCACTTCACTTGTTTTACACAATCAATAGATTGCCTATATTATAAATAAGTAAATATAATAACAGTAAGTATTTAGGATAAAAAATTAATGAGTTTTGAAAGCAGTCACAGAACAATATTATTAAATCTAAAACTTACAGAAAAATAAAAATGGGGTTTTCTGAGCTATAGATGGGTTGTCTTAGTTGAATGAGCCCACTGACACAATCTTTTCTGCCATAATATAGAGAGAACAAGGGTTTTGAGGCTTGTTCAGAAGAATAGACCTCTTTGCTTGCTATCGTCCTTTAGTGATTTAAAATTTAAAGGCACGCATAAAGCAAAACTTATATTAGTCTATGTGCATGATCATGCCAACTGGCTGTTTCATGCCATTCTATATGAATCTATAATGGTTACCACTTTCTTGTTTAAAACATATTGTCTTGTCTCGGTCATGACCTGCAGTAAGCAGAGAGGCAAGTCTTAAATCATGACTTGTTTCACGTTTATTTATTTTTTGGCTGAAATAATAAAAAGTTGTGGGCAGATCATGTGATAAGCAGTTGCTCTGGTAGATGATATGGGAAGTTTTAAGACAGAGACAACCCCGGAAAGATTTGTGCAGCTGGAAAAATAAGGCAGTTGATTATAACAGGATGCACTGACAACTAAAGCTACATTTTATATGTTATCCAAACGCAAGCATTATGCTAGTGCTGGATAAGGTTCCACAGAATGGTAGTTACATCATCAGATGCAAGCCTTAGCAAAAGACATACAGTGAAATAAATTTCAATATGATTATGGTAATTGTGGGTTGACATTTGGTTAAGCAGGAGCAGAAAGACATTACCTGGCAATTATAACATGCTTTCTGAATCACATGTTTCTGAGGCTGTACATCCCTATCAATTCCCCATGATTTCACTTCAGTTCCTGAGGCACATGCATCAGACACAACGAACTGCACCACAGCAAAAGGGCACCAGTCAGAAGGGATTTCTTGATCTGAGCCAAGTTCTAGTTTGAAAGACAAACTGTGCAGATGATCTGGATCTTGGAAGGAAAGAAGGGGAAATATTATAGCAACGCTCTACGAAGACAGCTAGCTTAGAGAACAATCAAGCTATTGAAGTTTTTGGAAGGACTGGGTAATGCAATAGGATAGTTAAGTAATTTGACAGGAAACAACAATAATGAAGGGCCACTAAATGGAAGTCCACTGGAATATTTGCTCCAGTCTTAAAATTGGATCTGTACCATTTTTAGCCAAAACATAATATAACACTAGCAAATAAAATTCAACTTTTTTGGGCAATCATAACAAACACAGAAGAGCCCAGCATATCAAATACTTGATATCAAAGTATGAACTACTACTTGCCATCTTACCAGAGGTGGTATTCAGCAGGTTCTGACCAGTTCTGGAGAACCGGTAGCAGAAATTTTGAGTAGTTCGGAAAAATCAGCAAATACCACCTCTGACTGGAGATTTTATAGTTTCCGTCCCCTGCCACGCCCGCCAAGCCACGCCCACAGAACCGGTATTAAAAAAATTTGAATCCCACCACTGCGTCTTACATTAAGCTAAACATAAAACTATTCATTCTTTTGCATATATTTGAAGACATACAGTAATGTAGCTATCTGATAATATTTCAAATTTATATAGCTACCTCAATATACATTTTCTAGACGAACCTGTTATTCTATTCTATTCTATTTTTGTTTTTCAAGGCTAATGTATATTTAGCCACTGTATTTAGAAATTATTCGTGTAACTGCTATGGGGAGAAGTGTACTTGGATCGAACTCTTAAAATAGAATAGAATATAGAATAGAATTCTTTATTGGCCAAGTGTGGTTGGACGCACAAGGAATTTGTCTTGGTGCAAACATTCTCAGTATACATAAAAGATACATTTGTCAAGAATCAAAAGGTATAATACTTAATGATAGTCATAGGGTACAATAAGCAATCAAATCATACTAGGAAACAGTCAATATAGATCATAAGGATGCAAGCGACAAAGTTACAGTCATATAGTCACAAGTGGGAGGGGATGGGTGATAAGGAGTGATGAGAAAATTAACAGTAATAGTAGTGCAGACTTTGTAATAGTTGAACAGTGTTGAGGGAATTATTTGTTTAGCAGAGTGATATAAATACAGTAAAAGATTTCCCCAAAGGACAAATTCTAATGTAACTCTAGGGCCCTTTAAAAAGAAATGTATAAAACAAGTTTGTCAATCAACATTGGTGTTATTAAATATACAAAGTTGTGAACTGGCAAGTTTTATATTTTGCATAGGTGAATAGAATAGTTCAGAATTTGAGATTAAACAAGCAGAAGCAGTTATATACATTCAAAACATAGCCCTACTTGCACTAAAATGGTACCTACTATATATTGTCATACTAATAGTAATGAGAAACAATTTTAAGTTTTTAATTTTTTTAAAAAGTAATGGAAATATGCTAGCCAGAATGAAATAGGCATGATCTTCCACTATATCATCTATTTTATTTACTGGACCATTAATTCTGCCACTAATATCTTATTTCTGTCGTATTAACAAACTACAGAAATAATTCAATTCAATTATCTTTCAACATTTATATAAACTAATTTTATAAAAATTATTTACTTGCGTTTTTATCTGGTAGTCTGTCAATTTTCCACACAATAGCTCTATAGGCACTTTCATACTTGGCTGTTCCAACTGAGACATGAATAATGGAGTCAGATTCAAGCTCATTTAAAGAGCCAAGGCAAGTTCTTCTGTTCATTTTTGCTTTCAGGGATCTCTGTCTTTGGAGGTTCATAGTCCAAAGAGTTTTGTTCCATTGTGAGGGAACAGGAAAGTGAACCATTACATTCTCACAGTGTTTTGTAGGGTATGAATATGCTGAAGACACGTTTATGAAAGCTTGCAGTTCAACATAAGCTCCTTGAACAACTAACAAGGCTTTGATAGAAAATGGAAGATCTGATCCATTATATTGTGTCCTATAACGCATTAGTTCTACTCTACAGCCATCTGGTGGTGTAAATTTAATTATTCTTGATTGCTCAAATTCTTGTTTCTTCACACATTGATGAAAGTGATAGTTGTTAATTTTGATCAATTTTTTCTTATTGTCTGACTCAAAATAATGTTCATTCCTCTTTTGAAGCTCCAAGTCATTTAGTGTCATAAAGCATTCAGAATTGCCATTCAAAAAGTTTAATGAATAAATATGAGTTATGACAGCAGTTTCAGTTAATCTGTCTTCTGCTTTACTAATTGTCCCCCAAAAATTATCCACTATTTCCAAGATCATTTCTTGTTCTTCATAGTGTCTCTTTGATTTTGAAATAGCAGGAAGCTTCATTAACTCTTCCTCAACTATCATTAGGAAGTCAGTGAAGTCACCGTAATCAGTTGTTCCTAATTTCAGCATCTGTTCGATCTCTGCTTCATGAACCACTTCAGTTTTAGGGTACTTCTTCTTCTCTATATATGTCACATATTCAATTTTTACCGTATGAATTTTCCCAGAGATACTGCAGTTCTCTAACTTTGGTTCTGAAAGCCTGCAATATGGATGCAGCTGGAATTCTTTGAAAGGTTTTTCAAGACCTTTTTCATAATACATTTGTAGGATTCCTCCTGGTAAAATTCTAAGGTAAATAGGACCCCACTGCCTTGATGACATCATATTTTTCTTTTCAGGAATCCTCAGCATGAAAGGCCAGCCATCTTTTCTCTGACTGCTAAAGAGACTGCTTGGAATAAATGAAGAAAGGCCATCTCTAGTGCATATACATGGAATGGGTCTCAAAGTTCTTTCATTGTTTGAAGTTTCTGTTTTCAAGTGTTCAAGCCTCTCACATATATAATTGAATGAACCCTGGTTTAAGCTTTTCTGATCTGGCCAGCTTTTCTTCCCTTTAAAAGAACAATCTCTTTCAAAATCTGACTCTTTTTCATGTACATGAAAGCTGGACAAGGACCCAGTAGATGAATCTTCTGACCAAAATGGATTGGAGAAAGCAGACTCACTTGAAACATTCTGAAAAAAGGCTTGAGAGTCTAAGGAATTTTCCAATTTCTTTGAGTTTTCCTGATGCATAACTTGTGCACCATGTATTGGTTTCAGAGTGGAGAACTCTGAACTGTGCACAGGCTGAGATATTCCAGTCAGTTTTTGAGAAGGTGGTTCAATCAGTGGGAGATGATTAACATTGGATGACAATTCTGGAATAGGACTAAGAAAATGAGTTCCCGATTTAGGAAAGCAAGGACTGACAGGATAGTCTCTGGTGGGTGTACAGAGTGGAGAATTACTGGGGGGATCAGGGCTATAGAAGTAATCACTTTTAGGAGATGAGAGAGAAGTACAGGTGATGGAGGACAATTGGTTTGAAAAATCTTGCATTTTAGGCAGTGTGAGTTTAAGCCCATTTGGTCTGCAAACGTTATCATTTTCTCTTGACCTCTGAGGAGACTGGGATTCATCTTCAAAAGTAACCCAGGTTGCAGTATTTGCAGTAAACATCTTGCTGTTGAAATCTGGAAAAACTGAGTAAAAGTTTCATTTGTAATTCATCTGTTAAAAAAAAAAAAAAAGAAATGAGTAAAAAAAATACTAATATTTTTATTTCAATCTGTAATTTTCAGGTTCAGAGACGTGAATTATTAGAAATGAACACTTAATACCATTAGACAAAAAAATCCATAGTGTGTGTTTAAAAATACCTTTTATCAATAAATCCATTCAGTATGCAATTGCTAAAGACTAGATAAAGGAACTGGAGATCCCCATTTTATCTAAATTCTCTTAAACATCTACCTTTATAAACATTTAAAACAGTTAAATCAATATTTTCAATATATCTCTGATTATGGCTTATTCAAAAGGAACAACAAAATCAGACTTAATTATCCTATTGCATTTGTATAAAAAAAGAATCAGTAAATCATAATGGTTTTGGAGATGAATAGTGCGGCATTAAAAGTTACATTTTTCAATTATCCTAAAGGTTTTATGTTCTGGGAAAAAGTAAGAATATACATTTGATAATATAATATAATTTGATTTAAGATATTTTTTAAAAAAAACACATGAAAATTGAGAGCCAGACAACAGAATTGGTTTCTTGCAGCTCTTCTTACTGCTAAAAGAAAACATGTATGGCCCAATTATTCCAAGGATTGAAGACAGAGGTGGTATTCAGCAGGTTCTGACCAGTTCTGGAGAACCGGTAGCGGAAATTTTGAGTAGTTCAGAGAACCGGCAAATACCACCTCTGACTGGCCCTGCCCTCATCTATTCTCTGCCTCCCTAGTCCCAGCTGATCGGCTGGGTCTTCTTTTGTTGCACTGCACAGGAGAATGCAGCTGGAAAGCAGGTTAGTGGGGTGGGGAGGGAATGGAGATTTTACAGTATCCTTCCCATGCCACGCCCACCAAGCCACACCCACAGAACTGGTAGTAAAAAAATTTGAATCCCACCACTGATTGAAGATATGATGTTATTTGCCACTTATTAAAAGTTGCTTATAGACATGAATTATATATGGATTGTAAAAATACAATATAGTTTATACACATATACATTTCCTAGAGGAGCTTATAAATATAAAAAGAAAAAATAATTATCCTCTTTATATTGGAATATTGCCTCAAGAAGGAAGCAAGACTTATAACAGTGATACAGCACTTGGTCATAAGAATGAAACAATGAAAATACAATAATATTCTACTTAGATGTAAATTAGCATGCCTCTGTTAGAATTGTAAATTTGTACAATTGTACAATTCAGTAAATCAAATACAAATCAAAAACTTGATGTTTTTGTTACTGACTTAAAAATTCCTGATTTGAATAAGTCCAATAAACTCCAATTCGTTGATCTTTTGCACACACGTCTGAAAATATAGTTCATAAACATAATTACCATAACACTTATTGTCAACTAATGCAAACTTTCCATTTTTTGAAGACTATAGAATTCAAATTTACAATAAGAGAAACAAATAAGTAGTGAAAATATTACTGAATATTTTAAATAGGATATAAATAGAAAAGGGTGCATGATAGCTCATATTCATATGTTTATTGTGAATATTTGAGTCCTGCTCCTCTGCATACTATTACTTTTAAGAATTCGCTCTAATTATGCACATAAGTGTAATCTTACTTTTTAATGGCTGAATATTCTATTAAACGTAGCAGTATATCAGTTTCCTGCTATTTTTAATTGCAGTACATTGTTATTTGTTTTCTGGTTTGCTGTAAATAAGTTTCTACTTTATGTACATTGTAATAAAACATTTTGCTTTGTTTACTATGAAATTGATAATCTGAATTTTCATTTTATTTCAGCCATTAGCAAAGCAAAAGTATATTTGACAGGATGATTTTATCACAAGTCTCCAAACACAAACCAGGATAGTCCGTACTTCCACAAGACTTTAAATGCAAGAACTTCTTTGCTTCCTGCAAAGAATCCCACCTCTGAGGGCTGGCTTAAGGAAGGGGCCATCAGCTTGCAGCCTTACTCCTGAGTCACCCATGCTGCAGCAGCTATTCTTTCCTTCGAACGGCTCCTCCGGGTCCTCTGCATCAGTGCTGCCAGCCTCCACAAGCTCTGAAGGCAGCACTCCACTCTCTGATAGTCCTGGCCCATTCCTACATCACCCGAAGGCCCCTCATCTGAGTCCTCACTGTCTGAGACCTCAGCTGTCCGCATCTGCTGCCGGCAAACCACAACACTTACAACCATTCATTTAGTGTCCATTTGAAGTTACAACCACACTACAAAAAGTGACTTTTGGCCATTTTTCATACTTACAACTGTTGCCAACATCCTCAGGTTCTGCTGCTTGGTAACTGGTTCATACTTACGATGGTTGCAGTGTCCTGGGATCACATGATCACCTTTTGCGACCTTCTGACAAGCAAAGTCAATGGGGTAATCCATGTTCACTTACCCATATTACTAACTTAACAATGCGATAATTCATTTAACAAATGTGGTAAGAAAGGTCATAAAATGTGGTAAAACTCACAAACAAATGTTTCAGAAACATAAACTTTGGGCTCAATTGTAGTCATAAGTCAAGGACTATCTGTACAATGGCTATCTAAACTGTATTCCCTATCTTTCAATTAGAAATATAGTACTGGGGATTGAAGTTAGCCAATTGTATATGCAAATCTGATACAGATTTTTTTTAGCAACAGTTTGCTTTGTTCCAAACGCTCAAGATTCAGAGGAACAGAATTCTTTTCTGTTATTATATGAAAAAGACTGGACGTTTACATGCATGTATTAAGTAAGAATGAAATGCCAGTCAGCTTGGAATTTCCTGTTAGTCTGATTTACATTCCAAATATTACTTAAGTTCAACTTCTGCACTATGCAATGGCTGACAAACTATTTTTATTTTTTTTCCTTACCACAACTATTTATACAGAGAACTAATGCCATATTTTTCTTTTTTTTTTTTTAAAACAAGTTTTATTAAAAGTTTCAACAACAAACAAATCATTACATATTGAATCTTTCCCTGTTTTTCTACAATAATTTCCCCAATATTCTCATAAAACACAAACAAACACAAACAAACATAAAAAAAATCTTTTAGTAAAGTACCTTGGCCCCAGTTACCTCTCTTTGCATGGGCTAAAATAATAACACATATCACTCTTCACATTTCTATCTTATTTAATCCATCTTAATTAAATCATTAAATTTGTATCTTTTGCCCATTCATTTATCCCTCTATCTCTTCTTATAATAAAAGAAAAAATTTCTCCTGAAATCACTAATCAGAGTATGATGCCTTTCTATCCTCCCCCTAAGTTAGTAAAATTAACATTCAACATAACAAATACCCAATTTGGTTCTGCTTGGTACATTCTATCCACCAAAAATGTTTAAATACATTGTATCCTCCTTTCCTTCGATATTTTATTACATTTTAAAAATCAATCATTAATAAAAACTTCAACATTTTAATTTCTTATTAAATCTTAAAGCATTCTAATTTACTATTTCAAATATAAATATTACACTACCATCTTCTGTACCTTAGCAGAATCTTTCTTACAGAAAATTATATTTCATCCTTTATCTCTAAAAAAATCCTCTTCTCCCATCCAATTTTAAAGCTTTGAGGCTTTTCTCCGCCTTTCCCTTTCTTTCTTCCCCCACCAAATCTTCCTACCCCCTTCTTCTTCTAACCTCTGCCTTGCTGGGATCCCTTCTCTGTTGCATTCCTTTTTCTCTTGTTTGTTATCATTATATTTACTTTGCATCATGTTTTTCTCTTTCTCAAATGTTTTTTTAGATCTTAAGTCCTTCATTTTCCTTGCTCTCTTCCTTCCTTCTTCCTTAGATAAGTTTTGGGATTCAATGAAGATGGCGTCTTCGTCTCTTCCTTGTTGTTCTTCTTCCATTTCCATCTGTTCCATTGTCTGTTGGTAATTGACCAGCGCCATTTCTAGAAATAGAAAAGCTTTTTCCATGCCATCTTTGCAGATTGCTTTTGTTTGCTCATATTCATCCCTCAGGTCTTCAAAAAGGAAAGCCATTATAAATAAGTCTTTTCTTTTCTTTATTCCTCTTTCTTCTTACACCAACCAAATATTCCGAGAGAAAGGCAAAACAATCCCAAAATCCACAATCCTCAATAAATCCAAGCAAGCCAAAATTCCCCTTCCTCTTCCAGGGTGGTATCAAACAAATAAAAAAAAGAATCCAAGTCTATATTTTAAAGCCTTATTAAGATTGTATTTCTGTCCTCAAGTCTTCAAGGCATCTCTCCAACAAGATCCAAATTTATATATTTTCTTTATCCTCTCCTTCCGGCTTAATTCCGTCGGGAGGAGAGTAAACTTTCCCTTCAGCACCTCAAAACAGCCGCTTTTTTTCTCTTGTGGAAGAAATCATCAGAAAACCATCTTTTCCAGGAATTAAATTAAATAAATCTCAAAGCCCTGGGTCGACCAAGAAGAACTTTTACTTTCAATAACTTTCTCTTCTTCCTCCTGCGCATACTTGCCCGGCTGTCAACTTCTTTGTGGCGGCCATTACGGACCGCCGCTGCACTCCCTGGTAACAGGGGGTTCTGCCGCCAGGGAGGGGTCTGCAACACCCCAAACCCTTCCTCCGGATCCCCTTACCTTCAGCTACCCCTGCAGGGCAGCCTTGCTCCGCACCGTCCGGTCGGAGCCCCAAAACGGCTAGCGGCAGGGATCGCGCAGCTTCGCGAATCCCTACCGCTCGCGAAGCCGACAAACCGGAAACAACCAACTAATGCCATATTTTTCATAAAAAATTGAAAAAAGACAAAAACATTTCTTAAAGTAGAAACATACCAGGGATCTCTTTGACTCAATTTCCCAAACAATGCACACATTTCCATTTTTTCTCACTTTATAAATATTGTTATTCTCAAGTAACTGATTACCATCATTAGAGCGTCTTGATTTCAAATAACACTGTTTTTTACTTTAAAAGAAAATCCATCCATATACATTATTTGATATTTTTGTAACAACAGATATATTAATAAATCCTTCTGAAGAATAGAAATAGGTTAAAAAAATCAGGACCACAGAAGCCAAACAAGATGTGATATAGAATATTTTCTCCATCATTTTTAAACATAATGCTTGTAGAAATTGAATAAATAATTAGTTAAAAGCAATCACAGAGATCCTGAGATCCAAAAATCCATGGTACTAGAAGATGTGATTTAACTTTTTCAGCTCAACTAATTCAATCCATAAACCATGCAGAGTTGCTGGAGATGGGCCAGCATATAAATTTAATAAATCCCTAATTTAAAGTAATTTTCTTGAAAATTTGTACAGTATGTAAGCATTATACATGTATAGCGTTAGTTAGGAAAAAACAATAGGAAGAGGTAGCCATATTACTCCAGTATTATTTAAATATAAATGAGGGCCCAACCTCAGTTTTAACAATACTAATTTAATGATGGTACTGCAATTACCGTATTTGCCGGGCGTATAAGACGACTGGGCGTATAAGACGACCCCCAACATTTCCACTCAAAATATAGAGTTTGTTATATACTCGCCCGTATAAGACTACCCCTCTTCCACACACCTTCCACTTTTGCACTTTTTTTTTTTTTGACGCACTTTTCTGCTTTGGACAATTTTGAAATGAGCTAATCCAATTTTGAACCAAGAATATGCCAATAGCTATGGAGTTTAGAAATGAGTTTTAAAAATATTTTTCATTGCTTACCATTAAGCGTAAAATATGTTGTAAATAAAATGAGAACACAGGAAACGTTCTCTTCTTAATACAGCTGATCTCTCTCTCTCTCTCTCTCTCTCTCTCACACACACACACACACACACACACACAAAAACCCGGACACTGAAAAAGGCTGCCAAGGAACAGTATATTCAATGCCTTCTCTTTAATCAAGAAACAAGGAATTCCTTAGAATCTTTTTTTTTTCCCCAAGTGGCCCTCTTTAAAAAAAAAAAATGGAGGTAACACTTTCATTCAAAAAGTCTTCCAGTATCTGGAGTCGCTCAGACATATTGAAGTGAGGCAGGAGAGTAAGTGAAATTTGAAATGATCCAGCTACAGTTTTCTTCCCCTCCCGCCCGAAGGCCATTATCTCCACGTCAAAACGAACGAGGGGAGGCAAAGAAGCCAAACACGCTAAAAAGGATCTCTTTATTTTCCTACACAAGGTCACACCTACTTTTCCGCATTCAAAGGACAACCTCTCCTCACCACCACCACACACACACACACACTCCAATACCCACAAACAATGTTCTGGGCATTAATCACCATTGCTACATTAACCTGGTAAATTTATACCCTGCCCCCCCAGTGTTGCTTTGACGGCAGGATTTCACACAGCGGGCGCCGCCGCTCTCTTCTCCGCTCTCCCACCGTTCGCAAATGTTGGAAGCACCGTAAAACCTGATAACCCACCCGGGGCTCCCCATCCTTAACCTACAGCCGCCCGCATGCAAACCTGCGTGCAAAAAGAAAAAGAAAAAGAAAAGTACGCCGCACGTGAGGATCTTCGAATCCTCCCTCCCCACACCGCTAAGGAAGGAAGAGGGGGAAAGGTTATGCAGCACGTGGCGAGTGACACCCGCCACACACACACACACACACACACACACACACACACACACACACACACACACCGCCCCCAGCCTCCCTCCCGGCTGCAACTCAAGCTCAAGTGGGAGTCGAGTCCTCCCGGCGTATAAGACGACCCCCACTTGGAGGCATGTTTTTCAGGGCAAAAAAGTCGTCTTATACGCCGGCAAATACGGTAAATGGGTAATGTCTGAGATATTTAAACAAAGTTAGCAAATATTAAAAACCAAGTTAATGTTTTGAGGAAGAGAGTTTCAAAACCCAACAAAATTTTCCAAAACTTTATCCCTCTATTTATGAAGTTTATTTTTATTTCTTTATTCATTTTTATAGCCACACATTTCAACACAGTGACTCTGGGTAGCTAACAATTATAAAAACTATTTAAACACATACAAAAATAAATTAAATACAAAAAGCAGCCGAGATATAGAATCTCATCTATAATAAGAACTGTAGAACGTATTAGACAAAATAAATACAGGTAGTCCTCAACATATGACCACAATTGAGCCAAAAATTTATGTTGTTAAGTGAGAAATTTGTTAAGTGAGTTTGTTCCATTTTACAACATTTGTAAAATGAATCACTGCAGTTCTTAAATTTGTAACACAGTTGTTAGGTGAATTGGTTTCCCCATTGACTCTGCTTGTCAGAAGGGTGCAAAAGGAGATCACATGACTCCAGGATGCTGCAACAGTCATAAATAGGAGTCAGTTATCAAGCATCCAAATGACCATAGGGATGCTGCAATGGTCGTATGTGTGAAAAATGGTAAGTCACTTTTTTCAGCGCCGTTGCAACTTTGAACAGTCACTAAATGAACTGTTGTAAATTGAGGCCTACCTGCATAGTTGCATAACTGCTTAAATTGCACAATACTAGCAAATAGCTTGCAGTTTTTTTGGTGCCTAATTCAAACACTGAAATGGGAAAAAAAGAGGGTGCATAAATCCAGAGAACTTACCTTAGATTTTATCCTCATTTCCAAAAGCATTTTCTTAATACTGTATACTATATTATATTATATTTGTATAATAATGTGTGTGTGATTATATAATTATATTAGTGTAATATAATATAAAATTACAAGCAAACATTTTATGAACATTTTCAAACTGACTTCAGAAGGGATCGTGGCACTTGTGATCATACTGCAAATCTCAATATCAAAAGAATATCTACATCTATTGAAGTCTGTTGGCTACAAGAAATCCTTTAATTTTGTCAATCATGACAAGCTTTGGAGTGCACTAGAAGTGCTGGGAGTGCCAACATATCTGGTCAGGCTGATGCAGTCACTGTGCACAAATCAGGAAGCCACTGTGTAAACACCATATGGTGACATTGACTAGCTCAAGATAAAGAGGTATGGCAAGGTTGCATTTTTTTTAGCTTTCTTATTTAACCTATATGCTGAAGTGGTCAAGAGGAAACTGAAGAATCAAAAATTAAGGACTGGAGGAAGAAACATCAGCAACAGTCGACCTGCTGATGACAAACTTTCCTCTCAGAAAACAAAGTAGGTCTGAAACATCTGATTATTTTTTTTAAAAAAGCAAGAAAGCTGGCCTCTTTTTGAACATCAAGATCAAATTCATGATCACTGAAAGGAATGGAAATGTCAAAATAAAAATTAATGATAAAGAGATCAAATGTGTGCAAGAATTCATTTTCCTAGGATCATGCATTGATCAAGGCAATAAATGAAGTCCATGTAAGGCATCCAGAAAGTATCCATGATATCAAATCAGCAATAAGCATAGATTTAGTAGGGAAAAGCAAGGACGTGAGTCTGGCAACGAAATGCAGATTAGTCCACACTATTGTGTTCCCCATTAGTCTCCATAATTGCAAAAGCAGGACAATGAAAAAACTGGACAGGAGAAATGTTGATTTGTTCAAGTCGTGGTATTGAAGAAGATTCCTGTGCATTCCTTGGACAGCAAAGATGACAAACAACCAAATACTAGAGCATATAAAGCCAGACATATTGCTGGAAGGCAGAATCACAAAATCCCGCCTTACTTATTTTATCCATATCATCCACTGAAAGTCACTAGAAAAGGCAGTTATGCCCAGAATGGTCAATGATAAAAGGAAATAAGGCTATCAAAAAAAAACATGGTGGTTAGACACCATCAAAGCCAACTGCTAGAGCAGAAAACAACTAAAAGAAACTGTACAAATTCAGAAAATGTGGAAAGAGTTGGTCCATAGAATCACTGATAATCAGATATGATTGAACAGATAGCATCATCATCATCATCATTATAATCTATAAACATTCTTGAGGATTATTTATGAAAATATATCTGCCTAGTTCTTGCCTCATCTACAACTTGTGAGAGCTACAGGAACCCATAAAAAGCAATGTACGAATAGTCATCGATTTATGACTGGTCACTTAGCAACTGTTTGAAATTATGGACCTACCTTGGGGCTACTTACAACACAGATTTAAAGTTCTAATGGTCACTGACCCCTATAGTCACATGGTTAAACATCAGATGCTTGGTAACACAATCATATTTATGGCTATTTGCAGCCTCCTACAGTCACATGACACTGAGCTTCTGACAAGGGCAAACTAACTGTGCCTGCCTCAAGCTGAAGAAGCTTCTTGGATGAGAAATGAAACGTCTTCAAAGAAAAAACAGAAAGTCCAATTGCCTCTTGAAAAAGGACCTTTGGGACAACCATGACCTGGATGACTGAGAATCTCCATAGACATTTAAGTGTGCCTGAATTTACCATCTGTTCAGAAACCAGACACTTCCCTTTTTCAAAATTACAATTTAAATGATACTTCCTACACACATTTCTCTAAAACTTTTTAAAATGAAATATTAATGAATCTCAAGGGTAGTCCAAAACTCTTTCTTAGATATTACACGTCTATGCAGTTTACATTGGCAAAAGTTATATGAATTTGCTTTTTCTTGGCTCTTTTGTGGTTTTTGCCCAGATTCTTGCATAATAAGTACTGGGAAGAAAATATAAGTTGCTAGCCATCCCAAAGTTTTGCCAAGCACCACTTCAAGGCATAGTGGGATGAAAAACATCATGTATTTGTCAGATAGCAAAGCTATAATAAGCATTTGGGAAAAGGCTGCCACAAACATTGAAAAGCAGAAATAAATATCAGTACTGTAGTTCAAAAATCCAAGCAGTACCTAATAATAAAGCTGATTTAAAAACAAGGAAATTGGCAACTGTGTAGGAATGTTGAACCGCAGCAAAATACAGTCATATTTTCCAACCCTTCTGACTGTATTAACACAAGAAATCACGTCTGGCAATAGAAAATGCTGGCACTTTCAATTTCAGCAATTTGCAAAAACAAAATAAAAAACCTTCATGCCAAGTCTTTGTCCTTTCCTCATTAGCAAAACATCCTCCATTGTTATTGTATCAAGAATTAACTAATATTTAAGCAATCAAGGCTATTATAATGCATTTGAAGAACATAAAATTTCCAGAACCTCTTTTTTCTGCAGCATAGCCACTATGTTCCTGCAAAACTTTGCAATGGCATCCATTACATTGTGGTTTGGTTATTTATTCCAGTTGAGAATTTAGGCCCAAGATTTGTAACTTGATAATCAGAAATTGGCTTTGTGTATCCACAAAATTGTTTCTTCACCAGCCCAGCCCAACACTGTGTTACCATTTTCTGTGAGACAGAATAAAACTAAATTTAAAAGTTTGCATACTACAAGTTATAAAAGTCACATTTAGAAAAAAAAAAATAAACCTAGGATATCATTCAATTCATAATGTAATCAAGAACAGTGCAAGATTTCAATTAAAATTGAATTGATTTACTCTAGTTGGATCTGCATTTGCTTCACTATAAGATTATTCATGGTATATTTAATGTTGCAACAAAAACTACTCCCACAAATGTCTTACCTTGTTCCACCAGCCCAGAATTCTTCAAAAGAAGTCCCTCCTATTATGGTTGATAAATGGAATGTACAGTGATAACATATTTCTAGCTATTAAATATTGGAGGGAACAGATTGTACCTCTTACATTTGAGGCAGGATGTAAATCTATTTTTGCAAAATTTTATTTCCCAGTACATTTTATGTTGTTTTCTACTACTGTATTATTGGGTCCCCTTTCCCCTCCCCACAAAATAATTGTTTCTTATGAAATAGTCAGCTCTTTGCAACCTAATGAGTGTATTCTCTTTAATAACCCAGATTATTCCCCTTTCATCTAGATCAGAGATGAGGAACTAGGGCCCCTTTATGACTTATGGACTTTAACTCCCAGAATTCCTGAGCCAGCATGGTTCCCCATCTGATCTAAATCAAAAATACAAGAAGCAAAGTTAAAAGATAAACTGAGAAAGAGGTTTTCCTCTTGAAATCCATCAGTATTTCAAATATCCTATCGACCTTTGAATCTATCAATGCCTAAAGGAATAAATATTTTATTTAAAAGACTAGTGAGACAACTTTCTTAGAAACTACACACACACATCCACAAGCATCAAAGAAAGATAAAAGCAGAAAACAATAAGAACAGAAACCTGGCATCACAACCAATTCCCATCAATATAGCCAGTGGTAGGATTCAAATTTTTTTACTACCAGTTCTGTGGGCGTGGCATGGGAAGGATACTGTAAAATCTCCAGTCAGAGGTGGTATTTGCCAGTTCTCCGAACTACTCAAAATTTCCACTACTGGTTCTCCAGAACTGGTCAGAAGTAGCTGAATACCACCTCTGAATATAGCCAACACTAGCAACTTCAGGCACCAACTCACCCTGTCTGAGTACTTGGGGGAAGATCCAGGTTTTTATAGCTTTCTAGAAAATCAAGAGTGTGAGTGGATGCCAGATCATAAGGGGAAGAATTCCACAGAGCAAAGACTGCCAGGTCCCACTAGATGGCAAAAATTGTGGAATGGGACCTGGAGCATGACTACTCTATTTGAACTGGTGAGACAAGCAGATACCCTCAGGGAGTTTTTCAAATAACCTGGCACCAGGTCATGTAGAACTTTAAAGACAATAACCAGCAATACTGCAATTCTGAGCCAATTGCTAATTTCAAGGTGGTCTTCAATGGCAGCCCCATGGACAGCATGCTACAATAGTCAGCCAAGTGACCAAGGCATGAGTAACCATGAGCAAGTCCAGAAAAGGGGACAATTGGCGAACAAGATGAATCTATGCAAAGACTACTCTTGCATGGTCCTTGACAAGTCGTCATGTCTGTAGGAGATCTCCCAAATTGTCCAACCCTTCAAGTCCAGTATCGTTTCCACCATCTACAGTATAACATTACACATCAGCAAGCCATGAGAAGCCAAAAACAGGCTATTGCATCTTGCCAGGGTTGAGCCAGAGTCAAACCTTCCCCATCCAGACCTTCACAACTTCTAGGCACTGGGTCCGCACTGCAACAATATCAACTGCCCAGCCCAGGGTGCAGATATATAAGTGGATATTATCACCATATAGCACTGATTCAGAAATTCTCTGCAGGGATGACATCTGTGCATTTCTGTACTAATTGATGAGTTTAGGAATCAGAAATATTTTTAAAGCTGTTTATCACAGAAGGATATTGGGGGTTTCTTTTTGCCTTTCCGAAGTGGTCTATTCTGCAAATAGAGTACATTGCTACAGTTACCTATAACAGAAATAATGTGTCTCAATGAACAGATCCTAAGCAAATCTCAAAGAAAAACAATTTGATTTTTTGAAGACATTCTTGGATTAGAAATATGTTTTGCTAATATTTTAAAAAATTCCTAGACACCAGGTCAAATTATATTTAAATTCTTCAAAGTATCATGTTTTTAAACAAAAACAAAAAAATAGAAAACAAAAGGCACTCATTGTAAACATTCAGTATTTGATGTACAAGCATTTTTCTATTGAAAAAATAAAGACCAGGAATGCTGTATGCTTTTTACAGAACTATTTAAATTGTAGGCTGGTCCAGTTCCTTTTTGTGAATAACTATATCCCCATGGCAGCCATTTTGTGAAAGCCATGCCCTTATGGCAATTATTTTATGTTAGTGCCACTAAAACGTTTTCAGAATTTTCCATTACCTACGAGTTTAATAAATGGGATCAGGGTTTAATTTTTCATGTTCTAGTGACATTGATAAATGTTAATTTTGGACCACAGCCATTTTATCTTTCTGGACTGAAGCATGGAAACAAAAATTCAGAAGGCAACAAGATGTCCTCCAGATGTTCTGGACTACACTTTTCAAACCCCAACTGACCAGAATGTCAGTCTTATAGAACTGTTCTTCAAAACACACTTCAGCTACAGTATTATCTTTTAGCTCTTAGGATGAAATTCTGCCAATATTAGGGCCACAGCAGAGTTGGTGAATAACAAAGAGTAGTACTGTTCTAGATTTTACTGAAAATAAGAATGTTCAGGAACTAGAAATTAGGAAAGGCAAGAAGTAAACAAGCTGGTCATTTACATAGAAATAATTAGTTAAAGTTGCACTTATCTCTCCCATTACAAACGGTCATATTTGACCGTTCTGGTTAACAGAGAGAATAAGATGTACATCCTGAATCAAGAAGGATTTAAGTTACTATTTTCCAACTTCGCAGCTTTAAGATGCGTGGACTTCAACTCCCAGAATTCCTGCGGAAGCATCCTGGAAAACTCTGACTTTAAGTTAACAAGCATTTTTCCAAAGGAATCCGGTGCGACCAAGCCCAGAGGAAAAGGCTACTTTGTAGCAGCAGAGCAGTTTCTACGAAGTTAGCCTGGAGGACCCCTCCGCGCGTCCTCTTTGAAGGGGGGCTTTGCTGGGCTGGTCCCGCGGTCCTTCAGCACGAACGTGGCTGCCGCAGTTTCTGGATCAAGAGGCCACCAAGATCTCCGATACAGACGAAAAGGGGAAATATAATCTTGGGCTCAAAGCACAAGAAACAAGATTTCCCCCTAATTTTCAACAAAACTGCACACACACCCCCAAAAAACAACAACACTACCTTGAGGGAGCCACCCTAACCCCGCCCTCGGGTTTGCCCAGTTTAGTTGCCTCTTTCTCTCCCAATTCAGCTCGCCCATATAGACAAACACACAAACGGGGCGTCCTGCGCCCCCTTCTTACCGGCCTGAGTGTTGAACCCTCTGAGTTCCGCAAATCGGGTGCCGGCCGGAAAGTGGGAGAGCTTCTGCCGGCGAAAAAAGGAAGAGGAGGGAGAAATCAGAAGCTGCCTCCTTCACCTCCTCACCAGCTGGCCCGGTCCCAAGCTCCGACAACCCTCGGGCACCACAAGGTCTCCCGCGGCTGCCGACCTCCCCTCCGGCCAACCTGCCTTCGCCTGCCCGCGCTTCGCAACTGACGATCGAGCCTCGCTGCTCCCAGGCAAAGGCGAGCCTCGCGCGTTCCGCTAACTCCCGCGGGGCATCTTTAATCGACGTGGAGGGAGGCCAGCCTGGGCGAAGAGGAGGGTTACCAGCTAAACCCCGCCTGGCATGTTTGGGTCTCCATTCCCTGCGCAGGCGCTATAACTTTCAGCCGCATGGAGAGGATAACAAGCGGAGTGAAAGTGAATCTCTTGGGGGCGGGGAGGGCTTGGCAAACAAATCACCCTGGACCAAATCATACAGCGGGGGCGTTCAGGATTGCCCAAAATAGGAGACGCGGGGATGCGGTCTCTTCCTCGGCAGAAAAGTAGCACCTCAAGGGAGAACGTTCATCCTTGCTTTTCATCAAATGGGCTCGTTGACTGTGCAAGGAAAGATGCATTCTTAAACCCAAACACCAATCCCTTATCTTCCTTTTTCAAGATTTTAATGATCAGACAGCCCCATTTAACTCAAATGGCCTTTATTTCCAAATGAATAGGCATAAGAGTGCAGCCCAAATTGTTCGTTGAAACTGATGAACACTTGGACAACTAATTTAGTTTGCTGCACTGGCAATCTTGAAAACTCAGTGGGGTTCTAGCTATTTTATTGTGTCCTTTAAAAGAACCAGAATTTATTTTAAAGAACTATTTGCAGCCAACTCTTACAAAGCCTCAGGCTCTCAATACTGAAAAATTTGCTAGGGAATACCACAAGAGTAAAACAAAGTTTGGAGGTGTGGGGGAAATAGAAACAAAGTAACCACATTACCTATGTATCCGACTGACACATACACAAACACAGGGTGTGATTGATTTTGTCCCTTTTTGTTTGTTTTGTTTTACAGTAAACTACCACTTTCCTTCTGTTAAACTTCAAAGGTTAATTGTCAGTCTTAGATCAGAGTAGTGGCCTTTTATAAGTCTTAACAATTTAGCTGCTTCTTACAAGGAGACCTAGTTTACAGGGTTTTTTCCCTTCCATTTAATGACCTCTCCAGCTTCCAATTTTATTTCAGAAAGGGGAACATTGGGATCATCAACACACAGGCACACACACACACACACACCCTTCCCTCCTAATGGAATTTCCATCTCACTGCTAGCACTCCCACACTACCCTGTGGAGCCAGGCTGAAGCCAATCTAATCCAAGGTGTTCTGGCATGAAGTGAGTATTTTCGTTAAAAAATGCAAGCCAATCTATGATGCATGGAGGAAGAGGAGGTTTGAGGTAAAATGGAGTGGAGATCTGCTTGATCACAATTGGTCCGAGAAGCTGCTAAGGAACTGCTTCCTTCCATCTGAGCCCTGTGTTCAGTGCCTGTTTTGCAATGTTTATCCTTTAGGCAAACTAGGAACCCAGCTTCCATAGGCACTTTCCTTATCTTCTTTTTTTCAAACCTGGTCAACCTAGAAGACTCTAAGCCCTGAAAATTGTATCCAGCTTGTCCAGTTACATGTGTGTAACTGAAAGTACAATTTTAGTCTTTCTCAGTTCCTCTCCTGTGGGATGCTCTTCTGAAAAGGTCATTCTACCACTGGATGTAACCAGTACAAATCTGGCTTAAGTATGCAGTAAAAAATTTCCTCTTCTATCCTTTTGGTTGACAGAGCTATAGTGTATGCTTTAATTTGCATGCTTTGGTTTGACACTTAATATGTTTGATTTGACACAAGAATTAGTGACATTATTTTTTAGACCTCTCAGCAATTTATAACACTTATCAAGTGGTGGTATCTGGGTTGTAAAATCTGGGTCGCCAGTAGATGGCAGCCACTCTTTCCTCTCACCTAAATTTGCTGACAAGTTGATAGGTCAGTCATTGTTTTGAGAAATTATGTGGATACACTTCACAGTTGAATGCATCTCACACACACCAAACTCCTAATCTGAACTCTGATTCCTATACAATGGCAGCACCTGCTGCACAAATCCAAGTGAGTCCTATATTGCAGTTAAGAGAAACAAACTTTTTGCTATCTAATGATGATTATCATAGCCTATTAGCCAGGATTTTGAGACCATTGATCTAACTCTGAGTTTAATTGGTTTGTTCTTGGGAAATTTAGGCACTACTTTTTGTGTCTTTAAAATCTGGGGTTCTCCTGAATTTATGTATTGCTACCCTAATTATGTGTGGAATATAATAGCTCTGCCCACTATGTAAAACAATTGAGACTACTATTGCACATATACCAATTATACTTTGGTTAGCTGAACATTATATTCTTTAAATCCATTTAAATAATTGTATGACCATATTTCAACAAAAAGTAATCCCTTCTCCAATCTCTGTGTAAAGGAAAACCAGTACACTGCAGTATTGTCTAACATTAGACAGGGCAACAGATTAGAAAAAAAAAACAATTGTCTGTTAACCAAAGTCCTAGAAAACTATCATTAACATTGAGTCATTTTCGGTTTTTAGGTTTTTTTCATCCCAATACAGTAACACACTATAAAACATAAATTTTATAATGTGTTCTTATCCCAACAGTTTAAGAATACTCTACTGGCTTGTCAACATATATTGGTTAATTAATATAGTCCTTAAATGTTGCAAAAAGAATTTAACTGAATCCCTATACTAGTAACCAAGAATTCCTTTCATATCCAGACACAATGGCTCTTCCGTTCTAATTTGCAATCTCAAATTCCAAGCTGAGATAGAAGCAAAATGGATTTCTACCAAATCATAGGAATTCTCAGCTTCTGCTTCTTTGTCCAGATAAGAAAAGCAGACGCTTTTGAGCCATTGCAGGACACTTAAATTGACAAGAGAGATTCAGCATTGTGAAAGAAACATTGTGCCCTTTAAAATATGTAAGGTTCATCTTTTCTTCCTAAATAAGTACATGGAGAACATGCTGGTACTGCTCCAGTGAACTTAATTTTTTATCTTAATTCTTAATAGGTTTAAATCCATTAATAGTGGCTTAAGTAATTTCAGGACTTGATACAGTAATTGGTTTATTGGACTGTGCTAAGATTTATAGGATATATATGGTACATTGATATTGTGTGAATGAATGTTAAATAGTTCCAATAGTGTTTCATTACAGATATTAAATGTATGGGGAAAATAAGCAAGAACTGTGGTACCCCCACAGAGAGGGTTCACCTGTTTATCTGTCCCATGCTATGAACTAGAACTTCCAATTCAGGAAGGAGTACAGTACACCCCTCCTCCCAAAGTGCTTAAGGATACTAGAATCAGTCATATTGATTGCTGCTGACAGCAAGTAGGATGAGAAGGGCCTCACTCCCTCTATTTAGTTCCCAAGAAAGAATATCTACTACAGTTTCTACAGTAATGTTATTTTGATTACATATCTAATCTGAACCAATACTGGAACGCATTCAGATCATCTTCTCTGCAATTGTCATCCCACTTTTTCTTCAACAATTTCTCCCCCAAAGATACTTCTTCAGGAGCAAGTGTACCACTACCTCTTCCAAGATGACACATACCATCCCTTCTCCCAAAGAAGCATTAGTCATTTGTTGAATCTAAATGCAGACATATAGTTGCTCAAAAGAGCCAGGTGGGGCATGGATCTAGCTCTCAGGTGGCAGAGTTCTTGATGCAAAGGATCTTACCACTTCTTGAGAATTCACAAGACCAAACAAATCGCAGATATCCATGCAAGACCTTCTCCAAGTCTCTTCATAGAATTATGTTCATGAGCAGCCTAGACCTGGCTGACTAACTTTTATTGACAAAATATTCAGCAAATATGCTGTGTGCTGCAGGAAAGTTTTTCCTTCTGTCCTTCATTAACAGGGTCATCTTAAACATAACACAATTTTGTCACTGAAGTAACCACAGTCAAGAAACAGCCACACTAAATCTGGATTGATACCTGTACTCAATTCATATTCTAATTCCTTGTCTTACACCACTGCAATTTTAGGCATCACTTCTGCTACTATCTCTCTGGATTCCTTGGTACATTTGATAAGATCAATAGGCAATGAGATCACTTGGTGCCTTTTTCATCTCTGAGCTCCAAGGTTGAACAAAGCATATGGAGGACTTTCTGCCAAACTGCTTGGAAAATCTTCAAGCAACCAACCAGATCCGTTAGGCACCTCAGGTAGACTTTGCTAATTGGCTCTATTATTTGGAGAATTCACAGGTCTTGGTAAGCCATAGGTTGACCAGGAAGTAAACTGAATGAAAAATGACTGAAGACAAATATGTTATCTGTTGCAAAGTAGTACAATAGGCAACCATTTTGTTTCAAAAGCATTCTAGGGCTTTTACTTTTGAAAAACAAAAGCTATCCTTGAAGAGCCAGTGTGATGTGGTGATTAAGATGTGGACTAGAAACTAGGAGACTGAGTTCTAGTCCCACCTTATGCATGAAAGCCTGCTGGGTGACTTTCACCCAGTCACTTTCACTCACTCCAACCCACTCAATAAGATTGTTGTTGTGGAGAAAACAGGAGGACTGGGTATTGTGTATTAAGGTGAGATAACAATCAAATAAATAAATTCATTTTAGCCTCTTAGCATCCCTCCCAAACTTTTCTCCCCCAAATCTTAAAAAAATAAAATAAACAAATTACTATTCCAGAAAGTTTTATAGGGGCTTGTGGTCCACAAACTTCACTTGTGGCCTCATAAGATCTGTGACCCAGCCATTGTAGAAAATAAATGAGGGATAAAACAAGCTATGGCTCACTGTGATAAATAATCAGCCAGCTGGGAGGTTAACTGAGCTCTGATTACTGTGACTGTACCATCCTGACCAATAAAGCTCCCAGAAACCAACTGAAGCAGATGAAAGATCATTCACACTAATCCGGCTATATTTTGTGTTTAGCCACAAAACTAGACATAAAAGTGCATCCCAGCTAAAAAAATCTTTTTCTAGGACATGAGCAAATAAGAGGATTGTTTCCCTGCATAAATATGCATAAGAAAGGATTAAGCAAATATATGCTACAAGATGAGAAGGGCTAACAATATTACTGCTTTGTGACTGATTTTAATATAAATTTAATTATGGGGTTGTTTATGCTAGTTTTAGCTAACCTGTTTTATATCATTCTAAATGACTTCAGAAATGCAAAAATCAAGAAAGAAATCAACAAAGTAGCAACAGACATGCCTGCAAAACACTTTTGGAGGTATGCACTAAAATGTTTCAAACTTCACATATTTCACGAATTCTTCCGCTGTATTGTACTAAAACATTACAATTCTAAACCAAAGCTTCCCCTGTTCAATTGCTATATAGAAATGAACAGAAAATAAAACAAGTTAGCTGGCAGTAAACAAAAACAGTTCCTAAACTGCAGATGTGGATAATGTAATGTAGGATGAATATATAAGGATAGGTAAAAACAGAGAAATGGCCAATTCAGAAATTGCTGCAATGTGTCCTTTTGCCCTTCAAAACCACAGGCATATGTAGTTCATTGTATAAAAAAACCCCTGCAAATGTAAATCAGTATACTGTATATGTAAAATTGCATGCAGTTTTCTCTCTATACATGAGCTTTTCATTAATCTTCCTCTACCAGATGTTTTCCTTTTACCCAGCCCCCTTTAATAGCTGCCTTACTATCTTAAAGGTTGAGAATGAGATAACAAAAGGATTTCAGGAATCAGCAACGTAACATGAAAATAACCAAGGTCAAATCAGTCAGTCATGTTAAAATCTATTCTCCCTTAGTTTATATTTCAATCTAAATAAATCTTATGAATTTTCTAGATAGCTTGAGGGTGATTCAAGGGTAATTCCTCTTTTATAAGTATCAGTTTAACATTTGTTTTTGAAAAAAAAGCATTATTTTCTTCAATACATAAAATCCTCCCATGTTTCCATTAGTCAAGATTTTTAATATTTGTTCCACTGTAGTACAGATCAATTCTTAAAAAAACATAAAACATGAGATATAAACTTACTCAAGACAGTGTTGTTCAACATCTATTGTGAAATTGTGGACCACTACCACCCTTCAAAAAAACTTCTAAAGGGAATATTTAGCTGGCAGTGTATTTATTCTACATTCATAAAGCACATTGACGTAGTTAATACAGTGGAGTAACCTGATGGAAGAACAGCTATCTCTTATGTACTAGTAGAATTCATACAGTAGTGAATTGTAGTGAATCTGTGAATTCCTGGTTGGAGGAAACCCTTGCAAAAAAAAAATGAATGGAAATATCAGTATATTTAGATGGCAATTTCAAATTCCATGGAGCAATCAACCAAGGATTGATTCAGCCTCTAATAGGGCCTGATAAGACTTTTAGAAGTCTGCTAGAATATGAAAACAAATATATCTGTGAAAGAAGTAGTGTGAATCTCAAGAGCCAAGCCACCATTCTCAAGAGGATTGAACAGGATAGGGAAAATAACAAACTACGATGTAAAAATGTAAGCAGTGATGCAAACAAATCCCTAAATCTCTGCATTGCACCTCTTACGGTGTATTCTTGGTTACATGAAATTCCACAGCAGTCCTTCTGTACACAGCTTTACTAATTCAGTAACATTATATCTTATCTTATATACCAGCCTTTATCTGATGACCTTTTCAGTGTTTTTCTTCTCTGCATCTTATTCCAGTTGGTGAAGGTGATTTCTTAGTCATCACTTTTGTGTGAAAAATAAGTAAGACAAACAAAAATAAGAAACAGGTCCATCACAATTTTACATTAACTCCTTCTCTGGCCTTCTTTCTCCTTCATTTCAAAAGACAACAATTCTACGTTTTCAGTTGTTCATTACAATTAATAGGAATTTGTATTAGTCACATTGTATTGAATGTTTCAGTAAAAGCATTTTGAGGCGGCCTCTCTTAGAAAAGCTAAAGTCATTAGAAGACATACTACAATAATTGTATAGTTGGACAATGCCAAAAAAGTCTTGATGTATCTGGTTATTTCTTGTAAACAAGGATGGATGAGCAGGAGTGAAGGAAAAGACAACTACTGCATTGATGCCCAATCTGTTCATCTAGTATGCATCAAAATATACACAACTGAAGAAGTTTGGAGATGGAAATTAAAACTTATCCAAAGTGTATGATAAAAAATTATGGTTGAGTTCTATGCATGCTATCCATACAATATTCATTTTCCTGCACGTGTTTCTGACCATACCAAGTTCAGTTTAGATTTTGCTGGCTAACACAACCAGTGTGGTTTCAATTTTATGCACAACATCAAAGCCTAAACTGAATTACAGCCATATCCAGGCAACAGGTGATTTGACCAACTGAAATCCAGTCCCAGTATCGGTGTTTTCTCTGTCGCAGCATAATTGTAAAAACAGCTAGCCAACCAATACTATCGGCTTTTGTTCTTCTTGGAATTTCCCTGGATCGAGAAAAAAACAGATATGATAATTTTGTTTAAAATGGCAGAATGCTGCTGTATAACTGCATTGGATTCTGCACTTCCAGCTCAATGTTTAGATGGCAACAGTTATGCATGGCTTCTTTTAAAGTTTTTAAATAATTTATTTTGCTTGAATTAATTTTACCAAGAAACTGGCATTGGGGGGAGAAATCACCACTTGCAAAAACCAAAGGTTTTAAATGTTAGTTACAAGCTCAATTTTGGAACTTGGGAATGCAGCAAGGAAGTACCAGATTCCATACAGGAAGAAGACAGCTGAGAAGACATCTGATATGCCAGCTAGATTGGATTCATACTACAAATATGCTAGTGCATCTTCCAGCTAGTCAAATGATTTTTTAAGTCACTTTAATAAATGGTTGCAATTTTATTTCAAAAATTGTTTAGTACAAAAGCATATTATAAACAAACATAAATAGATATAAAGGTTATTATTTAACACATTTCAGAAATGAAGCTTTGCTCACAAGACACTCTGGCTGCCTGGAAAAAAGGGAAGTATTTTCATTAGTGAGAAATAAAATTACGGTTTGGGAGCTAAATTAATTAGTTTCTTCAAGAATTTCACAGTACTGATTTCTAACAAATCAGTATATGGTTACTGGCTTGATTTCATGTCATACTTAGTTTGAATTCATATGAATCTTGATGTAAGATTCCAACTGACATAATGCTATGTAAATTGTCAAGAAGCAATCTGTTATGAAGGCCTTTAAATAAAAGTAGTAAGTAACCAGTAATTTTAAAATCAGAAGGCAGAAATTTTATTCAGACCTGAAGGGTGATAATTAGCCTTCATATAACAGAACTGCATGCATGTTTTCTCATTCACGTCTCATCAAATTAACTCACAATAACGCTATGCCTGAGCAGACAATTGATTCATTTCAGTCCAGAAAAATGGCATCAATTGTTAACAGTTCAAGGTTTAAGATAGTGACTTGTTATCAGAATTCCTTCTAAATGGAGAGGTCAAGGAGTGAGTCTAAAATCATCTAACTATGCTATGACTCACAATTTCAAAGCTCAATAAAGTCTTTGTCCACTCACTCAAAATAGTCCCTTTCTCTATTTCTCTTATTTCAGTGCTTTGCACTTGCTATTCCTAGGTATAAGTCAATATCTTCACTTATTCATCTTCTCAAAACATGTATCTTTAAACTTTTCTTCATCTCATCTTAATTTAGTGGCTTGTTTTGTGCTATCCATCCTGTTACCCTTTATTCCAAAAATAGTATCCCTTTCCTGAACATATCTAAATACTTAATGTAGAATATATTCCTTCTGAATGAAACTTTAATATATCTTCTATCTGCGAGGCAGAACTGTGGACATAATTAAACATTAAACCACAGACAATCTTCATTGCCAAATCAAAACTCTCAAGCTTATTTTGCATAATTCACCGACCAGAATTTATAGTGTACTCATCTGTGTATCTTCCTTGTGAGGCCTTAAGGTATTTTCACAGATCATTTAGTTAAACACCCAGAAATGCTCAGAACAATACAACACTCCAACAAATTGCACAAGAAACCAAATATCACTTGTGGCATTGAGATTACTTACTTTGTTAGCCAGTTTTAATGTATCTATCTCTTCCCGTTGTTTGGTTAAGGTTTCATTCATACTGCAAAGGTGGTCACTCATCATGCTTAACTGATCTTCATAGCTTCTCTTGGTTGTTGTCAGCTCATCCTAAAAATTCAGAAGGACAGCTTTAGGTTCTGTCCAACATTACAAAACAATGACACATTGCTGCAATCAATAAATAGCCCATAAAACAGGACACACTGAGAGAGAGAGAAAACAGCTTCATATTCTAATGCTTATTGTGATTTTGCACTTCCTTTAAGATGTTGATCAATTCCTGTTTTAAAGAATTACACTGGAATTACACTTACGACTAGGAGGATGGCAAATGGCGTTGAACACCAACCACTTTACAACAGGAACTCAAAGAAACTTTTTTACCTGAACAACACATAACACAGCAGGCTTGGAAAAGAAACTCTAACATCATCACTTTATCTGGCAAACTGCCCCCACCCCCACCCCCACGATGAGAAATTTATTGAGACCAGGCAAATTTTTAAAAATCCAACCAACAGAACTGGATTGTCCATTGGAGCTGAGCAGCTATAATAAATTCAGATACAATAATTAAACTTTCACCAATTGAATAATGCTAAAAATCATAATTAAAACTGGAAAACAATTTTTAAAGAATGGATTACACCATTACCCAAAGTTTTTTTTAAAAAACTTGCCTGTAACTTGCTGATGTTAAGTCTTGTTAATTTCATTTTTTCCAGTGATGATTCTTTTGCATTCTCTGATAGAGTAAGCCGTTTTACAAGTGCTCGGCACTATCAAAAAAACAAAAAACAAAACCACAGTTAAGTTAAGTTTCCAACAACTGTACCTACAGCATATACATATGCCCCAGAAATGATGACTATTTGATCTCCTAATATTCTTCCTCTGGTTTTTCAAGTTATGTTAATGTTCTTGTTGATAGGTCATCTGATCCTACTGCCTCCTGTCGCTTTTCTTCCTCAATTTCTAGCTTTGGACATAGCCCAATACTCTTCTGCTCCCAGCCAGATCCACTACTTTGGTTCCCCTTTGTCTCTTCATATTTTTATTATGATTCAATAACAAAAAGTTTTGATCTATGCTGGTAGTCCTCAACTTATGACCACAACTGACCCCAAAATTTCTGTTGATAAGCGAGACATTTGTTAAGTGAATTTTGCCCATTTTATGACCTTTCTTGCCACAGTGGTTAAGTGAATTACTCCAGTTGTTAAGTTAGTAACATGTGAGTCTGGTTTTTGCATTAATTTTGCTGGTCAGAAGGTTGCAAAAGGGGATCAACATGACCCTGGGACACTGCAACCATCATAAACATGAATTAGTTGCTAAGCACCCAATTTTTATAACATGACCATGGGGATGCTACAACAGTCATGTTAAATAGTCATAGATCACTTTTTTCATTGTCATTACTTCAAACAGTCACTAAATGAACAGTTGTAAATTGAGGACTACTTGTTTCTTAACCTTGTTTTTAGCAAAAACTCTGCAATTCTTTCTATCACTAATTTGCTGAATATCTCCTTACATTGTACATCCTTTTCATTCTGTAACCTCAGCCTATCAAACAACTTATTTTCTTCAAAAAAGTTTTTTTTTGTCTGTTTGCACCTTCAGTTTTTCCTCATTATTAGCTCTTGCTGCTTTTTCTCAATAAACTGTTGGCTTCCTGCACTAATTTTGGGTTGTTTTTCAGTCATTTCCTCATACAGCTGAACACTGCGCTGGAACAGAAGGAGTTGTGCAACTTCATTCATGATAAGTTCATTCTTTGCTCTTTTCCTGTACCATCAGTCTGTGTAAACAACACCAGTTCATCCCACTCAACCCTAAAAACGACAAGTGTTTTGATACCCTGCTTTCCATTCTGCTTAAGAATTTGCCTCTAAAGCCAAGTGAATCCACCTTTACACTTTTCTGTTTTCTCTCCTTAGATATCAATTACCACTCTTATCTTGATCATATCACTTTAAATACTTGTTTGATTTTGCCATTTTCTATCATCTGTATGTTCAGTATTAACTCAACAGCCCTTTCTGTTCAGCATTCAGACTTAGCCCTTTCACCTATTTTCAAAAACAATGTATCATATTTCTTCCTTTTCATCATTTAAACATTCAGTCTTTCCTCACTGTCCATATTTGCTTGCTTGTTTGTTTGTTTGTTAGATTTGTACATCCACCCATGTTAGAACACAGCTCTGGGCAGCTCACCACAATATTAAAAGTACAAAACCATAAAACAGAAACTAAAAACTCGGAGCCTCAGTTCCATCCTCTGGACCATGTCTTAACCAGGCCTGGATGATTTCTCACCTGCTATTTTCTCTCCATCTTGTACTTGTTCTACTTGTTTTTAGCTTCATCACATTCATGTTTTTAGCTTCATTACTATCATAGCATGATAGTTACTCATCTGTCTCATCACTTTGACAATGCAAAACTTTTCCTTTATCCCTATTACTGGTTACCTAACTATTCCTAATTGCATAAGTTTCCTGACTTCAAATCATCTACAACATACAGTTTAAGAACTGTAACAGCCACTATATAATAGCCAACAGGCAGAAGACTAGTGCATCCATGAAGACCAACTAGCAGTCAGAAGACATGATGAAAACTCCTTAATTTCACAGCACATGGACAGACTCAATCAGAGTTTCAACTGAGAAACTGTGAGCATCCTAGATGAAGCCAAGTCCAAAAATGCCAGAGAATTCCTGGAGTCCTGACACTCAGGCAAATCTGCTATCAACAGGCAGGCACCTAGAGATAAACAACATCTACATACCATTCAAAAGAGACAACCAAAAAGCCCCAAAGGAAATAAAAAGATGATTCTATAGTCCTTATTTGGGGTAGAAATAAGGCAACTGGATGGAGCTGAGCATTTACTGGCCGGATGTCCATCCTGATGCCTATGCAGAGTTTGCAGATTTTCTTTTTCTTTCTGCCTTGGAGAGAAACACCTGCTACTATCTAGGATTGAATTCTCAGCCCGCCAAGTGGGAGGCAAGTGTCTTCACTACTTGACCACCACATCACTCATATTAACACCAAAATTAACACTAGATCAAAACCAAGTAAACAATGCCCCAATCAAGGAACTATCAGCACAGAGAAACAAGTTAATGGTAAACAACCGCTAATCAAGGAACCACAAAGAAAGAACACTCCCACCAATGCTGACAGGGCAAGCCACGGGTATAACCCCACTCCCTTCTAGCACTGATGATGTTAGCTAGTTTGGTAACGAAACATCCTGAAAAAAACCACCAAGGTCAGAGAGCACCAAGGACCCCACAGTGACTTCACTTTGTAAGAGCTTCATGGTCTTCCTTCTCAACTATTTATAGCCCAATACATTTCTTCATATGACTCTACAGCTCCATTTCTTCAAACATCTAAAACATTTTCTTTTACTTGCTTTTGCTGCTGTTTATAGTTGGTACATGGAATGCCCATGTAGCAACTTCCCTTTTTTATCTCCTGAAAATCCATCTTTTCTAGGTAATCTTTTACTTGTCCTCCTTGTCCTAATATTTCTTTATAGCTAATGCAAATTATAGCACAAGTAACTGAAACAATCACACCTTATTCCCCTGCTTACCAGAAATACATGGCAAAGAATTAGCCAATGAAAAGGCCTCTATAAGAAACAGAACATTTATTGTAACACTAAAATCTCATTTTCAGAGTAAGCAACTTATTGTTCATTTACCTCTGCATGAAAATGTACAGACTTGCTATCAGCAAACTGTAGCTGAGATGTAAGCTCTATTATTCTCGCCATATAGTGGTTCTTTATCAAATCTTCCCTGGTATCAGCTTCTGGAATCTTCCAAGCAAATATGTGGGGAAAAATGTAAATGTTTATTCAAGTATGAAAAACATCACAAATCAAACATGTCTTCCACTGCATTGGGTGCTTGTGAAAGCCATAATTCAAACAAATAAATTGTGGAGTTAAAAAGTGCAAACAAAATTATAAAGCGATGGCAACAGCTAATTTATGAGAAAAGTTTTTCTCAGCTAAAAAAGGCAAGGTTGAGAAGAGTACTCTCTGAGATTTATAAAATAATGTACAGAAAGTACAACTTCAAATTAGCTGACTGGGGAAAGAAAAACAAAGCATTTCTTCACACTGCACATACAGTAGTTAAAATATGGAATTTACTTTCTCATATCTTTAAATAACAATAGAAGCTATCAGAAATGGTTGCAGAAATAGTATTAGTAAACCAGAGCAACAAAACTAACTGCCCTTCAACTACATTGATCTGTTTTCATAATCTTAATGGCCCAAATAATTTGCATTATTTGATATACTAAATATAACATTATATAATATTAATGCTGTACCTCTTCATTTCCAGTGGTCACTGTTAGCATTCCAATCTTTAAAAGAAATCAGGACAAGGTTAATTCAAAGTAACAATTTATTCTTCTAAAATAATTTATATACAGTCAAATCTACTCTTTCTTACTTCAGTAGAATCTTAACTAGAACATGTTCTAAATTTTAAAAGCGTTAACTGTGCTTAGTTTTCATCAATTTCAAAGGACATATTGGATATATAATATGCTTATTTCCGTCCCACTAGAATCAATGGGGCTCTCAATGAGGCTATGAAACATTACAACCTGAGATGCATTGAATTGTTTTACTTAATACTGTGCATTAAAAACATTAAATCAGAATTGCAAATGTATTCTCACCTAACAAATGCTAAAGAAAGAAATTCTGAAGCACTAATTGACATAATACATGAGGTTATCAAGTGTCTAAAACCTGTATATACGATTAAATAATCTCCCGTTATTTATCACAGGAATGTTAAGCTGCATAAAATTTGCTTAAGATAGAGATAGATTGACAGAAACAAAATCTGAACTGATGATACAGCATTGTACTTCTATCAGAAAAATACTGGCACACTGCCATACTAACCACTGGAATATTTACGTTTGTTAGCTATTGTCCCTTGCTGCTCTTCCTTCTCTTCTGGCCTTCAATGTTCTTCAGATTGTGTACCCAAACTATTCCATTTCAGTTGCCAAACATTTTCCAATACCAATCCAATTCTCCCCCTAGACTTTTGTCTGATCCTTTTTAAAATGCCCTTGTGGCATCTAAATGCAACTATTGTGCTAATTTCCCCAAAGTGCTAATTAATAAATCCACTGTTTCATGATAAGCATCCATGAAAAAATACGATATTTCACCACCTCAGTGGGCATGTAATACACTTACCAAACTTGTACTTTGAACTGGCTCTCTCAGTGCTTTTTCTGCACCATCATCCTTTTCTTGTTTCATTGCATTTAACACAAAGGAATTTTCTGTGGTTGCTTCGATCAGCTGGTTGCCTACAGACGTTTTGGCTTTTTCAGATACTTTTTTATTCTCTTTTTCTAACTTAATTTTAGCTAGCTGGGCCTCCAGCATCCAATGCTCTTTTTCTTGTTCCAATTTTGCAATTTTTTCCAAACTCTGCTGGACCTGGGAATAAGGAAAATTATCACCATGAAGCAAACTGATGCCTATTTACAAGCTACAGTGAAAAAAAGGGAAAGCTGCAATGGACTGTTTGAAAAATAATCCACATGGAACTGTGAATTGCAAAAGGAAGTTGGAGGAACAGAAGGTTCCAACATATAGCTTCGATATGATGTCATGTGGTCCATGCATGTCCAAGTATCTAGCAACCATAACCTCAAGAATGAAGAACAAGGCTTTGATTCCAGTACATTGTCCCTTTCTATTCCCTCCTTAAAGGGAAGAGTATAGAAAACATTTTAGATAAATCACAGGCAGTCATTGACAAGACAGCCAGATTTTTATGAAGCTGTAATGTTTCCTTAATTTTAAAATGTAAGCATATGATAGTAACATGTTGTACAGCTGTGTATGCAAACCACAGATATTCAATTGCAGAAGAAACAGATGCTTGTGATAGCTGATTAGATAACATTTTATAAATCACAAACAAAAAGACATTGTTTTAAAAACCCTGAACAGTATAGTTTAATTAAGATATGAGTACATTAGTGTGATCTCTTTCCCCCCAGTATAACAAGTTTTGGTTAATGGATTGTTCACTCTAGATAATGTTTTGCAGCTGGGAAAAAGAAGTGAAGTTATTTTCCAAAAGCCTCAACAAGAAGTACATTTTAGATATATATTCCCATCTGTTTACTAATTCCATTTTTAAGTCAATCCTTCTGATTACTGCAAACTGAATTATACTTGAAAACTAGAGCAGGATCTCATAAATAATGTTAATTCTTTTAACTGCTATTTACAAGTGAACTTTTAACTCTGAAACAAATTTAACAGGCAGACTGTACATCATATACATAATAGTCCTATGAACTAGTACCCTTCATACTACAGCCTGATTTCAATTACCCAAATACCCCAAAGAAGGTATTAGATAAATCAAATACAAAGAGTAAAATCTGTTTTTTTTTCCCATTGAAGTACCGTATTTCCATTTGCTGAGCATTGGGCATAGGCAGGGGGATGGCAGAGAAGGAGAATCAGTTTATATTCACATCTAACATCTATCTATCTAATGCAGGGGTGTCAAACTCAATTTCATTGAGGCCCACATCAAGGTGTGTTGGACCTCGGAGGGGGGCAGGTGGGCGTGGCTAGCTCGAGGTCACTCATGTCAGAGGCACCTGTGTTGGCTTGAGCACTCTCCCAGTGAAAAATGAGCCCTGTTTTCACTGGCAGAATGTTGCAGGCAGCTGTCTCAGCCGAAAACGGAGTTCAGGAGAGCCGCACATGGCCCTCCCTAGCTCCATTTTTGCTGGCAAAGGCACCATGGGCTGGTTCTTCGCTGTTTCCAGGGAGGCCCCAAGGGCCAGATCTAAGCACCCCTTGGTCCGAATCTAGCCCCCAAGCCTTGAGTTTGACACCCCTGATCTAATCTATCCATCCATTTATCCATCCATCCATCCCTCAAATTTACTTGCTGCCCATCTTGTGGTTTGGGTGATTCTGATGGTGTGTATCAGTTTCAAATGGCATAGCTAAGTTTTTAAGTCCTTTCTTGAAGTCTCTCACTCTTACATTTTATACCAATAGGGTAATGTTCAACAGCAGATGAGTAAAGTGTAGGTCTATGTATTATAAAACAGTGTTACTGGGTTTTTGCAGAGAAAACTAGTTTTGGGAGGAAACGGTTGTAAAAGAACCCCTTCGCTATTCTGCATTTCGATAAGTTATACAACAGCAAAGTTCAAAAAACAAGTTTCATTCTCCCTTTATTATGGATGTCTGCATTTAGATATCTAATAGCACATGTGATAAATTAAGATGTCTCCCCAATGCAACTCCCAAATAGGGTGCATATACTGTATTTTGAAGGGGCTGCATATCAGATCAGGAGTACCTGCTGTGCGAGGCCTTCTCTGCTCTCTGTGGAACTCAGAAGAATCCTGCGATTAGCCAAAGCCTCTGCATAAGGCACTGAATCAGGACAAGGCTGGAACCACACAAAAAAAAAGTATTTTGATGAACCAGGCTAAGCAGGAATATCTTGTGTTTTTTATCATCCTTCCCCATGTTAACACAAAAAAAAAAAAAAAAACATTCCAGGTGCTTTTCTGTCCTCTAGGGCAGGGGTCTGTGCCATTATTCTTAGCATCCCAGAATGGGACTTGGCAAAAATGGCAAAGGAGAGTCTTGCTTCTCCTTTATATAAATTGCACCTCAACACAATGAATTGAATCCTGAGTGTTATTCTGGACAAATGTTATGCTGAAAAAAATGGTATTAAACTGCATGTGGTATAAAGACACAGCAAAGACTGCAGGAAATGTTAGGAACAGGGAGCAAGATTACGGCTGTATGGGAAAGAATGCACTGACAGCTGGCCAAAGTGATAAAAGTCACAGATGAGAAATTGTGTTTTTTTTCAGCTCCTTGCTACTGATAAACACAAATGAGAGTGTTAGTCTTGCCAGTTTTCTCCATCCAGCTAAAAGCAAAACACGAAAACAACATTCATTAAATTAGTGTTTATAGCAAGTGAGCCTTCATGTCCCTTGTAGCACTTCACAAGACAAAAACACATGAGAATTCAAGTAGAAATATTTTTAATCAACCCATTTTATCTTCTCCATGAATGTACTATAACTAATTCAAACTAACAGGCTCAGGAAATACATGATTAGAAGTTTAAGTTCTTCCTGAAGCTTATATTTGTTTGTAGGTGTGAAAAAATTTCTTCCCATCTATCTCCACTGTGATATGTTATTTCTGTTTGCTTTTTCCTTTTTATCATGATGTTCATATTGTTAAACCTATGGGGTGGGACAGTCTTAGTGTTTTAAATGGTCCTATTTAAGCAGCTGAGAATCTTTTCACCTGAAGTAGTGAACTATGAACAAAGACATTTAGAAAAAACTCTTTTAAATAAAAAATTGAATATTTGTTTCAGTATCCAGCACATTATATTTTAATAATAGAGATGAATTTACCAATAATAAATTTAAGCATGATCCTGAAGTTACGCTTTTTGTATAGGTGCTCATCTGTCATCACTTGGAAGATAAATTATCTTTTCAGCTTTTTGCACACTCTACAACTATAAAAAGTCAAGGGATATAAGCAGATATAATATGTGGAAGGAAGGTAAAAAAATTCACACTGTGCAGGGGAAATCTATTCATGGGACTAACATAAATTAACACAGCTATAATTCTGGCTATCTGTAAACAGGAAAAAGCTTTCTGAGAATTTTCTCATTTTTTGCAACCATTTATGCTAACTTTGTACAGATGTTAAGAAGGGCTCCACATAGCTAAGCAGAAATTAGTAGATTGCAAATTTGTGGTTAGTACCAATAATGCATACTACCTAAGAGGGAGGGGAAGAGATTTTGCCACAATATTACACTAAGCTTCAAAAATTTGGAAGAGTTACATGTTCCTGTAGTAGTAAGCCATAAAAATATTCAGGACACAGCACAATGCCTTGTTGCTTTCTGCTCCTTGCTGAGGTTTGGCACAAGGTTTAGATAAATTGTGTCAGGGTAAATGACAAAAATATTCTTAAGATTGTTGGCTACGGCAATTCAACAATGGACATAAATATCAGTTATAAGAAGAGATACTCATTGCTAACATAGTTCATCACTAAGAATTCGCTCCTTCTGCTGACAATTAAACATGTAAGGCTTATGTCAAGTACCTCATTAACTCTCCATGGTTCTACTTAATTTAAGTCCTCAAATAATTTGTCTCAAATCCCCCTCTCAGCCCATATGGAGATCCCAAATATATTTTCCCCCAAACAGCCATACTCTATCCCTAAGTTTCCTACTTCTTGGAATTTCTTTCAGTTTCCCTCACAGACTAACAGCAGGAAGCCTATTACAATTCTCACGCTCATCCATCAATTTTCAGCCTCTGCAATCTCTGAAGCGGCTTCAAACTAGCTAATACACCACTGAGTAACAGAAATGGCTCTATCTCTAACAAAGAACCTCTTCATAAAAGGAAAATATTTCAGTCCCACATGAAAGGACTTTTTGAACCCACCCAAGGAATCCAAGCTGCTGTTGGTGTATCTATTGTATGTGAACAAGCACAAACCTTCTTCAGATGTTTCATGTAGGCAGCTGCTTTCTTCTTATACTGAAGCATGCACTCAGCTGAGAGGGGGTTGACAAATGCCATTCCTCCTTTAGGTCCATAACTCAGTGATAGAGTGAAACTATCTAAATTATTGCAGAAGAATGACGCAATCTAGACGTGCAAAAACAAGAGACATGATATACTGGTCTGCTTTGGATACAAAATTAAACTACAGTTTACCATAAATGAAATAAATAATCGTATGATAGATTGTCAATTTAAAAAGGATCCTGGTGGCCAGTCACAAAACACCAGGGGTGGGATGCTACCGGTTCTGCCCGGCTCTATAGAACCAGTAGCTCTGAAGAGCAGCAGACACAGAACCGGTTTGTGTCTGCTGCTGTTTGGCCTGCCCACCCGCCCGGGCTCTTACCTGTCCTTTATTTCCTGCTTTTTCAACCTCAGCTGCTTTGCGCGGCACAGCTGAGGTTAAAAAAGCAATAAAAAAGCCATTTTTGAAATGCTGCGCCCCTGCGCGCAGCGCTTATCAGCTGTCTGGGCAGCACAGCTTATTGTGTATTACACGCATGCACAGCACACATCTGCCACATGTGCATGCGAAGCGCACATGCGCACGCAAAACATAATTACCAAACCAGTAGTAACACCGGTTGAATCCCACCCCTGCAAAACACCCAAATCCCAGAAGGCCAATAGATGAGAGGGCCATTGTCTCCTTTATGATAACACTGTATTGACACAAAAAAACCCAGCACTGAGTTACCTATCACCATTTTTTTTGTTTAAAATTCATACGGCCTTGAACTTTCTGTGAAATATGTTAGGGGTTGACATTTTGCAACATCAGCATCCCATTTAATTAAAAAACTGAAACTGGTAACAACAAAAGTGGGGGCTTGAAGGCATGCACATAAAGTAAATGTGTAAAAGTTCCAGTCTAGATATATTCTATCTGGCTTTTTTTAAAGGATTTACCACATGAATAGTATTTCTCAAAAATATAGCCCTAGTCACAGTAACATAGTGTGTTCTAAATATATTTATTTTATTTATTTATTTATTTATTTGATTTGCCAATTGTTTACAAGATAATAAGTGTAAGTGTATACATAGTTGTGAATACATGAAATGGGTACATATAAGAAAAATAAAAGAAGAATAAGAGAAACAATAGGACAGGGACGGTAGGCACGTTGGTGCGCTTATGCATGCCCCCTACAGACCTCTTAGGAAAGGGGTGAGGTCAATAGTAGACAGTCTAAGGTTAAAGTTTTTGGGGTTTGGGGAAGAAACTACAGAGTCGGGTAGATTATTCCAGACATTGACCACTCTATTGCTGAAGTCGTATTTCCTGCAATCAAGTTTGGTGCGGTTAACTTTGAGTTTGTATCTATTGTGTGCTCTTGTGTTGTTATGGTTGAAGCTGAAGTATTCATTGACAGGTAGGACATTGTAATGTATGATTTTATATACCATGCTTAAATCAGACCGAAGACGGCGTAATTCAAGGTTTTCTAGTTCTAGAATTTCAAGTCTGGTGGCATAAGGTATTCTACAACGAGTAGAGGAGTGGAGAACTCTTCTTGTGAAATATTTCTGGATTTTCTCAATTGTGCTAATATCAGATACGTAATGTGGGTTCCAGACTGATGAACTGTATTCGAGTATTGGTCTAGCAAATGTTTTGTATGCTCTGGTTAGTAGTGTGATATTACCAGAGAAAAAGCTACGTAGGATTAGGTTAACAACTCTTAATGCCTTTTTGGCTATGTAGTTGCAGTGGGCTCTAGCACTTAGATCATTAGAGGCGAGTATTCCAAGGTCCTTTACAAAGCTTGGGTCATCAACAAGATCTTGACTATTCAGCTTGTATTTTATTTTCTGATTTTTTTTGCCAATATGTAAGACAGAGCATTTATTTGTTGAGATTTGAAGTTGCCATTTGTTTGACCATTCTGATACATAGTCAAGATCTTTTTGTAGGGTAGCAGTATTGTCTGTGGTATTGAACAGCTTTACATCATCAGCGAAAAGAACGCAATTGCTCTTAATATGATCACAGAGGTCATTTATGTAGAGTATGAAGAGAGTTGGTCCTAGAACACTGCCTTGGGGGACACCACTATTGACAGGTACAGAATTTGATAGGACGCTCCCAATTTTGACCATTTGTTGACTGTTTGCCAGGAATGCTTCTATCCAGTTATTCAGTTGTCCAGAGATACCATAGGATTTTATTTTTAGGAGTAGTTTGTCGTGTACCACTGAATCAAAGACTTTACAGAAGTCTATGTAGATTGCGTCTATTGCTTTGCCCTGGTCGAGTTGTGTCGTCCATATGTTTTTGCAGTGTAAGAGTTGCAGATTACAGGATAGTTTTTTTCTGAAACCAAATTGTTTATTGGAGAGTAGGTTGTTTGTCTCTAAGTGGAGGATGATGGATTGGTTAATAATTGATCTCCAAGATGAATGATAAACCACTTTTTTAAACTTTCTTTTTTCTTGGTGCCTTCAAGTTACTGTCGACTCCTGCTGATTGCCTGAAAAAGTTACTGCAGTTTTCTTGGCAAGATTTTGGAAATAGGTTGAGTAGTGCAGTGGCTTTGAGGTAGAGTTCTCGCCTCACAATCAGGAGGCTGTGAGTTCAATCCTAGGTAGCGGAAGATATTTCTTTCTCTGGGCACAATGACTAATTATCTGCTGCGAACTCTGCATGGGTGACAGGAAGGGCATTCAGCCAGTAAACACTCAGCTCCATTAAGTTGTCCCAACTCCACTCTAAGTAAGGGATTACAGGATCATTAAAAGGAAAAAAATGTGGAAGTGGTTTGCCATTGCCTACTTTTTAGAGTTCAGAGGAAGTGACTGGCCCATGGTCAACCAGCTGTTTTTGTGCTTAAGATGAGACTAGAACTCAAGGTCTCCCAGTTTCTAAACTGACACTTTCACCATTACTAGCTGTCAGAGTATATTCATGAACTGGAATAGAATTTAGTTACAAAGTCAGCCAATGAATAGGCATAGCAACTAAGTCAGCCAATGAGGGCTGTTTGGAAACTGAAACAAGAAATGGCCTGTGTGTGGCTCTAGTCTTGCTTGCCTGATGAACTGAAGTGAAACTGGTCTCTGCTCTGAGCTGCTGCCTATGTTTTTGCTTGTAACCTTTTCCATGTTGGAAGAAACTACTGGCATTGTAAACTTTACTTCAAAATGTTTTTATGTATATAAAGAAGTTAATGAATCCTGCTACATCAATCATCTGTGTGTTTTCTGGACTTGAATTTATGCTGCAAATTCTAACTAGCTCCCCAGATAAGTCACTGCTTAAGTTGAAAAGAAACTTTACCTTGCCTGTTGCATTAGTTAATGCTAACAGAGAGGATAAGATACAGTCATTGGTGGTGATGAGCTTCTGAGTGGCTATAGGGAGCTCACGTTCCAAGGTAGCTTTTTGACTAAAGTGCTTGTTAATATCTAAAATCAAAATAAATTAATATGTATCAGTTATGCACATAAGTCACAGCACCTTTACCTGTAAGATTTATATTCCATTTCAAGAGATTTCATATGGAGATTTTCCTTCATTGTAATCCCACAAACATCTTACTAACAGTCATGACTGAAGGTGAACTGGAAATCTTCATATTTTCAATCTTAACTGTTACACCACATTAGTTCTCCTTTCCTTTGAACCTCTCATTCTAATCCAATTTGAAAATCTATTTCTCCTTGCTATTTCTTAACTTTTACTTTTTTCTACCCGAAAGTGTGTTTTACAAGAAGACACATTTTACTTACTGCTCACCATAATGAAGACCAATAGCTCCCATGTGTTGCTGCTCAGTAATCAATTTTGTTTTTGTTTTTAAACAGGCTTTATTGCCAGCAAAAAAAACCTTGCAAAGTAATTGCTTCCCTCAACTTCTCATTTCCTTGAATCTGGGTGAACTACACAGCAAGTTCAAATGATCTCACCTTTCATAACTTCTTGAAATCCATTAAGAGCTGAAGCAATGCATGTGAACACAGAGTTGAAATTTGTTTGAAGCAGGTGATCTGCTTTTGTGCCTAGATTGTATAAACAACAGTAATATTGAAATTTGGTGACAAATATGTATCTTTTTAAAAGTATGCAATGGGAAAAGAAACACAGAATAGTATTGAGTAAACAAATCAAACACCTCTGTTGAAATAAACCATAGATCTAACTCAGTTAAACAGTGTAATCAATGAGCCCAAAAGGCAGCAACATCCAATTATAGTTTTTTTCTACTTATTACATTTGTACCAAGTTCAGATTTCTTCTTTTAAGTAGAATTAAGATGGCACAGAAAAACCATCTGAAAAATACCATGTGGCATTACATTATAAAATATTCAAATTAAATCCATTTGTTAAATTTTCTAATAATTGTCAGCACACGGTAAAATCGCTACCATTCAGATTAGCAATTTAAACAAAATTAGAATCACCCATCTGAGCAAGAACCCAAATTAGTGAAATCAGTGATCAATCCTACTTTAAATAATTCAAATCATTTCATGGGATTGATTTCAATTATTTTCTTTCATCAATTACGTGAGTTATTACACTGAAAGATACAAATGTATAGGCCAGCTTCTTTGAGTCAATTAAGAGAATGAATTCAGAATCTGTCTTCTTCAAGAAGTCACATTTCATACATCACATTGAATCCTGAACTGTTGTTGCCCAAAGCCCACACTTACTGGGTAAGGCTAGAAGACAAATGTATGTATGCAGCTTCTCAAAGATTGCCGTCAGCTTCTTCATATCATTTTGCAGGTTCATATTCATGGCTCTTAATGCAGCTGTGCAAAGAGAAGATTCACACTCTTCTTCCAAACTAGGAACATATGAATTTATGTTTTTGAGAGTGAGTATTATGATGGTGCTTTGATACTTTTTTTTAACAAGTAGAAAAAAAAGAACATAAGAGCCTGCTGGGTCAGGCTATAAAATCAGTCTAGTCTTGCATTCTGCATTACACAGTGACAATTGCATAGGTTTGGATAGCATAAAGCCTGAAAGAGTAATAAGTCATTTCCACTATCACTTTCCAACCCAAGCATGCTCCTCCCGAGTAAACAATCATTAAAATCAGTAGTCATTGATTGCCATTACCAGAAGTCTAAGTCTAAATACTCAAGGTGGCAAAGATATCTGATAGTCCTTCCTCTTCCAGTTAATTTATTAATCAATAAATCTATGACTAGTCATGTTTAATTATAAATAAATGATTTAATTATGTGTGATGTGAAACTTATTCCCTACTTGAGTCCTTTCTGCATTAGGTTCAATGAATGACTAAAATGCTACATTGTCTAAGCCAGGGCTGTCAAACTCACAGCCTGTGGGCTGGATGCATCACGCATCTGGTTAACGAAGGGAGGGGAAAGTCCTGATACGTCACGTGACAACGTGAGTTTGATACCCCTGGTCTAAGCCATGAATGATTTTATATCGTTCTATCTTTCTTGTCTTCCCTTTCCCACCTTCATTTAAGCTAAAGAGCCTGAATTTTTATAGTCTTTCTTCATACTCCAGCCTTCTAATAATTTTGGTGCCTCATTTGTATAGATTTTTAGTTCAATATTGTTTTCAAGATGTGGTGGTAGCAACTGTACACAATATTGAAAGGATAGTTTCATCACTATTGTAAAAAACTAATAATGCAAAATATTGCAAAAGAATAATAATGAAAGGTAACTGCGAAACATAACTGTTCCTTAATAATTCCAAACAAGGAATTTGTGTTTTTTTTTAAATAGCAACTGCACAATGGTTGGACATCAGGCTGTCCCTCATGAACAACTGATTAAAGGGATCTGAACTCACATGATCCTGTCAAGTGCCGGGGAAATCAGGAGATTCAGGTAGTTCAAATGAGTAAAAAGATTTATTGCACGCTTAACTCTATACAAGAATCTGGCTAAGTGACCATTAAGGGAAATGTGCAGGAATTAAGAAAGGAATTAGATCTCTTGTGGGTGCACAGGGACTTATGATGCATTGGGCTCAGCCTGGTCATCTCCTACAGATCCAAATCACTGATGTCAGTACATCTGAAATGCACCAGTTCAAAGAAAGCAAGAGTGCATTAGGGTGCACTAATGGCTCCCAACTGCTCACTATTGCAGCCTTCACCAACCTGACAGGCTCCAAATAGAATTATGACTACCAGAATTCCCAACCAGTACAGATACCATTACCTCTGGAGAAAATAAGTTAATGCTATTGTATTTCTTTTTTTTAAATCCAATTTGATATTATAAAGCAGGGGTGTCAGACTCAATTTCATTGAGGGCCACATCAGGATTGGGTTTGACCTTGGGGAGGCTGGGTGGGTATGGCCATGGTGGGGTGACACGGGACCGCATCTCCGCAGACATGGTTTTATAAACCTCTAAAAATAGGGAGGCATGTAATACTGTGATTTTTTAAAATACTTACTTGATCTACTTGATCACTTTATGAGAGAGAGACCAGATCAAGAAACTGGCTCAGTAGGAAGACTAGAACTGCAAAATTGTTGACATAGGCTACAGTAGCAGAATCCTGCAAGCCTGAAAGGTAAAATATTTTACTTTTCCTCCCTTTTATAACCTTTTGAGACGGCCTTCTGAAGCACTTCAGAGGCCCTGGAAGGCCTCCTAGATGACTCCGGAGGCTCCATTTTGGATCTGGAAGGCCTCCTGGGCAACTCTGGAGGCCCCGTTGTGGGCCTGGAAGGCCTCACAGGCCACTCCAGAAGCCAAAAGCAGTTGCGCCCGTGCCCTTTTTGCTAGCAGAGGCACCGTGGGCCGGTCCTTTGCTATTTCCAGAACAACCCCATGAGCCAGATCTAAACACCCCATGGGCCAGATGCAGCCCGCAGGCCTTGAGTTTGACACTCCTGTTATAAAGCTACTTTGACAGGGCATGCTCTTGACATATAAGATTTGATGAATATCAAGCATCACATTTCCTGCTTAATCTTTCTTATGACAGCTGACATCACTGTAAAAGGGAAGACCACAATCAAGTTTGCTTGTTTTCCTCTTGCCCTTCTCCCAAACTGGTAGAAAAAAAGATCTGAAAAGGGACTTGTATTTTATGTATCTGCTTTATCTAAATTGCTTGGGGGGAAAAACTCTGATAGTACCTTTTCAACTGATAAGGAAGAATCTTCCTGAGAAAGCAGACATAAGATGTTAAGTAGTCAGAAAAAGTTTTTAATTCCGTAGTTGTTTCCTTGCAAGAAAAAAAAAGAAGTTTTAGATATTTAGTACCAAAAGCTTTAAACAGGGAGGTATAGTAACAGAATAACAATATTACCAGCACTGTGATGGTGTCTTCTGTGATGTTCTCAAACAAATGCAGAATTCCTTCCTCCAGTGGGCGAATGTAGGATGCATTTTCATGAAGGTACTGTGAGAACTGAATGCAAAGAAATCCATTGGCTGGAATATCACAACATCTTAGTTATATTTACCTTCAAGGATTAAGGAGAAAGATTTTGATTTTATACTGCCACTTGGAATAGAGAGAAAGGAGAAGAAAACAATTTTTTAAAGGTATGTGAACAGCTAACCTGCTCAGAAGAAATTAAAAAATTGAAGTTATTTATACAATGAAGGTATTTTAGAAAAAACTTATGTTGAAAGAAAATAATTACAGTCCTTTAAATATTTCAGTGACTCATTGTTGACAAAAGGTTTAATGGTTCACATTTTAATTGCTACTGAAGGACAGAGTTTTTCATTTAAAAATTACTACTGAAGGACAGTGTTTAATTTTTCATCAATTACACAGCTTCAATAATTCCTAACTACAAATAGGCAACTCCTTCTACATACACCAGTATCTTTTCCTGATACAGAAAAAAGCAGCTTTGCATAGTTTGATCACTGTTTTATCAAATTCAACATTATTTCTAGTCAAATGGAAGGCACGTTTCTTTCCCTCTTTATAAACTTTTTATTGTTCCCTTTTAAATAACACATTTCTAAACAAAGGAAGCCTAAACAAAGGAAGCTCCAAATGATTCAATAAGAAAATGACAAAACATCTGGAATATTAATAAATGCCCTTTTCTGGAGCTCTATTCACTTTCTGTGTAGTCACATCCTTAAGTGAGCATTTTTTAGCATTCCATCAACCACAGTATCCTCAGTTATTACTCACCAAATTGACTATTTTAGGGCAAATATTTCCCGTGGTTATATTTATTTTTAACTCACAAGGCTAACAAACTGTCCAAGGACCTCTTACAGTAAATTTATAACAAAATAGTAAGGTAGTATGCATATTTAAAACTACAAGTGCAGGGAAAACTCAGAAATAAAATTCAAAAAACATAAACCCTAAATCAAAAGATCCTATACCGAAATATTATTAGAGTTTCCTGAAGAAGCCAGTTGTAGGAGAAAATCTCAAAAGCCAGGTTTGCATTGTGGGGGGTGGTGGATATGTGTGTATGTGTATGTGTTTGTTATCACCACCAGAAAGGAAGCTTTCTTCAGTTGCCTCCCTCAAAAGAGGGAGGGGGAGGAAAAAGGCTGCAGTTAGGATTGCACTGAATAGATAACTTGATAGCTACAGTATATATATAAACTTACAGTTCAGAGACACTGAACAAGAAGCTATCTTACATCAAGTCAAATTACTGATCCATTGGCCAAGTATAGTATATAGTAGCTAGGAACAACTTTTTTAGAACTTAAGCAGTTTTCCCTACCATGTGCTTCTTCTTTTCATTTGAAGATGCAATATAATCTGGAATCGTCAAATTAGAAATAAAGTTATCCTAACAAGAGACTAGAACAACATACCTAACCCAATTCTGCATACTGAAGTTTTCACAAATGCAAAAATTATTTTAACAGTTCTACTGTGCTTGTCAAGCTATAGAATGCTTAGAAGTAGCATGTTGTTATTTGTTCATTATATTTAATGGTATACAATTCCCCCAATAATAGTACCTTCTGATTTAATGGTGAAATGGTATCTGTGGCAGAATCAATCGGGAAAATCTGAATTCGCTGCTCAGTGTAGGTGTGGAAATTAAGGAGAGCTGTCACTAAATCCTGGATAAAGGCCAGAGCTTGACCAGCAAGATCACGAAGTTTCAACTGTAAAAGTATAGAGAACCAAGATACAACTTTAAAAGAACTTTTATCTAACAGTGTTCCCAACTGAAATATAGAAATGCCAGGATGATATTTAAAAGGCCAGATATGCAAAAGCTCAGGAGGACACATTGGCATTTCAAATTAGACATGGAGTTAAATGTTAGAGGCACACAAGCAAAAAGCAGATCATTTGCTCTTCTACCCTATCCTTCTGAAGATACTTTCCATGTTAGAATAGATTGTGTTACATAAGTTTTCACTGCAAAGGAATGGAGTTGTTCCCAAATGAGGTGGAACCACAGCTGACACAAGAGCTTACAATTGATTTCAGACTATTGTCTTACAACACTACACTCAATATCATATCTGCAAGATACAGTATTTATTTATTCTTCAATTATTCTTCAACAGCATCTAGCTAACATTGATCTCAAAAATATAAGTAGCACGGACCTGATTAATAATTTGTTAAGAGATCATTAAAAAAAAAAACCAGAGATGTAGGATAGACTGAAAGTTGGGGAAAAAAATAACAGTCAAGATTAATGCAAATCACCAGAAATTGAGTTCTGCTCAAGAACTTTCTATCTTTTCATGAAAATAGAGATCAATCTCATAAACTAAAGTTCAAAATGGGGGAACAAATTCTTGCATTAAGTGCTCCTGTCTTGCAGCTGTCCTGCTTCCCAAAATCAATCTCTTCATTTCTCGTTTAAAAGGAATCAAGCAGTTTCCGGCCTCTCTTTATAAAAAAAAAACATTTCTACTATACTAGATATTACTCAGAGTCTGAAATCATTTAAACATACTTAATGGGGAATCAGCACTGATTCACAAATGCCAAAGAAATCCACATTTCTTAATTTAAGCACTCTTAATTGTATTACTCACTTGCCTGCGTCGATTATGTAATGGCACGTTCAGAGCATTATACTGGCTAGATCCTACAAAATAATCAATTCACAGTATTAGACAGATCAAGTATACTTCCTCTGCCCATCTTTTTAAAACTTTTTGTTAGTTCATAAGTCATCCAAGAATAGTGTCTTTACAACCTGTACCAATAACCACATTTTAAAATCAAAATAAAATAAGTATATAAATACGTGTAAAATATATATATATTAAATCAGAATAAGGAAACAATCTCAGCTTTTCAATTTTCTACAATTTTTTTCCCTTTATTCAACTGCAAATGCAATCAATTCAATTCAATACCTACTTGTATCATTGAAAGGTACTTTTTCACTTATAATCCGTAAAGACTCATCCAATCTGCTACTCAGGTCTCTATGGAGATGCTGTACCTGCTGCTGGCTAATAGACAAAAACAAGACTATCATTTTATTTTTTGTTCATTTTCGTAAAAAAAACGCCTGATAAACAAAACAAAAAGTATACTCCCAATATTACAATTCACCAAGAAAACTTTTTATTAATATACTACTAATTAGTACTATAATATTAGTATGGCCCCATTGGAGCCCGGTTTAGAGGAGGAGGAGTTGGAACTGGGACTGTCTGACAGGGATGGCGCATCACCCTTGGCATGTTTGGAGAAGCCAGGGCTGTCCCAGACTTCTCAGGCATGGTGGGAAGCGGTCAACCAGACGGAGAGCTGCCTGTCCTCAGAGACCGAGAAGGATTGCGTGCTGACAGGCAGTGGTGCTGCTGATAGATAGCAGATCCCCTCTGATGAGGGACAACTGCCTCTCTCAATAAATCCAAGGGCATGGAGAACAAAGATAGAACAGGGCATACAGTCACCCACCCCAAAAATCTTACATCTTACAGTAAGGCAGTAACAGTAAAAGGCATATATACAAATTTTTAAAACTAACCTCTATATATAATTAGGTATGCATTTAAGTTTAATGCTGGTGCTTGATGATCAAGATGATAATAAACAGTACTCATTTAATTAAAAACAACTTTCTCTAGGGAGACATTAATAGTATTTAATCTACAATATCAAAAGCATACCACTCTTCTGTTCGACCTCTGCAGTCCTTGGCTTCCTTCTCTAGGCTTTGAGATTTGATCTAAAAGAAAAGGCAGAAGAAACATCAGAATTATCATTATGTATTTGCACAATTAATTCTATTCCAAGATCAGAAATTAGCATTAAAGAGCACTATATATTTTTAAAAATCTAAACTTATCAACAAATATTTTTTAGGAAATTAGACAACTGAAAATGTTAGAGAATGAGAGAAATGAGGGAGCAAAATAGCTGTATGCAAGGATGCAAGGTTCATTCTGGTTCTACCTTAAATTTAAAGCATACAATTCTCAAACTGCTACTGCTTGAATCATTTAAGTCTCAAAAGTGCAGAGTTCTACAACAGGGAAGTTATAGCTTTAAACTTACTTCTAACTTGGCTTTATCATTTTGCAGCTTTTCTATTGTCTCCATGTACTTCCTAGTAAGGCCATCCACCACAGCTTGATGCTGTGCAGTCTCCATCTCTAAAACATCAAGTCTGCTTCTCAGCTCACCTTCTAAGCGCTTATGTTGCTCATCTGCCTCAAAGAACTGAAATGAGAAGGGCAGAAAAGTTATCACAGTTGGTATTAAACTCCATCAATAGCTGCCAAGATAGAGAAATTGTATAATAATAATAAATGTTGGAAATGCCATGAAACAGGAAGAATAGTTTAGTATATATAGTATATATGTTAAAAAAAAGAAAGAAATATGCAGCACTATCCAAATCAAATCTGAAATGAAACCACAATTGTTCTTACTAGACATAATTCCAAATCATATTAAGAGAAATGGTAATTTGCCTATTTAGTATTTCTCAGAAGTTATATGTTTCTAAGATGTCCTGTTACTTCTACCGGTAGTTCTCAGTTAAGACCCAGAACAACTGGGCCCAGAATTTCCATTGCTAAGTGACATGGTTTTAAAGTGCAACATCATGTGACCATGCTGCTTAGCAACAGCAATTCTGGCACTTCTGATTGGCATTGTTAAACAAAACCTGCAACATTATTAAGTGCAATGGCATGTGGTCGCCATCTGCAGCCTCCTGTCTTCATTCCCATTGATTTTGCTTGTCAGCAGCCAGCAGTGAAGGTTACTAATAATGATCCATGGGATGCTGTGATGTCAGAACTGTAAGCTAGTTACCGAACCTCTAGATTGTGATTATGTGACTATGACCATCATAACTGCAAGCCAGTTGCCAGGCACCCAAATCACAATCTCATGACTTCAGAGACACTGCAACGACTGAAACATCAAGGACTGGTCATAAGTACCATTCGTTCAGTGCCATCACAACTATCATAGATTGCTGAACAAATGGTTGTTAAATGAGGGTCACCTGTACTGACACAAGCCAGCTCATTTCATAGCACAGTTATAGAACTGAATCAACTGGTTATTGTTGCCTAAGCTGTCCTTATGTTATATTCAGGTTCTTGTTTTAACTGCTTTATTTTAAGAATGGAGAAACCACAAGCCCACAAGCCTAATCAAGCTTTCAAGACCATTTGTCCAGCTTATGGATCAATGTTTTTATTTAATTTATATGCAGCCCACCTTGCTGACACATAACTCAATTGAGATCCCTTTTTTCCATCCAAATCTGTTTATTTCAGAAAGATGCCCCCAAATACATATTTCATGGGCCTTTACTAAAATCAACAAGAAGATAAATTTGGAGTTTGGCCCCCACCTACAATAACATTACTCAGACCAGGAGAGAGTGACTGCGGATGGATACAGCTTTTTCACCCAACTGTGCCCCACTCTTTCCTTACTAATTTCTGTCAAGAATATAAGCGTTTGGATGATGTATTAAACAAAATTACCAACCTGAATGTGTAACCTCTCATTTTCTTCTATCTTTTTTTGAAGATCTTCACCAAAGACGTTTTTCTGTTCTTGACTCAACTGAGATACAGAGTCACCACTTTTCTAATCAAAACAAAATATGCTTGTTTGCTGAAGGCATTTTTCATATCATTAATTATGGATTTTTACAATAAAATAATTAGTTAGATAAGAATTCTAACATGGGAGAATTCTTAACTATTTGTATTACTACATTTATAGAATATGCTAGAAAACTAGCTTGCTACCTACCTTGTTCTTCTTGCCTTTATATTCACTTAATGCAAGTTCATCTTGAAGGAGCTCTACTCTCTTGGCCAACTGCTGATTTCGAAAAGTCAAACTATCCATTTCCTGTTGCAGCTTCCTGAGTGATTGGTCTTTCATTTTCATTTGTTCCTGTATTAAAATTGAATGTTTCATCACACTGAGTTCTAGCACAGATTGATTTTAACAATTCCTTGTCACATCCAAAGTCTTCTAAAGACCATTGAGAATCATGGTGTTTTATCTAAGATTACTAAAACTAGTTAAGTGATATACTCATCATTTCTGTATGGAAGTAAAGTATTGAAATAATGTTTATATAAAATATGTTTATTGCATTGAGAGGCTTCCTTTCTTCTTTAAAAGCTCAATGTAACTTATATGGGAGTGCCTCTCTAATGTCTCCATAACAATAATTCTATGAGGCAGATTGAAATAAAAGAGCCTGACTGGCCAAAGCTTATTCCATACATTCTTCAGTCAAATATGGATTTGAATCTGGGACTTCTTGCTTAAGGCTAATACACACTACACTGACACTCTTACTACTGATACTTTGGTGGGAGTTTTAAAAAATAAACTTTCAATAGGTTTCATGTATCAATTCAAAACAAACAAGATCAACAAATGAAAACAATGCTTCTATAAGGAGATTTAAGAGAAAATTGTTTTGACTGCTGTCAATTCTGTGATAGACCTTCAAAAAATCAAAATGTGATTTTTGCCCTTCCCAAAGTAAATGGCAGCAATTCTCCCACATGGATTAGCTTTCACTATAAACCCAATTCTACTACAAGCAATCAAGAGGTCTTACACAAAAGAAGTGGTGACAGATTTCACCAAGATTAAACTAAAAATCTCTGTGATACAATTTACTTTTAAGCTGAAATAATATTTCACACATTATACTGGTATATCAGCTAACTCAGAATCATAGTAGACAATGGCCAGCCCTATTGAGAAATGTTCTTTTTAATCAAGCTATTCAGTATTTTTAAGCTATACCTTTAGAGCTGCTGAGTTTGCCTGCTCATCCATTACACCCTTTTTCAATACTTGATTCTGAGCTCGAAGCTGCAAAACAGAGAGAGAAATGATTAACTCAGCTATGAAGCAATATGGTCTTTGACATCCTTTAGGAAAATATTAATTAAACACTTTTAATAAAATACAGATACCAAGAAAGAAAGAAAAATTCCAAAACAAATTTAAGCTTTGGAAAGTTTAACAATATAAATGTTTCACAGCCAAGGTGAAACAGCACTTCTGCACAAACATAATTTAGGCCCGTAAAATTGTATGCCTACAGCTAAAACAAAAATTTGAAAATTATCTCTATGGGGAATTGAACAGAATTGGTCCAAAGAGGGTCTCAGTAAGCAAGCAATGTTGAAGTAAAAGGATTCCAAGCAGAGTTCTTGAAACAGAACCCAAAGAACAATGATTAATCAATATGAGCACATACATTCTTTTACTATTTTATTTATAGCCCACTTTTATTTTTTACAACTTAAGGTGGTTAAAGTATTACCTTCTATTCCCCCCCCCCCCACCAAAAAAAATCACCATGTGAGGTGGGTTGGGCTGAGAGAAACTATGACTGGCACAGAGTCACCAACCAGTTTTCCAGAGAGGACCAAAACTTACAGTTTCACCAACTTCTGCTCCAGTACCTTAATCACTACACCAAGTGAGCTCACAATATAAGAAACTGGATAAAAATTCTAATTTTTAAAAAATTCACATATTAACATTAGTGTTGCGCCCTCAATAAAATGCTACATCTCTTTATCATTTTAACCCCAGTTGCTGGCTCTTTTTTACAATACAGTATTAACAATCTTCAAACCTTTCTTTCCCTATTCCCCTCATGTGAACAGGTTATTTATAGGATCCCAACCTTCCCTAAACCGGAATGAAGGTGGGATGAAGGAGCTGAGGACAGAAAGGCTGAAGCAGATAAAGGAAATCCTCAGGCTAGACTCTTTCACACCAGTTGCTCCCTGAATGGATTTAAATATCAGGGCGTGAATGAATGCAAACGAATTCGGTGAAGAGCTGCGTTTCCCTCCTTCATTGAAACAAGGAGACAAAAGATATGCCAGCTCAACATTTCAAACAGAAGGAGAATGGCATCAAGTCTTTCTTGATACCTAGAAAAGACAGGAGGGGACACATTATGGGGTCTGAAACCACTGGCGGCGGGTCGGCACTTTTCAGGGTCTCTGTACTTGGGGGAGTTGGCACGTGCCAGTACCTTGGAATATTCCTGCGCTAGTTTCTGGTACTTCCCTTGCAGCTCGGTCGCTGCCGCCATGACCGCCCCAGTCAGTGTACGAGAAGCCGCTACCCGGAAAGCGACCCTTCGCCTGCTCCAACCATTGTAGGAGACGTACTTCCGGGTGTGGGCGGAGCGAACGTCAAGCATCGCCCACCCTGACCCCGCCTAGCTCAGCTCGGCTGTCCACCATCTTGAGCAGCTCTTAGTTCGGGAGCCGATGTGATTAAAGCGCGAAGGGGCGGAAACCGAAAATGGCCCCACCCCGTTTTCTCTGGAAAGGAAAACGGAACGACAGGCGGAAGGTGGGGAGGGGTGGAAATCGGCGAATGTGGGCTGGCTACTTGTTACAATGGCGGTAGAAGGAGCGTTTTGTGTTTGTGTTTTGAGTGAGTGTGTGCGTAAGTGTGTTTCCTGTTTTGGCCAGTCTCGAGACGGTTCCCTGCAGTTCAGTTTAGCATTTTCGTGGCAGCCGCCGTTTTTCCCCCTTTCAAACAACAACAAACGGATTACGTTCTTGTCTGTCTACAGAAGCTTTAATTAACATAAATGGAAATATTATTTAGAATTTTTTTAATTGTTAAAAGCCACTCGTTTAAAATGTATAACTCTGATGAACGTAAGTAATCAGAACAAATCAATGCAGGGAAAGGAAACCGAAGCTAACCTAAGAGATCTGTAGGGGGCGTGCATAAGCGCACCAAGGTGCCTACCGTCCCTGTCCTATTGTTTCTTTTATTTTTCTTATATGTATCCATGTATTCAGAACTATGTTTTTACTTATACCTATTATCTTGTAAGCAATTGACAAATAAAAATAAATAAAATAAAATAAATAAGCGTTGAAATAGCAATGTATATTGTGGCTCCCCTGACATCCTAATTCTAATGCCTGGGGGAAGATCCGGGTTTTAGTAGCCTGCCAGAAGTACAAGAAAATTGACACCACCCAAATCTCAGGGGCAGAGCCTGTTCAATAGGGAAGTTGCTTTGACAAAGAAGATACATCGTTCTCCCTTCAAGATGGCAATATTTGAGAGGGATCTTGGAGCATGCCTCCCTCCCCCCAAAAATCTGGTGGAATAGGCAGAAACTGACCACACTGTTTGATGGTCCCACAAGTAAATTGGCACGTGCCATGTAAGGATGTGAAAGTAATAACTAGTACCTTAGGTTGAAGCTGAAAATATACAGGAAACCAATGCAACTTGTGCAACAGTGGTGTTACGTTGGCACACTTTGGAGCACCCAAAATGGTAATACGGTACTGCTGCTTTCTGCATCCGTGAAGTCTCTTGAGTGCTCTTCAAGGGCAGCCACATGTAGAGCATGTTACAGTAATCCAACTGAGAAATGACTAAGGTTGAGTCCAAGAACTGGCACAACTGACGCACAAGATGAATGAAGCTGCAGCTGTGAACTGCTCTTTCAGCAGTGAGTTTAAGAGGACCCCAGATTGTACACCAACTCTATCTAGCGCAGTGCTATCCCGTGTAGTGTGTAGAATTAAACTGAAAGCCATTTGGTATTGTCAAGATTGAACTACAACCAATTATTTCCCCATCCAGAAGAACTTGTGCAGCGAGGGGTGGAAATATAAAGCAATGTATCAGCATATTGATGGCATTTTACCCAAAGCTAACGTAATGCATTTTATCCAATGCTTGCCCATAAGTTTCATATAGTTCAGGCTTGCGCAATTTGTAGACGAGAAAGGGCCACATTGATAATTAAAAATCATTGCAGGTTGGTTTTCCAATCAGCTGTTTGGCTCCTAGAAAGTGTCAGCAGCACTGGAGTAGGCAACAGTGATGAGACCTGGAGATGTTAGAGATGCTTGCAACTCATCTTCAAGGGCAGTGTCTGCAGTGGAATTTATTGATTTCCTTAAAACCACCAATGGGTCACAAATGACTGCTTGATGGGGTATATATGTAGGTACTAATGGGGTACTTATGTAAATACTAAATAGGAATCAAAGGCTTATTGCATCAAAATCTGCAGAGAAATAAAAAAGAGATTGTTCAAGAGTTTCCTCAGAAACTTCAACCATAATTACAAAGGTTTGCCATCAAAAATAATAATATGCTATGTGATAATGTAATTACCATATCTTCTCCATCACAATTATTGCATCAGCAGAATATCCCATCAGTATTTTTAGGAGTTTCATCCTCTCTCGTGGGAGGCAAGAAGCAAGAGAATCTTTGCGCCAGAGTCTTTAAATCTTGGAATAGGTTTTTGCAGCTAAAATTACTCAGATTTGTTCTGGCTAGTCATCATGTGGTTGGGTTCAGAAGACCAATTGACCTTGTGATTTTTATCAGGGTTCATTTCAGCTTGTTGAATCCAATAAATAGATAGGATGATATGTCATGTGTGGGTTATATTCCTGTCCTATCTGGCTCCTTCAGAAGCATGGGAGGTACAATATAAATAATGGAAAGTTATTATGTGTGCCCACTTGAAGAAGCCAGAGGTACATCGCTTCCTGAGGCAATCCCTGTTGTAGCCAGTGTAGACAGTTTCCAACTTTACCTTTTTTAGGGAAGTTTGTTGAAAGAGAACCACAAATACAGAGCACATTGGATGAAGCAAATAGATTCTTTCCAATTGGAATCCAGGTATGAGAAGAACTAACTTGGTTGCCCTGCTTTATGACCTTCATTGTGATATTCAGTTACAATGAGTGGACAACATAAGTTATTAGGCGTGGAAAAGAGATTGTCCAGAAAGAAAAAAGAAAGCAAGCTAAAGTCAAGAAATATATGGATAACTTTTGACCTTAACAGATAATTACAATCTTATCCCTTCTTGGTCTTAGATGTTATGTAAGTCCCTTCAGCCTATTATTTAATCCACATCTTTCTTAATTTTAAAAATATAATCTTTGTTATTTTTTCTTGTCAGCAAATATAAGGTTTCAGTCTTTCTGAAAAGTTATTGTTACTTTTTTTCTCCAACCAAACAGTTTCAATTTTGTCATTTCTGCAAATTCTGACATTTTCACAATCCATTTTTCCACTGGGAGTTTCAGTATTGTTCCATTGTTGTACATAACAATAGGCTTGCTGCAGTTACTATATACAAGATCAATCTACCACAACTCTTTTCAACTCTTTTCTAATTCATTTTCCACAAGTCCCAACAAAAACAATTCTGATTTCTTTATAATATTTATCTTTAAAATGCTTTGCTTTAAAATGCTTTATTGCATGGATTTGTATCAAAAATTTATATGCTTTCTCACAAGGACACAATGGTGTGCTGAACAGCAAGGTTGAGCTGAGCTTTCACAATATTAAAATGCAAACAACAATAAATTAAGGATTCTAAATATACATCATACATTCCTTACAATGTCTATAAAAAGGGATATAAAATTAAGGCAAGAGCCTGATCATCTTTATATTAAAGCCCTTTGGGGAGCCTTTGAAAAAATGTTTTTCAACTTACAAGTTTGAAAATCTAGAAAAAAGTTGATAAATTAAAAATGGTTTTAAATGAACCCAAATATGGCACTCAGTTACAAGTAACAATAGCTAAACCAGGTTTACAATTGGATGGATTAGAATACAATTTGTGGCTGGCAAATTTGAAGGAGAAGGAGCTTGGTTTGAAAATTGCAGGCTTATTGGAAAAGACTGAAAAAGATTTGGAGATGATAGAATTGATGAGTGACTGAACTTTCTTAAGAAGATTGATGGAGAATGGACTTATTATATTCAATCAAGAGATGCTGCATTTCAACTTGTAGGAAAATTATTTGAACAAATGCTGGAGAAATATTTACAACAGAGATTTATGAGTTTAGGGGATGAGAGAGGCAATTGTTGGAAAAGATCCCAATAAAAATTTTAAGGAAAAATCAATCGAAGATATTTGATCCAGGATGGATCAGAGATAATAACTTCTGATCTAACATAAACCACCACAATTATCTCTGAATTATCTTTGAGTTAATTACAATAATCACTTATCTCTTTGAGTTAATTATAATGATTGTTAAGAGAGGGGTTTGAAGTTTGCTGTTAGTTTTATCTGTTAACTATTTTTTATATATAGTAGATTGATGTCAGGTCAGACTGGTTGGGTAAACAGCTGTGAAAGTTCATAAATTGTGAGCCTGTTTTGCAAGGGGGGAACTGTTGTCCTTGAAACATATTTATCAGTATTCAACTAGGGGTGGCAATATATGTGTATGTGGGGTTTTAAAGCACTTTTTAATGTCTTGTTTTGTTCTGCTTTATTCTTGCATTTTTACATTCTCATTTCTGGGATTTCTATTTTAACTTTGTGAATGAAATAAAACGTTTATTGAAAAAAAATGTTCCCTCATGCTTTTCACATTTCCAATTCTGTTTTGAAATGCTTTTGTACATTGTTTATCATTTCTCTGGTGTCATATACCAAATTTAACCTAATAGCTAATTTTATTAAAATTATCTTAAATGATGACCCACTTTAGGCCAAGGTAGGTATATAGTGTAAGTCTTGACCTGATGCCTAGATGTAAAGCAGCAAGTTGAAGTTTAAAACCTGCAAAGTGAAAATGTTGCTTGTCCTGAACCACCTGGCATTCTGCCTACCCAGTAATAACTCTGAATAGAGAATTGTTCCTCCTGTAAGAGAAGACGAACAACTTGCTGGGAATGCAGACAACACATACACAAAGATTAATGTCTGGTGCAAGAAACCAAGAATGACACAAGTAGTTACTGCAGAGCAGATTATTGTTGCTCACCTGTAGACAGGAATCTTGCCAGATTAAAACACAAATCTACATAACTATTAGATAGACCCTATTAAAAATTAGGGAGGGTCCACTCTCACTCTACATGCCAAAGATTCTATGCTGAACTGCCTCTTTGTTCATTAGAAAATACCCCCTTCCTCTTTTGACTGTACTGCATTCCATCACAGGAAAGCAGTCAAAACTAACCACAGAGGGTTTTAATTAATTTTAATGAATCATTCATTTAAATTGGGTGTGGTTGCTTAATATGGTAAATACTGTGATAGCATGGTGTTGATTTTATTTATTAATGGATTTTTTTTGTAAACTTCCAGGAGTTCATATGGATATCTATAAGAAAATAAACCCAAGGAATGTTTTTAGATCCATTTGTGTTTTTATGAGAAATTCATGACTGTAAAATGAATTGCTAGGAAATTTTATGCAATACAAAATTCCAGTCAGATGAAAAATATGATACAGTAAGAATACATCGGTTATTATTTTCTTCTTGCACTTCTTCACAGCATTTCATGTCTGAGAAGATGTCAAAGAATTGTTAGGCAGAATATAAAATATAAAATGTTATTCAAATCAGATTTGACTCCCAGTGATTTAAATAAGTTGTAGGCAAGTGCCTGTTCCTACTGTTGACATGTTCAGAAGTATCTCTTCCCAATCAAATTCAGAGCATTGCACAGTCCAGATCAACACTGCTGCCATTTTCCTTATTTTTAAGCCAACATATTAGCATAGTTATTTTAAATGTAAACATGTACTTGTAAACATGTTCCATATAGAAACTACTATTACAAATACTGTGTCCTTCCCTTATAGATGATTTTTTTGTGATAAGGAAGAAAAATAGAACAGGTGGAGAATATACGATTGTGACAAATGGAAGATATGTCTGTAACACTAGTAACATCTTATGTATGAAGTAGGCAATTAACATAAAAACTTGATCAAACATATACGTAATGTTTTTAAATGGTGTTATAAGGCAGAAAATTACAGTCTCTCTATAAAATACTACAGTAACATGAATAACATTAGTTGAAACAGTAATATATAGAATTAAAGCATCTAAAGTTCTGACAAAATATAAATGCTTGATCAAGCTTTCATTTTTCAATTTATCTTCAGTGATTTTGAAAAGCTAATAAATCAATAATCCCAATCCTACATTGATTCATTAGGGAGAGTTATTTCATGTAGAAATATGGAAGCCCATAAGTACTACACAGTTATTATATTTCACAAACATATTATCCACACATACATATGGATACACATGTAATTTAGTGATGCTTAAAATTGAATGCTGCTGCTAAAGAGAGTTCAAATTATTGTACAGTTATTCAGTAAAAAGCCTAACATTTACAGCTTCTTAGTTGGTATTCACAAAAACCCTTTACCTCCTTACTTTACAATCCATGAAACCTTTCCCTTCCGAGTTGTGATTTTGTAATACATTTATTAAATGTATATAATTGGGTGCACTGCTTCGTACATTGGTGCTTTCTATTGGTTAACTGGAAACAGGAATATTGTGCTAAAGACCTCAAAACAACTAATGTAAATTTAAATCCCATAAAGATGCATTCAAAAGAACATAATCTCTCCCTGCTTGATTGATATAATTACTGTGTTTCTCCAACAATATGGCCTCCACCAATAGGAAGGCCCAGCATGATTTCTAGGCATGAGGTGAAATTAAGCCCCACCCCCAAAATTTAGGCCTATTTAATCCATGCGTTTCCCCGCCATTTCTCACATTGTTCATTAGAATTACACGAGGTGAAGAGAAAAGGGCGGGGGTGGGGAGAAAACTTGCCTTTAGGAGTGCCCTGCAGGTAGCCTAGGCTAGAATACCCCGATCTACCGATAGAACATCAGCTGATAGAAGCTCCCCAAAGGCAGAGTCCCCAGCCACTTTGGGGTGAGGCATGGCTGCCTGTGTCCCCTCGCCATTAGGCAGTGTCTTTCGGGCGATGGAAGCTCCCCAAGGGCAATCACCAGCCACTCCCCTTGCCGCAAGGCCGCTTCTACCAGCCGATTGAAGTGGCTGGTGACTGCCCTTGGGGAGCTTCCATCGCCCAAAAGACACTGCCTAATGGTGAGGGAACACAGGCAGCCATGCCTTATCCCGAAGCGTCTGGGGACTCTGCCTTCGGGGAGCTTTCGTTGACCATTAGAAACGGCCTTGCAGCAAGGGGAGTATGTGTGTGCGCTCGCCCCGAGGCTGCTTCTACCGGCTGATCGAAGTGGCTGATGACTGCCCTTGGGGAGCTTCCATCACCCGAAAGACACTGCCTTGGGACACGGGCAGCCACGCCTTGCCCTGAAGCGGCTGGGGACTCTGCCTTCGGGGAGCTTTCGTCGCTCAATAGAAATGGCCTCGTGGAGAGGTATGTGCGTATGGGCCGCTCTAGGTGGGGAGGAAATTAAGTCACCCCCGAAAAGATGGCCTCGCCGTTTTTTCAGGGGTCAAAAAAAAATAAGGCCCGGCCTTATTTTGTGAGAAACATGGTACTATATGACTATAGTAGTTCAATAGAAGGAAAGTAAAAAATCTGGTGTTCTCAGTAAACCCTATAGTAACTTAAACTTGGCTAAATGTATCTAAATAATGTCAGAACATTAAGACTCAACATGCTACATGTATCCCTGTTGTTAAAAAAAAATTAACTGGTTTAGACATACATAATTCAGGCAAGAGTTGTTTGGCCTCCAAGATTCTGAGACGGGTTTTCTTGAATTTTTAAGTTTGGATATTTTTAAGAGTTTAGATTAATCATCCTAATAAATGCCTCCTATTAAAAAAGTCCATTAATAAATTAGTACACTTTATTTTGCAGTCTAGCTCCTAGGCTGCAATTCCCTTCTCTAGAAAAGCAGAAGAGCATTGGAGTAATTTATAGCTCAAGAAAGCTTAAGCGTTTTACTACAATATGTTAGTTCTTTAAATTTTAAAAAAGCTTGCTAGTAGTAGATATGATAGCACATCCAATTCCTGGATGCATGTTGAAAATGTCAAAGAAGAAGATTATGGGAAAATGATAGGATAGCAAATGAATATTAGTCAAGCACAGCCTGTGGTTTCCTGCTGTTATTGAGGGTTAAATGAGGGTCAAGTGTGATGCTAAACTTTTTCTTAATTCTGATATATGTATGTCAAAACCAATTAAAAGCAATTAAAAAATAAAGGTGAAATAATATCACAAGGAGGAAAATATAAATATTGCATAAAATGTAGCCAACATGCTGTCTGCCTATTACCATGGCATCCCCAAGATTGCTGAAAAGAATACATTTTGAGGGCTTTCTGGAAGAGCATGAGGGTTGGGGTGAAACTGCTTCTGTATATTTAAATCTTCCTGATTTACTGTATCCTATTGCAGGGGTCTCCAACCTTGGCAACTTTAAGCCTGGAGGACTCCTGTCTTATTGGATGCATAATATAATTTTGTTCTTTATTTTTGATGCACTAGGGGGAGCTTTTTAACTACCTTTGGTTTGTAACTTCTGATTTACTTGAATAGGAGAGAAATACCGAATTGTTTTCTTAAAGCTTCATTTCATTTTAAAATATAAATTATTTGTAAACGAACAAAAAGCTAAATGTAACTGTCTTATTGTTATAAAAGTACGTTTTGGTTTTTTTTTAAAGGACGATAGTAATTATAATTGCCCTTGAAAATATTTAGTCCAGTCATGATGCATTTTTGAGGCTTAAGCATGTACTCTTCACAAATGTAGCAGAATGTATCACGGCTGGTCCAACATTGCTGAGACATTTCTGCTGTCACTAATCATCCTATAGACATCTATAAACATTATGCAATATGTCCTGAGTGCATGCCTAGACATGCATGAACTACATAAAGCACAACAGAGGCAAAAAGTGGTAAACTCTGTGTGGTGTGTGTGTGTGTGTGTGTGTGTGTGTGTAGTCCTCAATTTGTAGCCATTCATTTGATGACTGTTTGAAGTCCCAGTGGCACTGAAAAAAGTGACTTACAACCATTTTTCACACTTACAACCGTTGCAGCATCCCTGTGGTCATGTGATCAAAATGTGTACACTTGGCGATTGACATGTACTATTTATGATGGTCGCAGTGTCCCAGGGGGTCACCTTTTGCTATCTTCTGACAAGCAAAAAAAATAAAAATGGGGAAGCTACATTCACTTAACAACAATGTTACTAACATAACAACTGAACTGCAGTGATTCCTTTAACTGTGCAAGAAAGATTGAAAAATGGGGCAACGTTCGCTTAACCACTATCTTGCTTAGCAGTGAAAATGTTGGGCTTAATTGTGATCCATATGTCGCAGGTTACCTGTATAAGAAGGAAATTACAAAAACAAATTTCTATTGAACAGTAAGTGATAGTCAGTGGTGGGATTCAAATTGTGGGCATGGCTAGGTGGACATGGCCATGTGATTGGGTGGGTGTGGCTTTTTTGCAGCACCACCCCCCACTCCCCCACCCCATTTTTGGAGCCTTCCTGGCCTCAGGTGAGCCTCTGGGGGCCCCATTTTTGCTCCCAGAAGTCTCCCCTGGGGCTCAAGAAGGAAAAAAAGAGAGCATAGGAGGGGCATGCAGCACCCCTCCATGCTCCATTTTGGGGCTTTCCTGGCCTCAGAGAAGCCTCTGGGGGTGGCGTTTTTGCTCCCAGGAAGCTTCCCTGGGACCCAGGAAGACAAAAAATGGAGGGAGAGGGCTCTCAGGGAAGCCTCCTGGGTGAAGCAGTAAGAAACCAGGGGAATCCCGGCACATTACGAACAGCTGATTGTCAGGAGGTTAAAAAAAATACCTTAAGGGGTGACTGGGCGGGTGAGCATCAGGCAGATGGGGTGAAGAGGACAACAGGCGGGTGGGGCAAGCGAGCGAGCGGCGACCAGGTGACCAGGTTAGGGGCATGGCCAGCCAGAAGTTACTACTGGTTCGGTGACCCATGCCAAAGCCTTGCTACCGGTTTGCCTGAACTGGTGAGAACTGGCTGAATACCACCACTGGTGATAGTTTAAACTACTGATTACTTTCATGATTGCAGCCAAAAATCTGTAAGATACCCAAACTGTTTGCTTTCAGAGAGTTATGGTATCCTTTCTTATGAAGAAAAAGGCAAAGTATTGTTTTTATGTCCAGTGCTTCTGCCTGGAGCTTCTGCCCTGTGTCTCTATCATGGCACAGTCTATCCACATTCAGCCATATTGCTTTTCAGATCTGAATACATTATTTTCTACAGAAATCTAAATATGCTTCATTGAATAGATTCACAGACCAGAATTTTTTATGAAGAAACAAAATCAATACATTCTAGATATTCAGGAGAGAGAATGATAACTCATCCTGAATTAATGAGAAATAGAGGTAAATGGATGGGTGAAAACATGTTTCCAGTTGTTTTTTTTTTTTTGCATAAATAAAAGCTTAAAAGAAGTGAGACAGTGACAGGTAGAACATGAAAATCCTGGACATTCATCATTGCATTACTCACAAAAATCATTTTCTTTTGTATATTTTAGTTTATATTATATCTGAAATTCTGCCTTTTAAGGTCTTTCAACTACTTTTTACTTTTAAATTCATTCATATTTCTTTATTTAAATTATACAGTTGATTAAGGCTTCAAAGTTTCTGAATTAAAAAGAATGACCAAAAGAAGGGAAAAATTATATTAGAAGCAGAAATAATTATGTAGAAAAATATAGACATGCCATTTTTAACCACGGAATCAAACAAAAGCAGAACCAAAACCTAGAATATTTTTTCCTGAAGTGAAAAAATTCCAGAATTCACTTCTGAACTTCTCTGTTCAGTTGGATCAGAACTGCAGATTGAAAAGCAGGTATAGCATAGTGTTCAAACAAATAAATACTTCAGGGGTCAATACTTTCCTCAGAATCAGAATGTATATATAAAGTAAACCAATAGCTGGATGTTTACTTACTTTTAATATCTGCAAGTTTTGTGTTTTGTCCTCTTCAAAGGAAAGTACATATACCAGTGGTAAGATTCAAATTTTTTTACTACTGGTTCTGTGGGCAGGGCTTGGTGGGCATGGCATGGGAAGGATACTGTAAAATCTCCATTCCCACCCCATTCCAGGGGAAGGATACTGTAAAATCCCCATTCTCTCCCCACCCCACCTAACCTGCTTTCCAGCTCTGTTCTCCTGTACAGGGCAACAAAAGAAGACCCAACCGATCAGCTGGGACTTGGGAGGCAGAGAATAGATGTGGGTGGGGCCAGTCAGAGGTGGTATTCCAAACTACTCAAAATTTCCGCTATCGGTTCTCCAAACTAAAAATTTCTGCTATCGGTTCTCCAGAACTGGTCAGAACTTGCTGAATACTACCTCTGTATCTCCCTGATGTCAATGTATTGGTCATTTTATCACAACATAAAAACTCTAATCTCTCCCAGTCACTAGGCTCCCAGGTTATGCCTGCAGCACATGATGGCTGATCTATATTGTGAAGATCATTTTTGCAGTCTTCTCAGCCATTGCAAAGAAAGCTAGGTAGTTATCACTTCCTGCTTCCCTTTTCTTTGTCATGTGAGCTGGAACAAGAAAAATTAAAACAGCCCACAAACAATTTCAGGAGAGGAGTGAAATTACGGTAGATTGTTCCGCAGCATTGGCCCTTTCCACAGAAGCCACAGAAATCACTGTTGATGTTAGATGCATCACACAGGATGGGGAAGAACCTGTAAGAAGAGCCTTGGAAAAAATCTGGAAACAGAGGACAGATTACAGAGGAGGCATCTAGTAGGAAACTTGGACTCAGGGATTTGTATACTGATGCAAGTTTCTTTTTACAACAAAGAAAGATTGTTCAATTATTAACACACAAGCTTTGTTTCAAACACTGCTTACATTCAGTTACAGCATGTTAGGGTCTCTTAGCTCACTCTGTCCAAATGTGCAAAGAGATCCTGTATTTAAATACTTTCATTTGAAATAGAACTGAGCTGGTTGGTTAGTGGGCTGAACCAGTTTGTAAAGCAGAAGTGGTTTGAAAAATATTAAATAAACAAAACTCCAAACTATCCCAAATTTATGATTCCCTTTTTTTTGGGGGGGGGGAATCTGTGTTTTTCTATATTTTCCTAGACGTGCAACTCCTGATCAACGAGTAGATGGCAGTCATGGCTAGGAGAGCCTTTGTACAACTTGATTTTGTGCACCAGATGCTGGATCAGGAGGACCTGTGCTCAAGTCATTCAAGCCGGCGACATCTCATGTCTGAACTACTGCAATGCATTTTACATGGGGCTACCCTTGAAGAGCATTCAGAAGCTACTAACTAGTGCAGAATGTGGCAGTGCAGACAGTCTTTGGGACCCATAGAATGGCTCATGTTATATTGCTGTTCAGTGAGCTACACTGGCTGCTGGTTTGCTTCCAGGTGCAATTCAAGGTGTTGGTTATATAAAGCCCTGCATGGCATGGGTCCAGGTTATTTGCAGAAGTGCCTCATCCTGACGTGCCTGCCCCACCTGTGCCAGCAGAGGATGCATTCTGCAGATACCACCAATCAAGGGATTTCAGCTGGCAGAATCCAAGGGAAGAGCCTTCTTTGCCATGGCCCCTGCCATTTGGAACATTATAGCCCTCAGGATAAGATCTGCTCCCACCCTTCTGACCTTTCATAAGGGTCTGAAAACCAGTTGGTGTTGCCACGCTGGAGGTGGTTGATGGGCTAATAACAGATCATATCTTACCTTCTGCACACCTTTTCCTCTCCCTCCACATCTTTTACCTTAATTTATAATTTTATTGCCACATATATTTGTATGGTTTACTGCCTTTAACTGTCCACTACCCAGAATCACTTTCTGGCTTATAAATAAAATAAATAAATATATGAAATAAATTTAAATTTGTCTCACTAGTGTCAGCGTTCCAAGTAAACTCTCCAGAAAATTCAAAACTCCAAGGCAAAGTCCATCGAAGTAAGAATTTATTAGAGAAATCATGTTGGCACATCTGGACAAACCCCGAATCTGAATTCCCGTGTTTTCCGCCCTCCACACTAAAACTCACACCCTGCCTCATTTAGTGACTCCCAGGTCACATTAGCCAATCAACTTCCTGTCTCAGCTGCCGCCAAATTCCAGTCGCTCCCTTCCAGGTGCCAACAACTTGTCCTTGATCTCTGGCAAAAAATGTTGTGGCTATATTCCCTTCACTACTCTCCCATTCCCATAGCCTGCCCCTTCCCCACTGTGGCAGCCCAGAATTTGAATCAAGATGGATCCGGGACTGACAGCTAGATCAAATTGAGTATTTTTTCCACCAAGCTTAAGTTGTTAAGGGGCTCTGGTGGTTCATAAGTTATGATTTATCTTAGCATCTTTGTATTCAGAGATATAGTATCTGAGGACCTGAAAGCTTGGTTTAGCTATCATATTATTTTCCCTGTGTCCAATCTGGGAAGCCATCTGAGCTAAAATCCTACACCATATGCAAACTGAACAACTTATGCATCAGTGAAAAACATTTCTTTTTACTGTTCAGATAGGTTTATAATAATTTCACAAGTGGCAGTTTTCATCAGGCTGAGGTTGGCTACAGCTGTTTTTGGAGAAAGAGCCATTGTGAATCATCAAAGGCCATCAGCCAAAGCTGAAATCAGGCCTCTAGATGCTGATGGCACCAGGCTCTGAACTGCTGCTTTGTTTTTCTTATCATAGCAACTGTGGGACTAGACCACTGAAATATGTGCTTTCCCTGTTGAAATTCTCACAAATCTATCTAATGAGGCAATGCCTTTTAGAGCTCTTCTGACATGTTTATTTTATAAAATCAGGCAGAATACTTTGGGAAGGAGAAGGGAAAATGAAAGAGACACAAAGATTATTGAATTTAAGAAATGTGTATTAGGTTTTTCCTCACTAGAAAAAAAAGGTTCAGAGTGGTATCAATATATAAGTATAGTTTGATCATATTTAAGATAAATGATAATGGAACAGAAAATCAGTTTGGTATAGTAGCTAAAATATCAGGCTAGAAACCAAGAGACTGAGTTTTAATCCTGCCTTAGGCATGAAACTAACTGGGTGATCTTGAGCCAGTCACTTTCTCTCAGCTCTAGGACAGAGATAATAACAAAACACTATTGAAAAACCTTGCCAAAGAAACTACAGAGACTTGTCCAGGCAATCTGAAAATCAGACATGATTGACAGGAAGAAAAAAACTGAAGAAATACCAAAAACTGTAATACAAAGAACCAACAATAATTTTAATAAACATTAGGCAGTAAAATATTATTTAAAAAGAGATGCCTTGCTAATATCTGAGATGGACAGCAATATAACTTCAATCAAATATAATCAAATATATAATATAATAAAATCAAATATAAGTGAGGTAGAAAATGTCCCCATCTCAATACAGGGAATTCTACATATAAATTAATGTTACTAAATAAGTACAATTCCACAATTGCCATCAACTGTCAACATTATAATTCTGTGAGTACATAATTTAGTAGTACACATAAGAGTTTGTAAAATAGGAACAATTTTAATCCTACTTTACTTATTAATCATTTCTGATCATCTGAAGAGTGTCTGTTTACTGCATGTTCATTCAAAATGGTTTCAAGTACCGTATTTGCCGGCGTATAAGACGACCGGCGTATAAGACGACACCCCACCACCACCGGAAACGCCCTCCAGAAATCCCCGGGGCTGCAGCGGCAGGGCAGAGTGCCAGGGGCCGTGGGAAGAGCAGGAAGGCTGCAGCCTCGGGCGGAGCGAGGCGAGCGGGATGAAGCGGAAGCGACGCAGGGGATCCAGGAAGCCAGAGGCGCCTTCGCTGCGTCCAACAAGCATCCGAAAGCCGGCAGTGGATATACCGGCGTATAAGACGACCCCCCCACTTGGAGGCATGTATTTCGGAGCAAAAAAGTCGTCTTATACGCCGGCAAATACGGTAAATAATAGCATGTTGGCTTGCCTGATACGTTCTGATTCTAGCTTGCATAGAATATTATTGCATGCTTGGAGTAAAATGCTTAGAGCATGCTGGACTTTGGTTGTACTTATACCAGATGTGCCAAAACTGATTGTCTTTACTATTAGTTGTGAATTGTCTTGTCTTTACTATTAGCTGTGAATTGTCTTGTCTTTGTGAATGCTGCACATCACACATACAACCAAAGTTGTTAATTTAACTTACAATTTTTTGGCTTATTAAAAGCAGTAATTGAAAGCTTTGAATCACAAGTATCATGATGGACAGCAAGGTTAATATCTATGGGTACATTCTGGCCATGTCAGATAGAAGGTGGCAACTTGTAATAGCTAAAAGAGCTTTTAAGCACAATCTAAAAGAAATGAAAGAGGAAAATAATATGCTGTGTTTAGGAAATGAAAAGAGAAGGCTGTAACAGATCTGAATTAAAGTGTTATGATCTTGTTATGTTGATTACAAAATAGAAGAAACCAAGAACATTGGTTTCATTAACAAACATTAGTGGCACAGAACACCACACTGAGCCAGAAGCACATTTCCTGAGAACTTCTTCCAATATCCTCTGGCAGTAACTGTACTTAATGTCAAACCACTGTGAGTCATCATCACTGGTTGAAAATTCTGGGTATTTCAGTTTCAATACATCTAAAGAGTGCCCAGCGGCTTTAGAAGGCAAAGAATTTTGTATGCAGATGGCAAGGATACATGAGATGGAATGGATCTATGCAGCCATCTCTTACATTTGCCTTTTCATCAGCCCAATTACTATTATTTAATAGTATTTTTAATATTCCTCCTCCCAACCCCTGTATCAAAATTCTATCTATCTATCTATCTATCTATCTATCTATCTATCTATCTATCTATCTATCTATCTATCTAACTCTAGGTGAAATGAATCCTGGTTCTTCTAGAGTTAAATCTTTAAAATTAGGTCTTGCTGAAAGAAAGCTGGCTTGGTTTCCTAGCAACCACTGCATGGGATGCTACTGTCATTCACTGGATACTTCCCTGGAGAGTCAACCTTCTGCTCATACAAAACAGGTTATGATTGGGTAGAGATGACATCACACGATTTGACAAGAGATACAAATTGTTCCAAAGGCATCTCTGAATGCAATGACTTTCAAACTCATTCAGGAAGAAATCTTTTTGTTTTAAATAGCTTTCCGTAATGCAATGATCTCTTGAAGTTTTGGACTACAGTTGCCTCAGGGCTGAAGAAAAGCTTCTGGATTCATAAAGCAAAATTTCTGTAAAAGTATCACTCCATCTTTGAGAGCCTTCATTAGTTTAGCTAATCTTAGCAAGAGAATCTGTAGAAAGAAAGGTGAGTGAGTAGTTAACAACTATTATTGGTTACATAAGAAAAGTATAGATAGTGAAAGAATATTTTTCAGACATCCAATTTGTTTCCACGTTTCAAGGACATTTTTGAATGAATACAAGTCCTCTACAAATGTATGTGAAGGGAAGCAATATATATGGAGGCAAAGCCGTACAAGTACTCTTTACTCCTCGAATCAAGTTGTGCCACATATTAGGGATTAAAATTATGCAAAACAGACATAGACACAGACTCCTCTCTTGCAGAATATAAATATTTAATATACATATTCCCCCCCCCCCCGACTTTTAAAACATCTTTTTTCCCAATCTGGAATTTTTCAGATGTGATGAACTTTATTTCTTATAGAAAAATGCTGCTGAATTATGGGAGTTAAAGTACAACAAAACTGCAAGGGACCAGATTGAGGAAGGCTCTTCTACAAGCTTCTATATTATTTAGGATAGTCATGAACCTATCTATAAACTACCTCTTGTCTTCTAAAATCCCACTTCACTTAAAAGTAAGACATTGGCGGCAAGTTGATGTTGAGAAGCTGGTTTATACAACTTAAGTTTTCATTAAATGTACATGTAGTCAAGTAATTGGACTGGATGTGAAAGCAAATTATAACTGGCTTTCCATGTTGCTCAACAGCTGAGCATTCTCCTTTCGTGTGAATGTTGCAGTGTTGATCACCAATATCTCAATTTATAAGGATCTCAAAGGAAAGGGACTAGAAAAGCATATGGCTTAAGAACGGGGGCAATGCCACTACATTACTAAAAACGTTTAAATGACCATCATTGCCTTTAAACATGTTTTTATATCTCATCTTTCCTTCAGAAATTTGAAGTGCTGAATATAGATCTTAGTCCACCCATTTCAATTATCTTAGCAGCAAACTTGTAGAGTAGGATAAGCTAAGTGTAAATTACCAGCCCAAAAATCACTTTGCAAGGTGGATGACTGGGCTGATTTGAACTTATTTCCCAGTTCTAAATCAATGCTCTAATCATTGCTAAATGCTTCATGTGTACATGCATACTGTAATCTGAAGCAGCCAGCTGAATTAACCATGTCAACAAATGTAATAAAACTCTGAAGGCTTCCAGTATTAATCTAACTTTCTGAGGTCTCATCGTTTTATTCTCATGACAATCCTGTGTTCCTCAACATGAGAAACAAAAGCAGCAGCACAAAACATTGAGTTTAGTATTTGTAATGGAATTTCAGAATATTGCAGGAAAAACATGAAGTGAACCCTTGAATGACAATTGAAACCATGAAGAAATCACCAGATGTTTTTCCAGCACCTGTCCCCTCCAAACTGTCTTTTATATTATTGAAACAAGTTTTAGAGGGAAACACATTTCCTATATACATGAAATTAGAATCGTAACTTTTTATGTCTGCATGCAAGTGAAGAGTAGCTTTTTAGTAACTGCAAGAACAGAACAAATGACAGCGAAAAGTGAAGTGTCAAAAAGCACGCAACCAAGAATTACTTCCCATATGGGTGTCATCACACAGTAGCTAATACTAGTATGCAAAACTTGGAAACTCCAGTCCACTTAACCCACCCCAAATTTTTTTGGTAAGGGTTTCTTTTCTTTTTTTTGTCCCTCTGAGTGATTGTTGACTCCCGGCAACTGCCTTGAAAAGCCCCTGCCATTTTCTGGACAAGATTTCAAAATTGGTTTGCCATTGCCTGTTTCTTTTGGGAGAGAGAATGACTGGCCCAAGGTCACCCAGGTGGGTCCCCCCAACTCAAGGACTTCACAGCCTCCTGGTTACTAGCCTAGAACCTTAATCACCACATCAAATGGTGTTCCCTTTCTATGGAAAATGTAAAATATAAGTTTTGCTGTATTATCCAAAAGGCAAAGAAAGCCATTACTCCAAAGTGTTATAAAACAAAGTTTATTTTGAAATATTTTATCATAATGAATTGCATCTCTTTGGTAAAAATAAACTCCATCAACATTTTAATTAATAGAGGTTAGCATACAAAAACATTTTTAAATCAGGTCAACTACTAAACGGGGCTCAAGGGATTTCAAGTTAGAAAGGGGTTATCTACTGGCAGAGTTAGTCTCAGTCAATCCAAGAAGTTGCAGGGGCAGGTGATGGAGAAAAACAGCTAATGTAGGTTTAAAAAAAAAGAATTTTGCTTACTTTGATCTGAAAGCATTCTTACAATTTCCATTTTTAATAAATAGTTACAGTGAATTGGCAATTGTAAATGGTCTATCACTACAAAATGGCAATGTAATACTTTTAAATTATACCCTTTAAATCTGAAAAAAATACACTTCTAAAAACAAATCTTTTCTTGGCACTGGCAGTTAAACTGTGAAGAATGTGCTTTTTCAAATAAATGGCAGGTACAAGTTTTTTAAAAATACTCTATTCCTCTTTTTCAATAAATATTTTGACTACCCCATCATTAGCATTGCAGGGTGTGCTTTGCTTTACTGTCGTATTTGCTTTAGCCAAATAAAGAAGCTGCAAACTGTTCCAATTCAAAGTTGGGCTTTTCTAAGGAAGGTTGCCTGCACTTCTCACAGAAGCTATAATTTAGCTCCAGTATATGAAAGATTTGCACAATACTGGCATCAGCTTATACCTTAAGAACAGGTGGGTCTCCCGCAGGAAGCTCTGCATGCTAATTTTTAAGAGTTGAAGAGGATCAGATAATATTCCATTATCATCTCTTTTTTCCCTGAAGCTAAACTAATTTTCTGAAAGGAATTTACTTTAAAAAAAATTAAAGGTAAGATTATACTTTGCATCTAAAACAAAGCATGTCCATGTGTGCTTCTCCTGACTATGATGTATACAATTACTGGCCAAGGGCCACGATCTGCACACACTTCCTCACAGGTAGCAGACAACAATATAGAATGCATCAATGCAGCCTGACCAAGAGCAACTGATTCCATATGTTAATAGGGCATAGAGTGGCTGGGCTAGAGATGTTCTCTGTGCAGCAAATACATGTCACACATATCAGTTCCACGCTATTAATCATTGCAACCATCCTTAGCCTTTTTTTTTTCCTCCCAAGAGATATAGCAATGCTGACAAGGACTACTACAAGTTTGTAGGACCAGCACAGCTAATCTAGCACATCCTGAGATGCATGCAATGGTGCTAAATCATCCTATTTCCTTTTCTTCTGAAATGTATAAAGCCATTCATATATCTGTAGTCATTCCAAATACCCAACATAGGTTCTTTTAGAAGCTAATGCATCAGGAAGGATTCTAGCCTACTAGCTTTCTATGTGCAAGAATTATTCTTTCATGAAACCAAACTTAAGAGTAGATAACTCTACTACTGTTCTGAATTGAACATCCACAGAGGGTGCGGATACATGCTCCATCCACATCACAGCTACTTCATAATAATAGATCTCTAACTTGCTGATCAGAACCCTGGCCATTCCCATTTGTTCTGGGCTGACCCTAGAGTGCACACATTTTGCCGAATGGAGAGAGAGATGCATGATTGCAATAAAGGCATCCCAATTTACTAATCTAATATACTAGCACCATCTGGATGTGTTTTAGACCTGAGAGTCACCAACCAGGTCTTGTGAATGGCAGGCAAGCACGCGCAGCTCAACTTACACAAGTGGCAGTGCGATCCCTGTCCCCCCCCACCAGCCGGGCCCCCAAGCTGCAAAGGCTAGGGACCACTACTTTAGACATACCAGAGCTAGTTAACCCTAAGCAAAGAAAATGAGGACTTCCTTGCAAAGATACGAAAATACTTATTTCTCTTTGAAAATTAGAACAGTAAGTTCAGTGTAAATTTTGGCTATAGGAAGACACACATATTTTGTGAATACGGCTAGTAAAGGCAAAAGAATAATAATGCAGCTTTTCCCCATATCCACAAGAACTTGGATATGGCAGTTCCCTTCTTCATGGAATTTCCACAATGAATTTAGAGATGAAGCAAATCTAATGTATTACAACATGTTGTTCTACCCATTCTAGAGAAAGTATGTATGTAAAATCCCTGCTTGGGATCTCTTCAAAATGGGGGGTGGGGCAAGATATCATATTTTTGCAACTCAAAAAGCACCATGCATATAGTAAACAAGCATATAAGGAGGAAAAATCTAAACCTCTCTCCAATATGCTATTTGCTAGCTGCATATATATTACTTCCCATTTATAGGCAGAAATTATACAATCAGAGGATTTCCCAAAGTCATGCTATGTAAGGTAACTAAGATTGCAAGCATCTACAATCGTAGCTCTTTAAATCTGGCCTTTCTGAAGCATCTGTTCTCACCAAATGCTTTTATTGCTCTGCCTTTGGACTTGAAGACCAACAGGGAAAGTGCTACCAATGTTAATAATCACTATACATTTTATATCATAGAGGTGACAATAGACTTTTTCGTAATGGGAGGACATGAAAAACAATTGTGTACACATCAACTTTTGTCTGGAGAAAAGAGACTGAAAACAGACTTTTAACAGGTCAAATGCAAGACGACAAACCTGAGCAAAGGAGCTCTTAGGGAAAGTAGCCTCAAGAATGAAAATCTGGCCAATTTGTATTGAGAACTGAACTCAACTCTTCTCAACTTTCAAGAGATAAGACCCAAAGAAACACATTTCTTTATAACCATATTACCTGCATTGCTATGGAAACAAATTTCACATCACGCAAGTTATTAAACACACATTTTGGACAAATGTTAAATGGGACATCTCTGCACAACATACAGGACTTAAAATGTGCCTCGGCAATTAATATACAGGCTTGCTTATAAATTTGTGAATGGTGACTTTATATTAAATCCCCATGCTGTAGGTGCTCTGGATCATGTATATAGTACAATATTCTTCACTTATCCACATGTTACCACAGAAACCCCATTTCATAGGAAGGATATATGACTAGAACCATTCAAAAGGTCAGATGAGAATTTTGCTTTCTATGAATTGATCTAAGAATCAATTCTACCCAGTAACGACCTAATTACTAAGCAATTATACAGTATTTCACTTTCTATTTACTGACTGCTTCTTTTATTTAACTTAAGTACCTTTTGGCAGAAAATATCATACTTCTCAAGCAGTTATTTAAGACTCTTCTCAGAGAGTCTTAAATAACCCTGACTTAGCATGTTTGCAGGGCATTCTAGACTTCCACATGCTATCTCTTACAAAAGTAAAACCTAATAACACTGTGAGTTATTTTTTGTAGCAGTCATACAATGGAAGACCCTATTCAAAGAGGGGCAAATATTATTTGACAGCAAATGAAAGCAATATATTGAAAGCAACTTTTAATCCATAGGTCTTTTTTCCAATTCTCAATCGCTATGCTGTGGTGGAACTCGCATTATTGATTAATGAAATTAAAAAACAGGAAGTTATACAAAATCTATCAGAGTTGGAAGTAGACCCCTACGTAACTCCTTCCTTAGCAAAACCTAATCAGCAGGTTATTTCAAAAGCGATTCTGGCAAGCAGGCAGTTTTTCACCAATCCATGAGAATTTCTGGATTGAAGAGCTGAAGCAGGCAATATACAGAATGAGCACCATTTGTGTTTAAACTTGACATCAAAGAAAGTTGTCTACAAACAGGTGAGCGTGCAAACATCCATGCATTAGATTTTTGTTTCTGTCTATAAAATAACAATGTGATTACAAGCTTGACTCACTTATAGGTTGCTATCATTTTAACAAAAAATTTATTCTGAAATACTAAAAACTACATAATTTCTTACAAACTTAAGGCCTACACCAGGAGAATCTCTGCTGATATTATTCTAATAGCACTGTCCTGGGTGTGCTGGGACTGCAAATCTCAAAATTTCCATTGTTCATGGGAATTCTGTGACTTGCAGTTACACTACAGCTGGATGTTGCCAAATTAAGGGAAGCTGTAACAGTAGCAGCATTCAACAAAGTAGGGCTGTGCAGTGCTTTGCATTCTAAGGCAAAAAAGCACATTGCAGCATATGGGGTATGAACACTACATCTCTCTGCTTTTTTTTCCTAGCTCAAAATACCTGTCAGTTGCTGGGAAATCTCAGGAAATGATAAGTGTGATTTAAGGGATTGTAGATAGGTGCTAAGTTATTTTCCCCATAAGCTCTAAAGGACCATTTTGCCTTTGAATCTAAAACTCTACACAAGCCTGCAAGAAACCTCAAGGGGGGAATCGCTCCTCTTAGTTCTGGAGCTCTTATAATCAGTCCAGTTAGGATCACTGGAACCTGGCTAAGGCATTGAACTCCTACAGAACACTGAACAAAAATTACAGAGAGAGAGTTTTTAGCAGATATAAAGAGACAGTATGCAAGAACAGGCAGTGAAGTTAAGTCCCAGACATTTACACCTTTGACACTTTTGTCAAAGCAGCTCTATGTCATCAGTAGAAATGTAATGTACAACTCACAAGAATGCAAAATGCAGAGAGAGATAACAGGCAGATTTGCTTAAAGGGCCACTAATGGACTCTCTTCCCTTTCATTCTCAAAGCATAAAAAATGTGCGGATGAAATGCCATTTGTCAAGCTGCTTTCCAAACAAGTTATGCTTTGATCATTATGCAACATTCAAGACATTCACAGAACACAACAGCCCCAGCCTGTAGCATGCAAACATTTTTTTCGCAAGTGACCACTGAAAAGTAATGGAATTGCATTAATGGATTGCAGCCAAAGACGGTTGTGCCAGCTTGGAGCGTCCTGTTTTTCTGAGTTAAGCTCATTGTTTTCAGTGCTGTTTGTTCCAACCAGAAACGCCTGCCACATGACTCCAAACCCATCAATATGGCTGATGGTAACAAAAAAAAAAAAGATGATACAGTTTGGCCCTGTACTTCAGACTAACTATCCCATAGGGCAAATAACTGCCCCTATTCCAACTGTGTATTAGCATCCAATCAACACAGCAGTGTTAGTAGCCCTATGTCCTCTCTTATGGCCTCCAGAATTGAGAAGATGCACAACTGTTTCTGAATAAATGCCCAGGAGAGACAGAAGTCCACAATTTTAGACAGCTGGGATACACAAATAAATGACATCTGGATTCACTTCCAGAATTTGAATTCCCCAATACAGTGCACAAAAACAGGTAATTCTCACGTTACATGGTCCAGGCATTGTAAATATTATGTTCTGTGCAACTGTCATGCTGCATCTGGACTTATCTCAGAATTCAACATGGGAGATTATATTATTGCTGAAATAATAGATATAAAACATAAACAAAATCCATCCCATCTCCAAGAAAAATGGAGGCTGCCAGGAGTGGACAGTATCTATCTCTAAGCTTCCTCTGTTGTTTTTAGGAATGCTGGGTTAAATCAAAGCAAAACTGAAAACTGCAGGGTAGGCTAGGAAGTAGTCTGTTAGAGAGCTGCCACTGAAAGCCCTTGTTCTCACTCAGGTGATACATAGCTGAACTTTACTGCTGCAAAAAAACGAAGAAGAATCTCTCATGATCATCCCATTATAATTTTTAAAAGCTTTACTCATAAAGAATTGGGGAGAGGATTAGTCTACAATTGTTCAGCCAGCAATGACTTTTCAATGCACTTATTTCTGTTGCATATGGAATATAATTCCATTATGGTTTGTGAGGTGATGTGCTAGAGCCCTCCAAGACAACTCTTAGCTTATGAAGAACTAGTCAAGTATCAGCGACCTTAACCTAAACAAAATTGAAGTTCTCTGTGCAATGGTCATTTGCAATTGAGCAATCACTCTTTTTTGCACATAATTTAGATATCAAGACAGAAAGAAGGGCCTTGGATTTGCAAACAGATGTATATACCATTGATCCAATATATAATAATTACAATTAACACAAACACAAGGGAAAGAACCAGCTCCTTCCCTTGTGTTAAAAATAAGAAGAAAATTCTAATTACTCATTCAAGATCCCACTCTCAAAAACAGGAAGATTCACATGTTGTATCTCTCCCCTACCCATCAATTTTATAATTGCAAACACCAGTCAACCTGCAACTGATTATCATGGCAGTTTTATACCATTCATGTAATCACAGACTCTTGGCTTGTAAGTTGAGGAAATCAGTTAACAATGGAAGCTAGAGCTAAAGGCTATAAAAACATGTCTACTGTCTTGCTTTGCATTCTATATTGCTAAAAAAAATGGAGACACTGTGGACCCCATAAGCAATAAGAAATGGGGGCTTAGTTGCCCAATTTCAGATGGACCTCTATACTTTTAGGACTACCAGATTCAAGCACCAACTGGGAATTAGGCATATATATGTATTGTTTGCTTAATTTTTATCCCCTCATTCTGAGGGCTAAGAATCATATAATTTACACCTCTTTTGCATAAATGAAATATATTTCATTCACTCAGTATCTGATCTTCAGAACTAGAAAGACAGAGATCTTTTCCTTAGTGTGATCCAATTCTTTGCACCTAGCCTCTTATTCAAAAGTACAACATACAAAAATCTGGTAGGCCTAAAAACTGAAGAGGCATATTGGAAAATGGCAAGCAATTCTCTTCTCCACAATATACACATTTTTTTAAAAAGAATCCTTTGTGAATAGGTCAATTGATTCCTCCAATTTTCTGTTTTCATCCTAAATGCCACACACCTTTAGCACAAAATGACCCAGCCAATGATATCCATGTGAATCAATCATTGATAATGATAATAATATTCCATTTCCTTACAATTATTGAAACTTCCTCATCCGTTTCACACAATTTCCGTTGGCCCTTCAATGCACAAATTAATTGCTCTTATCATTAAAAATAAAAACAAAATTTTATAAATGGCAAAATTATAATCTGCAAAAATTAAGAACAAACAAAAAGTCCTTTTATGGCTTTGATCTCCCTTGCAAAGGGTAAAAGGAGGAATATTGCCAGCCTAAAAAATAAAACATGTATATAGATATTGATAGATAGACAGATAGATCAATTATCTTCACACTGTGTTATCATTTTTTTTCCTTCTCTTCTGGGTATGGCTCTTAGCAGTACTTATTAGTGAGCCAAGACAAGTGCTGATCCCAGCAAGATGAAGAAGAGACCCAGCCGCCTCTTTGAGTTCGTCATCAATTTCTTGGCAGAGTTCCTCCAGGACCTTCTGATGAGGCTGGGCCTCATCTGTGATACTGACACATGGCTGTGAGGTATAACCACTGTCTGCCAGAGAGTCATCGTCATCTTCATTGTCATCTGTGTCCACTTCACTCTGAAATCCTTCACTGCCGTCACTCCCTGTCCGGGTGGCCTCTGAGACAAATTTGTATACATCATCGACAGAGGACAGGGAAGACATGCTAGAGAGCGATGCACAACGCTGTGCAGCCACACTGCTGGCGCTGTAATTGTGGTCCTCCTTGGGGTCAATGTTAGGGACTGCTGGATCACTCTCTTCTTGGGTGTGGTTATGGAATGTGCTACCATATTTCCTTTTCTTGGAGAGCTTGAGGGATGGTGGCTTTTCACCTGAGGAAAAAAACAACAAAAAATCTTCTGAAAACTCAAGGGAGACAATGGGTCCGACAAACATGTTTCCATGTTTAAACCATCAGGTGTCAGGATTCCAGCAGTTACTCCAATTAAATCATGAGTCTCGGACCAAAATTCCAAAACTTCAAAGGATTTATTGGGAGTTAACATATCCGGCACTGCCTGGGTGTAGCCGACTCTGAGACACATAATTCATTGTCACTCGACCCTGGTTTTCTCCCACCCCCTGGGTGTATCATAATTCATATTCTCCAATGAGACACATCCATAGCCAAGAGTCATCAATCATGTTCTCCAGTTAGATTTTTGCATGGCAGAAACTTCAGTCACCTAGTTACTATCTCTGAAAAACTATGTATGGAATGCACTTTCAATTTCCAAGCTGCCTCACTGCTCTTTCAAACCCCTTTCCCCCCTCCCTTTCTGTTGGCAACTCTAAAACAACCATAGAAATATTTTAGGAGTTGACATCAGGAAGGGATTCAATTAAAACCCAGCTAAAAAATAGGAATGAGATCCTTTATTGCCCTGTGTTTATTTCTTAGCTGAAATTTTAGATCATTCATTTCTGGAATATTTTTCATTATGTAAATCCACAATGTATTATCTCAGGGTGTTGGACTTCTACTTCCCCAGGCAGTGTGTATAATAGTTCTGCCACCTGAAAAATTATGGAAATTGAAGTTCAGTTTATGGACAACATCAGGTAAGGGAATATGTTGCTATGTCATTTGATTGATCTCCCTCTCTCCTTCATCACACACGACCTCTTCTTTCCCTCTTTCATTTTCTGCTCCTCTTTTTCTGGTTTCCAGGGGCACTGACTGAATCTTTTACTATCCCAATTCCCTCAACCCCTTCCTCAGTGCTCAATGAATTTTCACAAGTTCCATTACCATTTTGTTCGAAAATTGAACCTAATCATGGTATTAATAATTCTACTCAGTCTGGAAGCAAGTCACTTACTGGACATGCATGTCATCTTTAAGAACAGAGCCAGTGGATCTAACTAACAAAGGGCTGGGCAACCATCTTTCTCTCTCTAGCAACATCTTATCAGGGACAATATTTGGATGGTGGCCAAGCACCTGAACTGCATTCACATGATCATAGGGTGGTGCAACAGTCAAAAGTGTAAGTATAGATTGAACAGTAACTCACTTTTTTTTCCCAAGGCCCTTGTAATTTTGAACCATTGTTAAGCAAATGGTAAGTTGAGGGTTGCCTGTAAAACTGAAGAGTGCATGAAATTGTCCCATAGGTGACATGTTGCCGGCATCTAATCCAGCATCCCGATTCCCAGAAAGCAACCAGATCCTTGGGTAAACTGACAATAAGAGCAATAAGCTATCTATGCCAATACTGCCTTTAACTGAGGACCTACCACCTCCACAAGGATGCTGTTAACAGAACAGTTCTCCATGAATGTTTCTAACATCCCCTCTGAAATTATCAAGTGTAATGGACTTTGCATACCTTGTGGCTCCTAATTCCATAAAGTAATAAAGTTATGTGAGAAGGGCTTTCCGTTTTCAGAAATCTCCTGCCTATTACTTGGATGATCCTGAGTTCTGGGTTATGAAAGAAGAAAAGGAGGGGGAAGAAAACACTTCTTCTGCTACCAGGAAAAAATAGTAACATCAAAGCTGTAACTGGTATAAAAAAAAGATGCTTTAAATCTTTCTCCATCCCTGTGTTCAGAAAATGCTACATGGCTTCCATCCAGTTTCCTTTAAACAATCCTAGAATTGTTTTAGTTGCCCTTTTTCAAATAGTTTTGGTTGTTTTCAAGGTCAGGATCACTCATGAGTGAAAGTACTAGAGCTCTAAGTAAACTGAGAAATTGAAAAAAACATGAGAAGGTGTTTTTGGAATAAAACTTCTGTGTAGCTGCCAAGAAAGCTTCATGTCTATACTAGAAGTCAAAGAAAACTTGAGGGAGACTATAACTTTTAAGAACTTTGGGAATTTGGCTAAGCAATCAGATTTCCATTATTTATTTCAGTAGAAAAACAATTAAGTTTTTTTTAAAGTTTGTAAATGAACATCTTTCTATCAAACCGTCAATTGCTTAAGCTCTTAATTTTAAAAACGTATAGTTAAAAATAAATTTACAAAAACAATATTCCTTGAAAACAGATTTATCGTACTTACAATCTAAAATGTCTTGTTCAATGGAAGTATTCAAGAGCATCATGGCAGTAGCAGCATCGATATCTGAATCTGAAAATCAGAAAAAGAGAAAAAAGCTCCCCATGTCAATTAACCTCAATTAAGTTTGATCTGGAAACTATTATTATCATAGAATAACCAGTCAGAATTCATTCCTAGAAATTTGGATTGGAAACAATTGTCTAAAGAACAAGACTTTTAAAGCTTTGATTCTGAATATTTATCAGAAAATGATTAATATAACCAAAACCTCATCAATTAATCTACTGTCAAATGAGAAACCCGTATATAGAACTTTTAAAATGGCAGATCTGGTTTCTTTTCTCATTTTTTTTCACTGCAAAGGCTGATTTCATATCAAGGTGAGGCAGTTTCCATCGGTTGATAGTTTTTTTTAACCGCTACCAGACTTCTTCTCACGGCAGGATGTTATTCTCATGCAGCGATCTGAGGCAACACAAACTAGCCATACTTCTGAACCCAGGTAGTTCAAATAATACATTGAAACTTCAAACCACATTGGCAAACCACACTGAAACTTCAAACTAAAGTTTCCAATCTTAGTACTCTTAGTTTTCCCATTTAGTATCTGTACAAATGCTGTGACCAAAGTCTTGCTTTGCAACTATGTACAAGCTTTGAGTTCAAATTCTTCCTTCTCCTCATGTGATCAAATTCCCGTTATATCAATAAAGTGCAGTTCTAGACAGATTTATAGAATGTGTTTCCTATCTGCTTATCATGAAGAGCTGACCAATTCAGACTTTTTAACAAAGGATAGGTAAAGGAGCAACAGGAAAAAATGCTTACCTTTGATAGATCGTCCCTGACATTGTTTCCGAACTGAGGTTAAATAGCAAGGAGATGATGAACCACTGGAAGAGAGGGGAAAAATCTCAAAATTCAGAGTCTATGCTATGGAAGACAAAATTAACATGAGCCAATTGTATTTTCAGCTATTATGATTTCAATACACATAATTAAATGCATATAACAAACTCCAGGAACTTCTAAATGGATTCTCAAATGAACCATACCACATTGATTTCTAAACCAACAATTAGAGATAGATGCCAGTTCTCTATTCATTCCAAATCATGATTCATCAAAACATTTTAAATATGTGATCCGTCCTGGTCATGTTTTGGTCTTATACCTAAATATTGGACTAGAGTAGGCCCACTATTTCCTCAGTAAAGCACTTAACTGGTATGGAAAAGATCCCAAAGTTTCTAGCATTTTCCAATTTAAAACCTTACAGCAGTTCATCTAAATACATATTCATCTAAAATCATAGAAAGTTATCTGTCCACCAAAATAGATTATGCTGGATTATGCAGATTTTATACAAGCTACTTACAGGTCTTCTGAACTCTTATCTGGCTACTGCTTTTTAAAAGTCTCTTAGCCTTTTGCTGCATCTTGTCTCAAGCTTTATTCCAGATGAGACATTACAGTCTGGCACAAAGCTGGAAACTTTTAAGTAAATTAAAGTAAATGAAGTAAATTAAGTTTTGTAATGCTGAAAGAGGAGTACAGGTTGTCATCGACTGAGGACCACAATTGAGCCAAACATTTCTATTGCTGAGACATTCGTTAAGTGAGCTTTGCTCCGTTTACTTTCCTTGCCTCAGTTGTTAGGTAAATCACACACACCAGGTGTTAAGTTAGTAACACAGTTGTTAAGCGAATCTAGTTTCTCCATTGATTTTGCTTGTCAGGTTGCAAAAGGTGATCACATGACCATGGGATTGCTCCAATGCTTGTAAGTGTGAAAAAGGATCATAAGTCACTTTTTTCAGTGCTGTTATAACTTTGAACAGTCACTAAGTGAACTATGTAAGGATCATAATGAATTTTTAAAAATCTCTTCATACATTTAAAGGGAGAGGACATTATTCTACCCAAGACAACTTTCTTAAAGCAATAAATATTAAGTCTGTAATGAGCATCTTTTAAGAAAGGCCTTTCTGGCAAGAATTTCTACTACAGGTAGTCCTCAACTTACTACTACAATTGATCCCAAAATCCCTGTTTCTAAGCGAGACAGTTGTTAAGTGTGTTTTTCCCATTTTACATCCTTTCTTGGAACTATTGTTAAGTGAATTTCTGTAGTTGTTAAGTGAATCTGCCTTCCCCATTGACTTTGCTTGTCAGGAGGTCACAAAAGGTGATCACATGACCCCGGGGACATTGCAACCGTCATAAACCCAAGTCAGTTGCCAAGCATCTGAATTTTGATCACATAACCATGGGAGTGCTGCAATGGTCATAAGTGTGAAAAACAGTTATAACTTTTTCCAGTACTGTTGTAATTTCAAACAGTTACTAAATGAACTGTTGTAAATCGAGAATTATCTGTTCATCAAGACCAGGGCTGTCAAACTTGCAGCCCACGGGCCGGATACACCATCACGCGCTGGCCACACCCACACCCAGTTTAGTAAAGGAGGAAAAAGTCATGATACGTCACATGATGATGCTGTGACAAAGCGAGTTTGACACCCCTGATCAAGACTATTTGGGGAAGAAGGGTCCAGGAACAGCTTGTCCTTCCTGCAGTGGTGTAATTATTTCAGATCAGTCCATACTTCAAGATGCTTGTGTAATTTTCAAAGGCTTTCTAATCTATAAAGCATACTTACAGCTAATCAACGCAAAAGCTCTTGGTTTGGTATTAATTCACGTGTATAGTTAAAAATAAAACCCTATTTCACCAGAAACACTATGATATCACTAAGAAACTTGGGCCTACATCTTCAAGTTATTACTTGCTAATTTATGTTGGCATCAGTTTCTGAAGACCAAGAATGGAGTATACCTGCACTATAATATTATATAGTCCCTAGAGCAGACCTGGACATTTTAGGGTCCATGGGCCATATGTGGCCCTTTGGCTGTCCCTTTCTGGCCCACACAATGTCAATGGGAAATTAGAAATCAAATGTAAGTGTATGCCACATATGTAATACAGCTGCATTGCTTTTACTTTGAAGACGACTGCTTTTTGGGGGGGTTCAATTTAAGTATATGTGTGTGTGCCTACGCATCATCTCAGCCTTCCACCCTTCACAACAGTCCTAGCTTCTCATGTGGCCTCTTGGAAAAATTAATTGCCTCCTCCTGCTTTTGAGCAATGAGGAAGCAAGTCAAGTGATGTTAAAAGTTTAAAACTCTCCAGCTTTAGCCCTTATGTACTTCATTCATTTTAATAGCATTGTTTTACAACATTTCAAATATCTACTCCAGAATTTAATGGCCAGTGGACAATTATCACTGAGACATCTTTTGTAGATAGCCCATGTTATGGACATCTTTCCCTAAATCTTTTCTTTTAAACCTTTTAGCCTCAGGCAATTTCCTAAATGTATTAACACAAGAGTTCGTTTCTTTGCTTATGAATCACTTTGCTTATGGATAACAAGCATCCATTGGTGAATAGGACCAGAATCAAAACAACGTGAGGTAACCTGATTTTCTTCCAGCCTTCTTTCATTCTAGCACTTCCCAAAGGCTGGCACTATCTTTGGAAAATTAGGGCAGGGTTCATCTGAGCCCCCCTCAAGTCTACACTAACCAGGCTAACTCACTGCTCACTCCAGGAATTCGATTCTGAGTGGCTCCAAGGTTGACTCGTCCTTCCGAAGTTGGTAAAATTGTTGGGGGCAATATGCTGACTCTGTGAACCGCTTAGAGAGGGCTGTAAAGCACTATGAAGCAGTATGTAAGTCTAAGTACTACTGCTATTCTTTTAATGGACTTATAAGTCTTTCAAATTGCCTTCTGCAAGTTTTTCTAAACTGCTTTTTAAATTACTCATTTCACTTCCTAATTGGCCCAATTTTTATAATCAGCTTATTTTTTTTATCTATTGCTTTCATATATTTTACCATTCTGAGTCTATTTCAATGTTCTTGCAGCCACCTTAAAAATTACATTGACAGCAAAATAAAAGTATCAATTGTATTAATTTTTTAAACAACATTCTATATTTAAAGGCTCAGGGACCTATTTTTGAGGCTAGATATGACACAAAACGAAGAATGCGAGGCACGGCAAACTAATACAGTAACAAACATGCATTTTTGGTGATAGCCAAGTTGGAAAGTAGAAAAAAACTCTAAATAATATAAAGCGATGTACCAGAGATTTTATTTCTGTGCCTCCCTGAATGTACAATGCTGCTAAGAACAGAAAACAAAATTCATTCATCTTTTTTGTCCAGTTATTACATGAATATAAGTCTGAATTTCAAATTCACATACCTGTGCTTCAAAAAAAAAATCATCTCATCCTTATACTTCTTCAGAAATGCCATCATTTTTAGAATTTTTTTCTTTAAAAGGCCTTATGCAATTGTGTCAATTTTTAAACTGTATTTTTTAAACATTTTATTCAGTTGTAATTTCATGTGAAATATGAGCTTTTCTCTCCCAGGTTATCACCACACTACAAGTCATCATGGCTTTGAGAGGAGCTGCAAAGCTTCTTTGGGATTGTCTGTGCCTGGTACATCTCAGGGGTAGTTGGGGCAGAGTCCAAGGAGCAAAAGTAGCTCTGTCCTCTTTTCCACAAGGCCATCTGTGGTCTTTCAGGCTCATACGCTACACTGGAATTTGGGCCATGCCTCAAATCTCATTCCTTATATTACCTGTTCAAAAATGAACTATGTAATGCAAAAGTTCTATGAAACATTATTTTTCTACATACTTATACTCCTAAGCAAGAAGCTTCATTACCTGGCTTATACAGAGTCCTTTACATCTCTCAGATATCACAAACAATTAAATTCCTTTTTTTAAAATCCCAGTAACAAAATTCCAATAACTACAAGAGGCTGGCTATTGAGATGAAAATATAAAATTGCCTTGTTCAGTGCTGGTCTCCTGTATTCTGTGACTGAGGCATGCTGATTTGGGGGAAGGAAGCACACTCAGTGCATTTGGGAACAGGGAATGCATTTCTGCCTACAAAATATGGGATCTGCCATTGAATATGAGCTGTTCTCCAATTTTCAAAAAGAAAAAAAAATAGGATATAGAAAAACAGCTTTACATCACAGTCTGGTCAAAATAAAAACGGTCCCATCTTCTCTTTAGTTATATTATCTGGAAAATCTTTTCCTCCAAGGTTGTATTGCTTGGAAAAAGAAATCCTACCTTAGTGGTGATGCTGGTGGGGTATAAAATGCAAATGTGGAGGGAAATGGTTGCTTCTTCAGAGCCTGTACAAGGTTTGGTTTGTATTCTGGATCAACACACCACAATGAACCTTTTCCGTTCACCTAGGAAACAACCATGCATTAGAACTGATTACAGGCAGTTTCAATAGGAACATCAGATATAATAGTGCGTTACACTCCATGGGTGCTTGTATAAAACACAATGTATCACTATTTTTATGTTTAAAGGCCTTAAGATGAATATGAACACACCTGGAGGCACACTTCTCTGAATAAGCATGGTCAACTGATCATGACTGCAATCCCACCACTTTGGCACTGTATTCATCACTGGTAACAGCAGCCGAAGACCTCAAGAGAGAATTGCCATCCCTACGGCCCTGTGCCTCTCCAGAAGATTGACTGGCCTCAGGAACGTGATAGGAAAAGAAGGGGCTTGCAACTTTCCTCACAAGTGCTTTTCTTTTCCTCATGGCAGCACTGGGGTCATATTTATGGACATATACACAGTTAAAACCTTTTAAATCTAATGTTTACCCACTTGGAAAGTTTGGATATTTTTTTGCCACTACCAAACTTCAAGAAAAAAACCACAGCCTTATTTTCTTAAATATAATGGTTATCGTGCGTGCCAAGCTTCTCCAACCTGTAACTGTATTTTCATAAGACATTAAAAATGTAGCATTATTTATGTATCAGATTTACGTCCTGCTTTTCCTTCTGGAGATTAAGATAACATGTTGTCAGCCCCATCAGGCAGACCAGACCAGGAATTCAACTCCACATGAAGGCTAAAATTGATTTCATTTAGATTGGCTATAGTAATGAAATTCTGACGGTTTGTCCCCTTCCTCCATCTTCAGTGAATTAGGCAGATTTCTGTCCGAGTTGCTTCCAAACTAATTGTATCTCTTTGTTCTGGATTTTATCCCCCTTTGCCTTGGCAATACTTTCTGCAAGGCCATCTGCCTTACTCTCTACCAAGGTTTAGCAATTTGCTTTTCCATACTTGATATTTGAAAAATGTCAAATTACTTGTATTGATTTATTGAAGTAAATAGTTCCTCTAAAATTTCCTTCTTTCTTTTCATAAAAAAGACCAACTAAGACCATTTATTTAAAAAAACCAAACTTCATATTTAAAAAATTGCTGTGATAACGAAGTTTGAAAGCTACTTTTGTTTTCTTAGACCCACCATTCACAATTTTTACTCAAACTATGAGAAATACATTTAATAAAGGAAAGGAAAATTCTGTAGCTAGTTGCTCAGTGTCCCTTTTTTTCTTAAGCAATTACTTTTCTACCTCCAATGTTTATAATTAACCTATATAATGTTAGACCTCTTTGATGTTTAGTATTATGATGATCAAAATGGAATAAAAATATAACTTTTTTAAAGAAAAATTAGCATTTTGTTTACACACTTTGTAATGCAGAGTTTGAAATGCAACCTTCCTTCAAGTTAAGCAGTTGTCCAAATGTGTTGGATTAGAAGTAGTCCTTGACTTATGATTGCAATGAAACCCAGAATTTCTGTTGCATGTTATGACAGTTGTAACTTGAGGCACCCACGTGACCAACCCAATTTTACATTTTTTGCAGCAGTTGTTCATTAAGCAAACCCATTGTACACAATATCTTTTTTTTTGCAGAAAACTGGAAGTATATACCAGTTTCCAGAAAATAAAGCAAATTGTGGTCACATCACTGTGGGATGCTGCCAATAGTCATAAATGCAGGCCAGTTGCCAAGTGACCACAACGTGATCTAGTGATGGGGTGAGAGGGTTGTCGGAATTTCAAATCCCAGACTTAAGCACCTTTGGGGGATCCATTGTAACTTTGAACAGTTGCTAAGTGACTGATTATAATTTGAGGACTACCTCGAATCAGCTCCAGATAGAGTGTAAATCTTTAAAAAAGTTGTCCTTTCTCAATTTTTGTCAACTAATTAAACTTTTTGAAAGAGAACACAAGAATTCCAGATCATAGAGAATAATCTCTCCACTCTGAATGACAATTCATATCAGATAAAAAGGGGGCGTGCATAAGCGCAAGGGGGCGTGCATAAGCGCACCAACGTGCCTACCGTCCCTGTCCTATTGTTTCTCTTATTCTTCTTTTATTTTTCTTATATGTACCCATTTCATGTATTCACAACTATGTATACACTTATACTTATTATCTTGTAAACAATTGGCAAATCAAATAAATAAATAAATAAAATAAATAAAATAAAATAGTAACTATCACAGAAAGCAATTCTACCCATTGTAATACATATAGCAAGAAATAGCATCATATTGTTGTAGTGTGGTCTTCCTGCTCAGCATTATAACAAGGCACATCTCTTTTCCAGGATTGGTTAAGACATCAGTTTAGAATGTGGCAGACTGTGTGAGTTCTGGTCCTGCCTTAACCATGAAAGCCAGCTGAGTGACCTTGGGCCAGTCACACTCTCAGCCCAAGTCACCTCACAAGATAGTTGTTATGGGGAAAATAGGAGGAGATAGATTCTTGGACATATTCGCCATCTTTGTAGCTATTTGTAAAAATAATAAAGGCAGGATATAAATAAGTAAACAAGTAAATCAATTAATTTCCATTCTATCCTCTCTGATGCTTCTTGTCCCCAAACACCCAATAGATATTCTGTGATCATCTTTAATCCTCAACTTAATGGATTAATGAGAAAATTTTCTCTTACTTGTTTTTTAATGGCCCTATTCAGGGAACATACCATACATGAGACTAGGTTGTAGAATGTTACCTGTCAATTTGGAAATAGACTTCACTTCCCTAGGAGTACAAAACTCATACATAAGATCTGGGAAAACCCAACATTTCCTTATACAGGTAGTCCTCAACTTAGGACTTCAATAGAGTCCAAAATTTCTGTTGCTAAGTGAGGCAGTTTTTGCCCCATTTTACGATTTTTCTTGTCATAGTTGTTAATCATTGCACTTCTTAAGTTAGTAACATGATTGTTAAGTGAATCTGGCTTCCCCAATGACAGAAGGTTGCACAAGGTGATCACATGACCCAGTGACATGGCAACCGTCATAAATATGAGTCAGTTACCAAGCACCTGAATTTTGATCAGGTGACCATGGGGATTCTGCAATGGTCATAAGTATGAAAAAGTCATTTCTTTCAGTACCGTTGTAATTTCAAATGATTACTAAATGAACTGTTGTAAGTCAAGGACTGCCAGTATGTATTCTGAAAAAGCAGTTTTTTAAACATAAAAAAGCAATGTAGCATTGGTAAAGCTGACAAAAAAATTGAGACAAAGCCTGGAATAAATTCCTTAAAAAATGCATTATAAAATTATTGACTAAAATTAGATTTTGGCACCTACTCCTTTCCTCATCAGACAAGCACAACTGATTAGCAATGCTTCCTGCAGATTTTGAGCTGTGCTCTTTCCCCCAATCTCACCCCAAGCCCTGGCAAACTAGTTTTGTCTTTGCAGACCATCCATATTTTGTGTTACCCTTTTAACATCCTGGAATGGAAGAAAATGGGCGTTGGTTCTTACCTGACACGCCATTTCTCTGAGGCCGTGAGGATCATCCAGTGTGTGGGAGGTGCTCCAGTCTGCGCTGTTGTAGGCTGAGCTTAATTACTGAGGAACGCTCCGCCCTCCGGCCACGTGGCTCCCTATGCGTCCCCAGTTTGCGCGAAGACGAGAGTGAAGGAAGGTCGCTCTCCCATCCTCCTATGCTAAAGAGTTCATTGGCCGAAACAAGTTCCCACCAGACGGCAAATCTAAAGGGTGGGGCTGGATGATCCTCACGGCCTCAGAGAAATGGCGTGTCAGGTAAGAACCAACGCCCATTCTCCTGAGAGCCGTTCGGATCATCCAGTGTGTGGGATATACCAAAGCTTGGCTGTCCTACGGGGACTCCGTCTGGCCCTGCAACCTCTGAGGTTCCCTAAAGACTTGCTGAAGGACTCGCTCTACCAAACGAAGCCTCCGCCGAGGCAAACGTGTCTATCTTATAGTGTCTAATGAGAGGAGATGGGGATGCCCAAGTGGCTGCCCTACAAATGTCGGAAATTGGAGCCTGAGTGGCCCAAGTTGCCGAGGTGGCTGCACTTCTGGTGGAGTGCGCCAGATCCCCTGGGTGCACGGCAGGGCCTGGGACAAATAGGCCTTGGCAATAGTAGCCCTAATCCAGCGGCCGGTGGTAGACGGGGACACCCTATGGCCTAGTGAATTGGGCTGGAAGAAATAAGGATTCTGATCTCCGGAAGGGCTGAGTACGTTTAATGTAAACGCATAGGGCCCGCCTAACGTCCAGGGTGTGCCAAAGCTGCTCCTTCCCGAGAGGGATTGGGGCAGAAGTTCGGGAGTGTGAGTTCCTGAGCCCTATGGAAGGCCGAGTTGACCTTGGGCAGGAAGGTGGGATCCGGTCGGAGGACCACCCAGTCGGCATGGAAGATGCAAAGGTCCTTCCACCGACAAGGCTGCAAGCTCTGATATTCGGGCGGGCGAAGTAATATCCACCAGGAACACGACTTTGAACGTTAAGAACTGGGGTGAGGCCTCCCTGAGGGGCTCAAAGGGATGTTTAGTGAGGGACATCAGGACCCTATCAAGATCCCAGGTAGGATATCGATGTATGATTGGGGGACACAAGTTGGTGGCTCCTCTGAGGAATGCCCGAATACGAGGTGGTGGGAGAGGGAACCCAGATTATCACAGGCAATGACTGTTGAGAGAGCTGCGACCTGACGCCGCAAGGTGTTTGTAGAAACCCTTTCCTCAAGCCCTCTTGGAGAAACTCCAAGACTTGAGCGATGGGAGGTGAAAGCGGTTGACCTGAGACTATGGCACCACTTGCAGAAGCTATTCCAAGTGGCGTCGTATATACGGGTTGTTGAAGGTCGCCTGGCAGCTAAAATGGTAGTAATAACCTGGTCAGAAAAGTGTTCGCTTTTTTAAAACGCTCCCCGCTCAACCTCCAAACGGCTAACTGGAGCCACTGAGGGTCCGGGTATCGGAGGGGCCCCTGGGAGAGGGATATCCTGTTGGAAGGAATTTTCCAGGAGGGGCCACCGACAAGTTGAGGAGGACCGCAAATCAAGGGCGCCTGGGCCAGAGGGGGGCCCTAGAATCAGCTCCGCTTCTCTCTGGAGATAAGCTTCTGGATGACTCTGGGAAGCAGGGCTAGTGGAGGGAATGCATATAGGAGCCCTGTGTGCCAGGGACAACGGAGGGCGTCGTAATTCTCGGCCCCGTAGGAGGGGTACCTGGAGAAAACCTGGGTAGTTGTGTGTTGAGCGGGAGGCGAAGAGATCCACCAATGGAAGACCGAACATCCTGGTCGCCTCCCTGAACAGTAACGGGTGGATGCGCCACTCGGACTGGTCGACCGTGGTCCTGCTTAGCCAATCCGCTTGAGTGTTTGAGTCCCCTGAGATGTGTTCGGCTTTGAGGGAGAGGAGGTTGCGCTCCGCCCAACGGCAAGGTGCTCGGCCTCTCATCAAACAGATGGACTGGGTGCCCCCTGTCGGTTGACGTGAGCCTTGGCGGTGACATTGTCCGTGGGTATGAGGACATGCCGCCCGCATACGTGTGGAAGGAAATTGCGCAGGGCCAAGTGGATCGCGCGGAGTTCCAACCCGTTATACTGTATTCCCGGTCTACCTGTGACCATCTGCCCTGTGTTGAGAGGGAGTGGATGTGGGCGCCCCATCCGGACAGGCTGGCGTCTGTGGTGAGGGCGAGGCGTTGGGGCTCCTTGAAGAAATGGCCCTTGTTGATGGTGGGACGGGTCCACCAGAGGAGAGACGTGAGGACCCTGGAAGGCACCTTGACTGAGGCCTTTGAATTGCTTCTGCCGGCCCGCTGGAACGGAGCAGGAAACACTGTAGGGATCTAGAGTGTAAACGGGCCCATGGAACAATGGAAATACAAGAGACCATTTACCCAGTAATTTAGACAATCCTAAAATTGTTACCTTCCTTGATCACCTGATATGTTTGATGGCTTCCTGGATGCTAAGGAATCTCTCCGAGGAAAGGAAAACTTTACCCTGAACTGAGTCAATGACGGCCCCCAAGTGGGTGATCCGTGTAGATGGTGACAGTTGGCTCTTTGCCAATTAACTAGAAAGCCATGGTCTTGGAGGGCTGAGAGAGTAGCTCTAAAATGCCTCTCTGGGTGGGTTTTGGAGGGAGAGAGGGATGAGGATGTCATCCAGATAACAATGGAGGCGGACCGGGAGGTTCCTGAGGTGGGCCGCCAGGGCCGCGAGGCCCTTGGTGAAGGTTCCCGGGCCGAGGCCAGCCCAAAGGGAAGGGCCACATATTGGAAGTGGCGATGGTTGTAGCAGAACCTGAGGAATTTGAAATGGGAGGGCCGGATAGGGATGTGAAGGTATGTCTCGAAAGGTCTATGGAGGATAGCCAACCCCTGCCGGATGCTGAGTAAGATGGACTGTAGGGTGTGCATCTTGAAACTGCGATAAACCAAATAACGGTTAAGACGTTTCAGGTCCAGAATGGCCCTCCATCCACCAGAGGATTTAGGGATCACGAAGAGGTGAGAATAGAACCCCTGTCCACGCTGAGATGGTGGGACGGGTTGAATGGCCTGTATGGTGAGGAGATGACGGATTGCTGAATCCATTAGGTTGCGTTTGAGGGGTCCCTTGAGGGGGGATGCCATGAAGAAGTCAGGAGGGGCGCTGGAACTCAAGCGTGAGACCAAGTCTAACGGTATCACGGACCCAAGCAACAGAAGTGGAGGGTCCCATCGGTCGGCGAAGTGCCAGAGGCGGCCGCCTATGGGAAGGGAGGGACGGGATCTATCTACGCTGGAAGGGCTTCTCCTGAACCCCTGGAGGGGTGCTCTGTAGCCGCTGCCCTCCTGTCCTGTCGCCCGGATCGGTTCGGTCCTGGGGCTGGAATGGCCGGAAGGAATGGCCTAGGTACCTGGGCGGGAAGGGGGACTGGTAGAAGGGACGGGAGGAACCTCTCCGAAATGGCTGAGGGGCTCTAGATTCTGACCTCCGAAAAGAGGAGGGAGAAATTTTTTCTTGCTTCGGGTTTCAGAAAGCAAGGGGTCCAAAGCAGAACCAATATTTTGTCCCCCTTTATGGGGGCGTGGCCAGCTTAACCTTGTGTTTATGTCCGCCTGCCAGTGCTTGAGCCAGAGCAGGCGGCGAGCTATGATGTGGGATGTTATTGCTCGTGCGGAAAACTTAACCGCATGGTAGGTGGCATCGGCGGAGAACTCTGCCGCGGCCATCAATTTTGCTACGTCCTGTTGAGCCCTAGTGTTGGAGGGGGAGACGTGCTGCTTCAGTAGACGAAGTCACCGGATAGAATCTGGTGAAGAAGGAGGCGGCAGTGGCCGATCTAATGGCCCAGGTGTCTGCTTGATGAGCCCTACGGAGGGCGAGCTCAGACCTCTAGTCCTCGGGCTTTAGGGCCTCTAGAGGATCACTGGGGACGACGAAGAGGCCAGGCCAACGATGGGGTCAGTTACCTCGGGAGTATTAAGTAAGTCGCAGAAGCTTGACTCGAGGTTGAAGAACCTCTTGTCCAGGCTGGATGGGGCGGGGGGCCCTTGTGGAATTCAGCTGGTTAGAGACCAGGTCGTGAAATAAGGGTGGGGCCGGGATTACCACCGCCTCCACCACGGGCTGTCTAAAAATGACATCCTCCTGGCCTTCTGCCGGGAGGAGAGAGTCAAGGAGGGCTGCACGGACAGGCCAGAAATAATCCTGGCTTTGAATAACAGCGACTTGAACATGTGTGGTTTGAACAGTCCCGTAACAGTGGGTTGGTCCGGGTAAGGCCCTCGCCCCTCGGACATGTCCCCTCCATGGGGTCTACCTCCGATAGGAGCTCCTCTTGGTGCATAGACCCCCATTCCAATTCCTCCTCCACCCCAAACTGATCTTCCATGGCCTCCTCCAGATCTCTTTCTGGAAGAGGGCTGCCCCCTTGTAAAGGTACCTGACCATGAAAGGGATCCGATCTGGGCGAGGACCTGACAGATGGCGGATCGAGTTCGGATTAGAACGCCTGAGGCTGTAATGAGGCCTCTGGCAGCTGGAGCTCCCAGACAACCACCGGGAGGGATAGGCTGCCAAATTCTGCCCTGAGCCAGCTGCGGAAGGCCAACAATATTGTCCAAATTCACAGATTAATCAATCGGTCATCTGGCTGAGGGCCTGCATGTAAAATCAGTAACTTCGCAAACGAGGCCTCAAGAATGGCGCCGCGCGCGCGGTGCCCAAATGGCGGCCGCCCACGCTCCTGTAATTACGGGCTGCTCAGGGCTGAGTAGGGACCTCTGGCACCTGGAAGCCGAGAGAAGGTAGTTAAAGCTGTTCCCCTACTTGCTGTAAGCGGCGTTAGCGGTGGGGGGAATGCCAGCAGCGCTATCTGGCGCGCTTTAAACAAGCCGCTGCGATTGCGGCGAAAAGAACGGCAGGGAAACGTCCGAATTGGGGGATTGGCGCCGAAGCGCTAAAGCCACCCGTTCTACAACCCCCAGGGGGCGAAGAAAACGTGCTCCCTTGTATCTCCTATACGAGCAGGCTAAGGAAGGAAGGATTGTCCCTTTTAAATCAATAATCAAACCTGAAAGTTAATAGCTTGAATCGGCCAGAGAGAGAGAAGAATTACACAGCCTAATCTCACGTAGGCTGAGCGCAAACTGGGGAACGCAAGGGAGCCACGTGACGGAGGGCGGAGCGTTCCTCAGTAATTAAGCTCAGCCTACAACGACGCAGACTGGAGCACCTCCCACACACTGGATGATCCGAACGGCTCTCAGGAGAATATACTGTACCAGAAAAAGATTCAGCAGGCTGATAAATGCTGAATCAGATTTGAATCCTGTTTCTGATACCCAGGCCAAACCACTTCCCTCTGCTGGTTTAAATATATTTATCTTGTTCTAGGCAATTTAGTTATTCAGTGTCTTTTTCACTTGGGCTTGCATGCATGTTATATTAATATTTTGTCTTCAAATGCCTGCTTGGAAGCATTAAAACTGAAGTTGAAAACATCAATAGATAGGATTAATAGAATAATTTCTTAATAGCAGCCCTGCTTGTATTTCTAATTGGCTTTTATTTGGAGAGGCCTTTTTGTAAAAGGGTGTTTAGGACATAATGCATGCATTCATCCTCAGCCATCTCTTTCTCTTCAGACAATGAATAAACAGGCACTATTCCAAAATAGCTATGACTTTTCCTACCAGTTCCCAATCTTCCTTTCCAAGTGCTCAAGGTGAATTAACTGGGGCTGTCTTTTTGTTATTCTTAACAACGTATCTCAAATGAGGTACATCTGGCCAAGAGATACTGCCAAAAGCATTTAAGAATTGGATTTCACTGGGGTATAGGTATATAATTGGACTTCATATTTTTTAAATATATACTTATTATCCTCCTTTTTCATATGACTGCCAGCAATTCTTTATCCACGGAAATCAAAGCTATTCCTGCTTCATCTTCAAACAATGATGCATCAAGATGGCTCACTGGGCACCTCATTATCTATTTTAGAGCCAAATTTTAGTGCTTGCAAAGACATCACAGGGTGGTAAGTAATCTCATTTCAATTATTGAACCTAATGCACTTTTAATTTTAAGTCCCATAAATAAGACCCCAAAAAAGTTGGAATAACCTCAATGGTCCCAATATATTACAATATGCAGGATATTTTTATGAGTCATTGAGTTTGTCATATTTTTGCCATGAACAGTAGTAATACGTTGGGTAGATTTGAATTATTTATTCTTTTGAATAATTTTATTCCTCTTGAATAAAATAAGAGAATAAGTTACTTTTCAAATAATAAAATTTGCGCACAGAAAGTCCCAGGTTCAATTATTTCTGAGATAATCCTTTGAATAACTTAATTAAGAAATTGAGAAAAATCACTGCTGCAACAACTCATCATATGGAAAAACAATTCCTCACAATTTTATTTTTAAAAAACATTTATATAGCTGCCTTTTTTGAACCAAACTCTGGGTGTCTCACAACCTCAAAATAAAACAAAATCTATCTACAACAATAAAACATCAAAACAAACAAATTTGGCATTACAACTATACTTTCCCATGTAATCCACAAGTTCATCTCACCAATCTCAGCCTAACCCAATGTTTGGAGAAAAAGACAGATCTTAAGTATTTTTCAGAAGATTAAGTGGGGGCTGCCAATCCTCTGGGGGAAGCGTGTTCCATATGACAGGTGCTGCCACAGAATAGGCGTTGGCTTACCTGAACGCAGTTTCTCAGCATGCCTTGGGATAATCCACACATATGGGTTGAATCTGCCTTTCTACCCAGAGACTGAGTCATCAATCTTTGCCACGCCTCTTTCTGTCGGGGCAGGAAGCCCCCTAGCCTCAGGCATGACGAAGGCACAGTCATTTGATGATTTTCCTGTGGTGTTGGCTCTGCCTCCCACCTGGACACAGGACGAGATGGTTGCTAGGATGGGAGTGGATTATCCCAAGGCATGCTGAGAAACTGTGTTCAGGTAAACCAATGCCTATTCTCCAGCACGCCTTTGGGATAATCCACACATATGGGACATATCAAAGCTGGCAATCCCTATGCGAGGGAAGTCTGGTCCTGTGCACTCCCGTCTGTATGCACTCGCTGTAGCACTCTTCTGCTGAAGGCCGCCCCTGCTGAGGCGTTTGTGTCCAGTCTGTAGTGCTTTACAAATGGAGATGAGGAGGACCATGTAGCACGCTGCATATGTCCTCAAGTGAGGTTTGCGTCGCCCAGGCAGCTGCGGTAGCTGCACTTCTGGTCAAGTGAGCTGTTACCTCTCTGGGTGTTGAAAGGGCCTGGGTCTCGTAGACCTTGGGTATATAAGCCCTGATCCAGTGGCCTATAGTTGAAGAAGAGAATTTAGTGCCTATTGAAGATGGCTGAAACGAGATGAACAGGGCTTCGGTTTTACAAAACATTGATGTATGTTTGATGTACCTGCGAAGAGCCCTCTGAACATCCAATTTGTGCCATCTGTGCTCTGTCATGTGAAGGGGTAGGGCAAAGGGGTAGGAAGTCTTCCCGACTTCCTGAGCCCTGTGGAAATGAGTTTACCTTTTGGGATGAAGGAGGGATCGAGGTGCAGGACAATCCTGTTGTCATGGAAGTTGCAGAAGTCTTCCCTGGTGGAAAAAGCTGCCAATTCTGATATGCACCTGGCCGATGTAATGGCCACTAAGAAGGTGACTTTGAGTGTAAGAAAGCGTAGGCTTACCGATTGAAGATGTTCAAACAGTTCTTGAGTAAATGCTTGTAACACTGTAGAAAGGTTCCAAGAAGGGTATCTGTGGACTGTTGGCAGTCTAAGATTGACAGTACCTTTGAAGAAGGAGCAGACGACTGGATGATCAGCGAAGGAATTCCTCTTCTCGTAGTGCAACATGGTGGACAGGGCTGCTACCTGCCTGCGTAGAGTACTAGGAGAGAACCCTTTGTCGAGTCCTGTTTGTAGAAAGTCCAGGATCTGTGGCACTGAGGCCACAGTTGGGTCCTTGCTGTTCTTGGTGCACCATTGATGGAACGCTTTCCAGGTAGCGTCATATATTCTGTTCATGGAAGGCCTCCTGGAGGCTTGTACTGTTTTGATGACCTTTCTTGAAAAGTTATCCCTCCTCAGGATCCTCCTCTCAAGTGCCAGGAGGTCAATTGGAGCCACTGAGGCTCCGGGTGTCCCAAGACCCCCTGGCTGAGAGATATCCTGTCCTGAGGGATCCTCCAAGGGACAGTGACAGGCTCACTAGATCCGCATACCATCTGGGCCGGTGGGGAGCGATGAAGATGATTTCTGCCTGTTCTAGAAGCACTTTCCTTATCACTCCCGATATGAGGGGCAGAGGAGGAAAGGCGTAAAGGAGACCCTTGGGCCAGTGGCTGCAAAGGGCGTTTACCCCTTCTGTGTTCGGTGACAGGAATCTGGAGTAGAATCGGGGAAATTGAGTGCTCATTGGAGTGGCAAAGAGGTTGAGGACTGGCCTCCCTAATCTCTGAGATATGTCCTGGAACAGATCTGGATAGAGACGCCACTCAGAGTTGTCCACCCTGGTCCTGCTTAGGTAATCTGCCTGGACATTTGCTATCCCCAATATGTGCTCTGCCTTGAGTGACAATAGGTGAGCCTCCACCCAGATTCCCAGTTGCTGTGTTTCGGACATGAGGGATCTGGAGTGGGTCCCTCCCTGGCGATTGACGTGGAGTGAGAGCTGAGTGAATGGCTCTCAGTTTTAACCAGTTTATGTTGTGTTGAAGGTCCGCTGTGGACCATTGACCCTGCGTGAGCTGTGACTGTAGATGGGCCCCAATCCCAACAGACTTTCATCTGAAGTGACTGTGATGCGATTGCGTTCTTTGAATAGGGACCCCTTGGTGATTGCTGGGGATACCCACTACTTGAGGGAACTGAGGACATCTGACCGGAGTCAGACTCTGACATTGGAGATGCTGGTGCCTACTCTCTGAAATGGTAGAAGGAACCATTGGAGAGGCTGGCGTGCAATTGGGCCTACTTTGGCTATGCAAGAGATTAATTTTCCCAGAAGCTGGGAAAGCACCGCCAGGGGAGCTGCTTGCTGCGCTGTGACCTGGGTGATCAAGGACCTGATGCTGTCCTGACATTCCTGGGACAAATATACCTTGCGTAGATTTGTGTCTATCACTGTACCCAGTTGAAGGAGATAGGTGGAGGGTGTTACCTGGCTTTTTTGGAAATTGATTGAAAATCCGTGGTCCTGTAGGACCTGGATTGTGTAAGTCAGATCTGATTTGGCTTGTTAGCTGGACTGGACTGGATAAGAATGTCGTCCAGATAGCACTGGACGTGCATCGGGATTGTTTTGAGGTGTGTGGCCAATGCTGCCAGCACTTTTGTGAAGGTCCTGGGGGCCAATGACAGTCCGAATGGGAGAGCCTTGTATTGATAATGGCCCCTGCGTAATAGAATCTGAGAAATCTCCAATGGGAGGGGGATAGATGGGAATGTGAAGGTAAGCCTCCATCAGATCAATGGACATTAGGAGATCGCCCCCTGATGCCTTCCAAGATTGACTGCAGAGACTGTATTTTGAATCTCTTGTATTCTAAATAAGCATTGAGCTTTTTGAGATCCAGGATCGCTCCCCCCTCCCAAGGACTTGGGAACTACAAATGGAATGGAGTAAAACCCATGCCCCCTCTGGTCCTCCGGTACCGGCTCAATGGCCTGGATGTCCAGCAAATGCTGGATCACCATGTCCATGAGTCTTTTCCTTACGTGGTTCTTGGAGGCTGAGTAATGGGTAAAGGTCCTCAGAGGAGTGGACAGAAAATCCAGGGCAAGACCAAATCATACTGTTTTCAGGACCCAGGAATCAGAAGTGATGGTCTTCCTTTGTTCTGCAAATAGGGCCAGTCGGCCGCCGATGGGAGGAAGGGTCCAGCAGTCATTTGGATCAATGGTAGGGATGACCACCTGTGCCACGAAAGGGTCATTTAGATTGAAACTGTTGTATGTTCCTGTCTTTAAATCCCGATCTATCTGTGGATCTATCAGATCTGGCCTGGTAAGACCTTTGGAATTGAGGAAATTCCTGGCCCGAGACTGAGGGACGAAATGGCTGTCTATGGGTGTAAGGAGAAGCCCTCCTGTCAGCCCTCTTGGTAAGTGAGGAGAACACCTTTCTCTTGTCCTTATTCTCGACTACAAAGGGATTTAAGGCCTCTCCAAATAGGGAAGAACCTGTATAGGGAGCAGTGGCATCTGCTTGCCACTGTCATAGTCACAGCAGATGATGAGAAGTGATGTTGGAGGCCAGGGCCCTGGAGGAGAATCGGGCTGCATGCAGGGAAGTGTCGGCCGCAAATTCGGCGGCTGCCACTAGTTTGTTGACAATCCTGATGCATTTTGATTTCCTCAGAGGGAATCCTAGCTTGTAATTGGTGAAGCCAGAGGGGGGACATCCTAGTGAAGAAGGAGGTGGCCGCAGCTGCTTTAACTGCCCAGGCATTGGCCTGGTGTGTCTTGTGAAAATTTTGTTCCGCCTTTTTGTCCTCTGTCTTAAGGGCCTCTGCTATATCACCTGATATTGCAGAGGGAGAGACCAAGGACGCCAAAGGTTCATCCAGAGGGAAGTTGAAGTGACTCAGAGAGAAGAGGAGCTATATTGAAAAAAAAAATTATCATTACCCCCCCGGATTGGGGAAGGATCCTGGCTGTGCCCATTGCTTCTGAACTACGTCCAAAAGTAACTTGGGACAAGGAATCTCCTGTTGGAGAATTGTAGGTTCAGAAAAAACCCTGCTGTTAGGCTCCTGAGTGTCTGCTGAAGCAGTTGGTATAGTGGGCGGAGGATCAATTTGGGCAGTGGTTCTAGCCTTTTGGAAGGGGGATTTAAACAGCCCCAGGCTAAACAGACCTGTGAAGGAGGGTGGATCAGGTGATAGGTCCTCATCTTCTGAGGACCCCTGTTCTCCCTGAACTCCTCCTCCATCCCAGATGCCCTGCTTCTGATGGAATGGGCTTGAGAGGCCTCTCTCTGGTGCCTGGAGGAACCCATGGAGGCCTGATGTTGCACTGACTGCAAAGGCTGAGGATCAGATCTGGGAGAAGAATGGCTCCTCCCCCCTCAAGAAGGAGGCTACCCCATGAGAAATGGCCTGAGCAATAAGGGCCTTAAGATCCTCCGATAATTCTGAGGCCACTCTATCTGCTGAGCGCATCCCTGCTGCAGTTGGAGTAAAGGTGGCCTCAGGTGATCCAGTCCCGTCTCTGGTCTGCAATTCTGCAGGACGAGGAAGCATGCAATCAAAAGGAAATCTCCGAGTTTGGATTTCCTCAGCAGGAGGATAAATTCCTGCTCCCTATCCCCCTCAGGTGACCAAGCCCCAGAAACTGCAGGCACGCCCTGTGCTAATGGCTGCTGAGGGGAGGGATTAACAGGTCTTGGCTGGGGGAAGGGGGCATACTTCTCCTGGTCAGCTTGCTTCTGAGCTCTGGAGAACTGCTTTTCCAGTGCTCTTTGCCTCCTTTCTTTTGCTCTTGTGGGCTTTCTGGAATAAAGCACCTTTGCTTTGATCTTGTTAGCAGCCTCTTTGCTTGCAGATCTGGACTTCCTGGGACTCTGCTTGATCTTTTAGCACTTGTGGACTCCATGCTGCTTTTGCCCCAATTGTTGGAAGGAGAGTTCTCTCGATTCTCCACTCCTGCTGCTCCAAAGGGAATTCAAGGCCTGGAAGCCTTCCCTGGGCTGTGACAGTGGCGGACCCTACCAGTCTCCTGGACAACTCACTACGTGGCCAAAATGGCCACCAACGGCCCCAGAAATCAGCTGGAGGTCACAAAAGCAAAAGCAGCTGCTCCGGAGCTACCTGGTTAAGCCTGGGATTGAAATGACATGCTGGGGGTAATCGGAGTTTCAGCACCCCCCTGGGGTTGGGGGGGCTCCCCCTTGACTGCCTGGGCTGTTAGGCCTTCAATTGGTAGCTCAGGGAAGCAGGCAGGATTTCCAATTGCTGCCTGTTCACGATGGTTTGGATGCTTTAGGGGCTTTTTGCAAACCTTTGGGAGAATCCACACTTTAAACTGCTGCTTTCTGCTGAAATTGTTGGAGCCAACCTTTGCCACGTCTCTATAGAGCCAAAACGGAGTCGTGACTGGGGCTAAGGGGCTTCCTGACCTGACAGGATGGCAAAGATTGATGACTCAGTCTCTGGGCAGAAAGGCAGATTCAACCCATATGTATGGATTATCCCAAAGGCATGCTGGAGAAATGGCATGTTTTCTAAGCTAACGCTTAACGGAAGGGATTAGGCATGCCCATTTTATCCAATCTGAGGGACAATCATACCAATAACCCAGTCTTATATCATATAGGGCTTTAACTGTAATAATCATCACCTTGAATTTCACCCAGAAGAATATTGGGAGCCAATACAACTCACACAAGAACATGGGTGATGTTTATGACCCAGAATGCTGGATCAACTGTAATTCCAGGCGGTCTTCAAGAGCAGTCCCAAGTAGAATGTGTTTCAGTAATCAAAAGTTAGCTATTGTTTTTCAAGAAAAAAAAAAATCTCCAACTTTATCCAGATAATTTGGGACTCAGCTTGATTATGTGGGTTTATGTTTGTGTCCATTAGCTTTACAGAAATTTTCAAAGAACATACCGCTTTTAGAATATTAGAAGTCTTTTTTGGATGGAAATAATTCATTTAGAGGATATCTGCGCTAATTTCTATGCCAGTTCCTATGGGCAACCATCTTTTCTACATCATATATAAGCCCCAGGCTGTTTTTCCAAACTGAACTGCTGAAATTCAGTAGAAAAACAAAGAAATTTGATGCACAACCTCTCAACAATTTGGAGAAGGCTGTGATAGTACTCAATTAGATATTCTCCAAGGGATGTGTATTTGTTTAGCATATCTCATTTATCTAAGCATTGTGTCCTCTATCTTTGTTCAGAATACTTCTGTTAGTAACTTTTTTTTAATGATCTGATCCCTTTTAACATTTGGATCAATATTACAAAAAACATTTCATCAATACACAAAGTTTAACATCTGTGGTACATTTGGGAGATCAAACATTGCAAAAACCTCTTTCCTAACACTCTCTATATACATCATTCTCACAATGATAGTTGCAATTTTAATTCTACCATTTGAGTTCAACAAACTTGCTTTTAAAAAAGGATGACTTTAGGATTAATCTTCAAGATTTGTTATGACAGGCTTCTCTAATCTAGTGACCTCCAAATATGTAGAGACCAAGTCCCAGAATTCCTTGTCAGTAATATTTCCAACCTATTTAGAAGAATCTGGGAATTGCTGGATGAAACAATTCAAACTTCTATAGGTAGCCCTTGACTTACAACCATTCGTTCACTGTTTGAAGTTATGACACTGTTGAATAAAGGTGGGTATAGTTGGTTATTGGAATTCCGGCCATCCCAGCATCTTCACAGTCATATGATTGTGATCTTGGAGCCAGGTCATGCTTACACAATTGGTTGCAGTGCCTCATGAAATCATGATTTCCATTTGTGATCTTTCCTGCCAACTTCCTCAGAAGTCAGTGAGGAAGCCATCAGGGAAGGTCACAAATCTGAAGTAGGTTCCTCCCCACACACACATATGCCTTCTCCAAACCCCTCTGCCGCACCAGCCATTTGCATCCTCCTCAAGCCTCACTTTATTTGCCCCACTTCTCACACTCCCTCCCTAAGCCACCCACTCCTTCACATCCTCTTTCACCAGGCAACAGCTATTTTACTGCCTGCCAGCCTGCTTGCAAGCCACTTTGCAAGGCTATGCAACTTCTCACCGGCTTCCCCACTGACTTGGTTGTTGGAAGCTGGCATGAAGCTGCCTCACCTAATAACCATGGGAGTCAGTTAAGAGAACTGCAGGAATTGCCGTCACTAAACAATGCAGTTTCACTTTACAACCACAGCAATTGAAATTCTCTCATAAGTCAAGAACTACTGGTACTCTTGTTCAGGATTTATGTTTCTTTTGTCTCAGTGGATTAGGAAATAAAATACTCCGAGACATACTGGCAGAGTGTTCTGGAAACTTTAATCCAAGCATATAAGAAGGGGACTAATAAGAGAGAAAGCTTCACAATTAACATTTAGTATACCAAAAACAGTAAAGCCACTGTTTAAAAAGTGAGCATTTTACAGAAATTTGTTGTGCCAAATAACGAAGACAACAATTTTATGTACATTTTTAATATTATGAAACAATTTTTATGTTTCTTGTGGATACATACTCCACAGGGGAAAGAATCCATTTGATCCCAGAGCTGAGTTCTTTATTTAAATCAGAGGTCTCCAAACTTGGCAACTTTAAGATTTGTGGACTTCAACTCCCAGAATTCTGGGAGTTGAAGTCCACAAATGTTAAAGTTGCCAGGTTTGGGGACCCCTGATTTAAATTGTCATTCTGATGGTGTAATAAAGGAAAGGGACAAATGTGTTTGACTTTAAACCGCTCCATGAAAACTGGCCTCTATGTGAGCTGCAGCATTAACTCAGATCAAAAGCCTTACTACCACTATCATACCAGAGAGAGGTACTTCCAATGTAACAAAGCAACATTCAATACATTTGACTTGCATATCTTGTTTCCATTGCATAAGCAGTTCCTCTTTAATTTCTACAAAACCAGCTCTGCTATCCAAGTTTCCTCAGATGCTCTTGAGTTTATGTTACATCAAAACATATAAATACATGTGCACTTGGGATCCACCCTCATGCTTAAGTTTAAAAAGACAGAGAAGAGAGATGACATCTCCCACCTCCAGCCAGGAGCACACCAGATCAGCACAGCTTCTGCCTTGCGCTACCAGTCACTCATAAGCCAGCCAAGCAAGAGGAAATGCTACCATGGCAACACAAACCAGGCTGCTTAAAGAGCTGGTACTTTACACACTAAGCTCTCCCTGCCACAAACAGCACAACTTTCAAATAACCCATTTCTCCTACTTTAGGCAATAGAACTAATGCAACATACAATTTCCAGCTTTTCTAAAACCACAATCCTCCTACCATGCAAACTCGTAAGGTTGGCAAAAGTTGGCAAAATGTAAGTCACCTGGACAGGTAGAAAAGGAAAATCAAGTGTGAACAAATACACTGGCATTCATTCCTACAGGATGGTTTACAATGGATACAATTGGATAAATTCTTTATATTCACTTCTACTCAGCTGAATGCATGAAAGGCAAAGAACAACTCTACACATATATCCCATCTTTTCTCTCCCATCCTCTACATTAACGATGTCAAACTTGATTTCATTGAGGGCCACATCAGGGTTGTGTTTGACCTCGGGGGGGGGGGGAATGGGCGTGGCCAGGGGGGGGATGGCCAGCTTGACATCACTCATGTCGGGGGCACCTGTGGTGGTCCAAGCACTCTGCCAGCGAAAACGTGCTCCCGGGCTTCTTTTTTGGCTGTGATGGCCTCCTGCAACTCTTTGCCGGTGAAAACGGAGCTTGGGAGAGCTGCGGGTGGCCCTTGCAAGCTCCGTTTTCGCTGGCAGAGGGACCGTGGGCTGGTTTTTTATTGTCTCTAGGGTAGCCCTGCAGGCCAAATCTAAGCACCCCGCAGGCTGGATCTGGCTTGAGTTTTGACACCCCTGCTCTACACATTCAGTTGGAAGTCCAATTCAGAGTTGTACTCATGTTTGTTAGAATGTAAATAGAGCTCTATAATAAAAGCTGTCCAAGTTGTGCAATTATATTTACGTTCAAGCCATGTATGGACCCATTTTAAATCTGATAGCTGAATGGAAAATCAGGAGAACGAAGATAGTCCCATGTCTACTTTGAAGCCTTGGACACTTTCCACTGAATATCTATAGATGACATAGGGAATGGTCTTGAAGCACAAGAGGAAGAATTGCTACCACAGCAACAGCAAGGTAAGTAGGTCTTGAATCTGTAACTGAGTAATAAGAAAGAATGTATCAAGCAAGCCCTTTCCTAGTTCACATGAAGATAAAGTGAGGAAGGAGGAAACACATCCAGATTTGGAGGCCTGTGGTTATAGATGTTACAATAAAAATAGTCCCAAGGGCACTTTTCCAAAAGGCAATTGGACTTTGTTTTCCCTTGGAGACATTTCTCTTCTCATCCAAGAAGCTTCTTCAGTTCTGAAGAAATCCAATGCCTTTTGAAAAAGTACCTCTGGGACAACTATGACCTGGATGACTGAGAATCTCCATAGACAATAAAAATAGTCCAAACCCATGTGGTATTGACAAATAGATGAGTGTATCTTTTCTTTTTATGTACACTGAGAACATATGCACAAAGACAAATTCCTTGGCCAATAAAGAAGGAAGGAAGGAAGGAAGGAAGGAAGGAAGAAAGAGAGAGAGAGAGAGAGAGAGAGAATTAGTGTCAGAGTCTGGTCTACTTTGCAGGGTTCCAGTTCTTCATTTTTTCAACCAAATATGTAGGATCTGATTGATGCCCTGATTTGCAATCTCTTTGCATCTTCATTTCTCCTAAATGCATGTATTTCTGTACTTATTTTTTCTAATATATCAAACTGTACAATGTTCCCTTTGTAATTTCATGATTACATGCCACTTCCATCAATATATAAATATTTGCCCATATTTTCCATAAATAATTATGGTTTCACACTCGCTGCTGATAAATAACATCACCATTTGTGTTTTGTGACTGTCAGCTTACTGTATGTTTTGTGCATTGGTTTAAAGAATGCACATTTTTTGTTAATTTTTGAATAAAATGAGAAGTTAACTGATTTCCCAACCATCCCTAGTTTAGTCAGATATAATTCATGAGTCATTAAAAGAACTGTTAAGCAATAGCAAAAAAAGTAATGGCAACCCACTATACTGGTTATTGCTTGATTCTTCTAGCTCAGCCAATGAGGTCCCCTAGCATACACTTCAGAAATCCCTTTACCAAAATTAATCCACATTTCTTATTAGCTATCACAAGCATTGTAAAATATATTGAGATAGTTATAAGAAAAAATCCAACACATCTAGTTAACTTAAAAATTTAAAAACCAAACAAGCTTTCAACAGTTTTTGAAATTTCTTTATCAACTAAAATATCAGAAAAATTATGTTATGAGAGAATAAAAATACACTGAACTACACTGAGTTTAGCTCAAACGTGTGCAGTGTGAGATCCAAGTTACATGCAACTCTTGAATTCCTTGGATATAGTTTAAAGAGAACTTGAGAAGTTACTATTAAGTTGTCATTTGCATACACCAGGGAAAACACTACATATATGACTGGATATTAATCTTATTAACTATTTTATTTTAATTAAACTGAAATGTAAGATACAGAAAAACAATTTTAGTCTTTAATCTGGCTTCATTCATTACGTTTTGGAAAACCACCCTGGCATGTTACTCAAAGAAATACTGTTGGAGATGTAAGTATTTATATCATACTTTACCGGTCATTGGATACTTGGCTTATATCCAACCCTATTACTGTATTAAGTAGTAAGCAAAATAATGACTGCTTTCCTGTTCTCAGAAAAATATAAAATCTTCTTGTAACTTATTTTTCCACCATGAATTTTTAAGCATTCAATTAGCTATTCATTCCCAGGAACAGTTCTCTACCCCTCTGTGTACTTTTAAGTCTTATCTGGAAGATTTCGTAATGGCCTGCTACACCATACAGGCAAATTTAGTCACAAAGCTTGACTTAACTATTTTTTTTCCACCTAATGCTGAATGAAAGAAGCCCAAGGCTTTCTCCCAACACTGGAATTGTAAATGGGGAAGAGTGCGTACAATTCCTCAACCCCAAAGATGAATAAACACCAGAATACTTTTTCTTTAATTATACCTTTGTACAAGTGAAACACCTTGATTCTGAGGTGGCAATGAAATTCAATTACTATAAACACTGGGATTCACAACTCACATTGTTGTAATGTGGTTGGTTTTAGCTTAGTGAGTTGCCTGAAGGAAGAAAGCTGTTTGGAAAACTTGGAAATGGTCCATTTGGTGCAAGCAAAACAAAATAGAAGTTGGCTTCACTCAATACACAACTGCTAAACTTGCAACTTAACCTTATAAACATAATTATCCCCCAATATATATATTATGGCTTAACATGATGGATTGGCTCCCACGATGTATTAAGGCAATGACTGAATTCCCAAAACAGTAAACAGTGAATTACCAAACAATAGTTTAGCCCATTGTGTGAACAAATCTAGCATGTTATGTGAACCCAGCCTTTAAGTCTTCAATATTCTTAACTACATCCAAGCTGCAGGGGGGCAGCAGAAGTATTCAGGGTTGTCCTTAATTTCCATTCTAACAGACAGAACCACATCCTGTTGAGCACAAAGAAAGGTATATTCAGCAATGTCACCCCAAATTTGTTGGATCCTAATGCAGGTAGTCTCCAACAACTAATTACTGTTCCTAGAAAACTATATGGATTCATATACCTTTTCTTTTAGAGCTCAAGGTGAGATACATGGTGCTTCTTCCTCAAACCCAAAGTCACCCTGTGAATTTCCTTTGCTAAGGCTGGATTTGAACCTGCAATGCCAATCAATACATTACCTCAACACAAAGGCATTATGACTTTATAAATTATAGGCAACATATTAGGCAGCCTTCACACTGATGACAATCTTTCAATATTTCTTCATGATATTAAAATCAGAAGGAAAACAAAACATCCAAAATGATGGTGTAAATTTAAAATTATTCCTTTTAATCTGAACTATACAAAATATATGTCCATCATAAATGGACAGCCATAAATAAATGCAACAGCCTGTCCAATTATGGCTCTGTCTTTCTAGTCTAATTATTTCATAGTCAAAAATATTTATTACAACACGCTGACTATTCGTGACAGATTTTCACAGGTGGCTTACTGTATAGGGTTCAGTCAAGTAAGGATAGGAAAGATAGTCTCATAGATACCAAGAACTAAGCCATGTAAAGCTTAAAAGTTGACCACCAGAGTCTTGAATTGGAGCAAGAAGCAAACTGATAACCAAACAAATTATGGATGTTAACACTGTTCAATCAGCTACCTTGCCACAAACGTGATAGAAAGTATATAATGGAGATATGCTAATGGCAGATATCAAGTTGTCTATCTAAATATATGATCCAGGGTTTAAATTTTAAGACTTTTGCTTAGAGTTTTTTCAATCAGTGGAAATCTGGCCACTCTGAGGCTTGGAGGCACCTGATCAATGCTTACATAGCAGTTCTGTCTAGTCTGAGAACCAGTAATCCCTGCCATACCAGTTTTAGCTCTTACAGATTGGGAAAAACTTGTACCACAAATCTTGGACAACTTCTAACATTTAGCATTAACAGATGAGTTGGGTGGAACAATGGCTGCCTGGAGAGAAAGCAGCTTCCTAGGGTATAGTAGGAGAGGGACTGATAGCGAAGCTGAGGATGGAACTGGAAGACATAAATTAATTTCCAGCTGTTCAATTCATGCAAATGGCATTTGTTATCACTGCTTTTATGAGTAAAAATATTGATCATTTGAATTCTACCAGGAACTCAAGGGAAAATACACAGCATTACATCTTTCCATTTCCCTCCTCCCCAAATATCAACCATCTTATGACGTAGACTGAACTGAGAGACAGAAATTGCTCTAAAGTTACTCTTTTACCAAATAGTAATTTTTTTAATTGGGGCAGTATAAAAACCATTGGTAAATAAATACTCACCCACTGAACTTTTACACCTTAGAACTGACCAACACACTAACTTCTGAACCACATGGGTTGTATGTGATGATTAAAAGATGTCAGGCTGTCAAATCAGAATTTTTGTAATGTAACAGCCTTATGTTTACAAGGAGCACATTTTCCTCAACTAGCTCTCTTTCAGATGCATTGACACCGTCAATGCATCTGAAATGATTAGGCTGTCTAATCAACATAATTTGAAGTCCCAACATATCTGGAAGGTGCCTGGTTTAGTAAAGCTAGTATAAGGTAACAAAGACCCCAAACATTCCATATTTATTTATGTTCTACTATACATTTGAATCAAGGGTTCCACAATAAGAAAAATGGGTTTACAGTAATTAAAAAGATACAGGTAAACAACTCTAATCTCACCTTGCCATGGCTTCTCTCCACCTTTCGGAAACACTTATTCAGAGAAAGATTATGCCGGACGGAGTTCTTCCAGCCAGTGGGAGCCGTAGCAAAGTATGGGAAGCGTTCCAGAATCCAGCTGTAAATTTCTTTCACTGGGAGGCTTTTATTAGGCGAATGTTCAATTGCCATGTATATAAGAAGGCTAAAAGAATATGGGGGCTTAGATGTGGCAGATTTCTTCTTGGGATTAGAATAGCAGGAGGATGAATATGTTGGCACATTATCCCCCTCAATATCATACAGAGGACTAACAACTGGAAGACCTTCACTTCCCAGGCTGAAGTTCGTTAGGAGATTACTGTTTTCATGCAGCCAGTTCAAGTTGGTGAGCTCATCGTCCGCAACTTCACTATCCACAGCTGTGGCCTTTGGTCGAGCAGCATCACCTGCCTCCGGCAAGCTTCCCATTCTTTGGATATGCCTTAGACCTGCTGCTTTCTCTACTGGTGTTTCAGCTTTCTTATCCGGAGTCATTCCTGTTACTGGACCCATTTAATCTTGTAGGCCTAGGCATAAAAATAAAACCCTAAGCATTAAAAGGTAGATTGTTAGTGGCCCTATATTTAGTTTGATCATTGGATCATCTAGTTCAGTATTATCTAGATTTTCTGTTTTAACAAATCTTCATCTATATTTTCACAAAAGACTTGACAAAAATGTAATAGACACTTCTTGTTTACCTATTGCTTTGCTTAGCAATGTTTTCCAGTTATAAAGATGATGAAAAAGCATCTTTGTGACAAACCCTGCATTTACAGCTTTCATAGGTCTGTAAAGCAAATGAAAGTTTGTTTGTTTATTTATTTATTTATAAAATTTAATATAACTGCCCACTTGCTCACAGCAATTCTTGGCGGCTTACAAACAGTAAAACCAAAATATATTAAAAAAATAAAAAAATAATACACCCCGCCCCCCGCCATTCAAGTTGAAGTAAGATCATCAGCACACAGTCACAGTTTCACTTAGTGATCACTTTGTTTAATGTCTGAGTTGCCAATCCCGACTGTGATCACTAAATGAAGACTAATTGTAATTGTATTAATGGTGAAGTAGGGGTTTATTTAGTTTTGAATTTGTAAGAGATAGTCAGGATTCCTGGCTTTCAAAAAATGCATTTCACAGCAAAAATACCTCACATCTTCACAAGAGCGTGGGCTGCTGCTTCTCTGCATTATTTCTGCAAACACCATGCAGCCACATAAATATTTCTATTATTTATTAAATTTATATGCCACCAATCTCACTAACAAAGCGATAAAATGACCAATATTGATTCTTCACTTGGCCATTCTAGAAAAGACAGCAAAGGAAAAATCTCTACAAAGTTTTCCATTCCTTAGTGCTCAGAGGATATTATTGCCACAAAAAGAAAATCAAGAGCTCATAGCACCCTCAAAGCAAAAGTTCAAAATGGCAAAATATGCTTATTCTGGTGATTATGATTATAACATTTACTATCCTAACAGCTTGAACATTCAAAGCAGACAAGCTAATTACTCCAGCAACTAGTATAAACTTGCAAGGTAGATCAGGATTATTAAAACATCCATAATCTAGTCCAAAATCCACACAGGCAACACTTTTATTTAGTTAGCAATGTTTACAAACTATTTGCAAACTTTTAAATTTCCAGAAATTTATCTTTATCTTAGACAAGATAGGGAAAAAAAATCCCTATTGTATAATGCCAACCAAAATCCAGTTAATGCAAGGCTAGCACACCCACAATTGAGGGTAGCACATCTGCGATTGTCACTGAGGTTTTTAGAGGGCAGAATGGCACAATTTGCCATGGCCAACTCGCGGTGAGACAACTTGCCATCCGACAGTTTAACAAATACAAAAGCTAAATTAATTTTCACAGAACCTTGGCCAATAATAATAAAATAAAGTCAAATACAAGCACTACAATAATTTTGGTGAAAACATGGTCACCAGTAATAAAAATAACTGAATGAAATGATTAATACAGGATTGAATTGTTCCATGGCGGATTGTCTCATGAGTTGGACATGATGAGTTATCTCAGATCCCTTAGAGCAGAAGTTCCCAACCCAGGTCCATGGGAACTGGGCCACACAAGCAGTGGGTGAGTGTGCAAAGCTCCGTTTGACAACTGCCAATCTGCAGAGCTAGAAAGGTTGGGAACCACTGTTTTAGAGTATAATCATTGTTTGAGCAAAATGGAGAAAAGGAAGATTCTGTTGGAGAAAGCTCAGAAAAGATGAGATTTATTTTGAAGAACTACAGCAGAATATTGGAAAAATGGGTTTATTGTCCAGCATGTCCTTTGTTTGCTTGATGTGTTTATTTTAAATATTTATGAGATCTATAATCCATTAGAAAGCAATAAAAATGCTAAAACCACACCAAAAAATGACTGAAAGATATTAGTAACAATGTCGCTCTGACTTCCTGCGTTATATGTTAAAGATGTTTTTGTCAGTCTAGACTTATCTTTAGAAATTATATTTAGAGGTTTTTTTGTTTTATTTTGTTTTCTATAACTACTCTGTGACCTTGCAAAAATATACTTAAGTTGTAAATATATATATATATTTGATTTTTTTTTATATTTCATTCATAAACATATAAAAATTATATTTAAATTTTTTCATTGCCTATTTTCTTTGAACTGGGACCTATTATCTTATTTTCCATAGAAATATCAGTCTGACTTGTGCAAATTCAAATAATACAAGCATTTCATGAGATTCATTATCAGTACTAATTGACACCTACCTGTATACAGTTTATGTATTAAACTCCATAATGTATTTAGGATGCTAGTTTAGTTAGCCTTTTATAAGGCAAAGGTTCCCCTCGCACATATGTGCTAGTTGTTTCCAGCTCTAGGGGACGGTGCTCATCTCAGTCAACTGCAGATAAAAAGAAACTTCCCCTATCTTTCCAACTGTTAATAATTCTTACAACAATTACAAGCTATTAGTCTAATGATATTAAAACTGGAGGAATCTCCTAAGCTAACCCTTTGGAATTAGCTGCAATTTCCCAAAAGGCACAGGTGGGTGACATCACAAAAACGTATTATGCACTCCTCTGATTTTGAGAAATCAGAAATACAACCAATGTAAGTTAAGATGACCTATCATTTTCATCTCAGAGTTAATGTTCAGCTTTCACTGGCCACATGCTTCCATTTAGAGCACTGAAGACAGATCCACATCATCTTTAATACAACAGGGAGTCATTTAAAGAACTATTGGTTGGCTTGATGGAAATGTACCATCACAATACATTCTCAACAAAAAATACTAAGTGCAGGGTATGAAGTGAAAAAAAATTGGCCATGGAAAGTGTTAACTGGCTTACGCATGAAAATACTAATAGACTAGCAGTACATGATATTGCTACTACTCACCTGCACTGTGGTTTGGCAGTATATCTGCTTCTATTTCAAAATAAAGGTCTTAAAAGATAATGCTTATGATCATATTAAACTACCAAGAAACAACAATAAATGTAGTAAATCTATCAATAACTAAATGCTGCATAACTGAGACGATGGCTAGTCACAATTTACACACCATGTTTACACAATTTCACTATGTTCAGTGCTCACCACTTTGATGTCCGCACTTTAGGTATGCTTTGCTGTCAAAATCTGACTTGCCAACAGTGAAAGGAAACATCTTCTATAGCCAGTATACACGAAGCTGCGGGAGTCCTTGGTGTTCTCTGAGCTTGGTTTTTTGCTACAGACATTTCATTATTCAAACAGGTAACATCACTGGTGCCTGTTGCACTGATCAGTGAATTAATATTACCCATATGGTAATGAAATTTCTGCAAGCAAACAACCAAACTCAGAGATCACCAAGGACTCCACAACTCAATCCTGAGATACATATATTCTGGTCTATTGGATGCACCAAGCTCTTAAAAAATAGAAGGCCTTCCAGAAAGATGGTTGGATCACAAGTAAATGTAATGCACAATGCTTTTAGTGACATTAAAGTGTGAACTGAAAAAGTCTAATAAACATCAAGTTTTTTGCTAAACAAGCTCAGTATTGTTTGGACCCAGTCAAAGATGCCTCCATTTGAATGTAAGAAATTATTTTTTCTATATCAGAACACATTTCCCAATGGGAAAGATAAACTCTGTAATACACAGTTTTTCTCTAAATTAAAACACCAAAAAACCTTTACCACAAATGTATTAAACTTGTAGCTTACAGCAGAGCAACACCTTGCTTGCTGGTTAGCTGTAACCCACCTTGATTAAATTCTGCATCAAAGTCATTTGGTAAGCTGTAAAGCAGCGGAATTTATATTCTTCCTCTACATAAAAGAAATACTGTCTTCATTTCACAGTAGGAACCTAGAGCACATCAGTGTGAATCAAACAGAGTTATGACATCTAATCAAGTGCAGGTTTCTATAGCAATGGCACCGTGATTTCTTCAAACCTAACTGGCAGCTGATTTGTGGCAAAATACACCATACTTTACATATGTGAACATCCACAGAAGAAAAAGCATTCTGGGAGGTTGCTGTTTTTACCACCCTGTCTCTCTCCCACGTACTGAGCTGAGAGAGGGCTGATTTTCTCACAATTCACAATAATGAAGGGATTTTAATTCTAGCTACCTAGTAATGTTTCTCTCTAACTGCAATGTTATTCTTTGCCACAGAGAGCTGATAAAGCCACCTAGCTTCAAACAGCTTGGAAGGAATAATATTAGCCAAAGAGTGTTCTTTTTCACAACTTCTATTTACTGTCTCAAATAAAAAAAAAATTGCCATGCAATATAAATCCAGCTGTTGCTGTTTTACAGTATTATTATTTTGTACATTATTTTTCAAAGTACTGATTTTACATAGATTTCAGAAACATTTCCACCTACACAACAGATATGATAAAGTATATAATTTCAAATTTCTAAACAGTTAATATGCATTCCTGTCTTCCAATCCCTTAAGTTTCTTTGTTAGTCATGATGTCTGTACTAATCAAGTAATAGTAGACCATACTGTGAATAGACTGGCAAACCTATTTAGTGTTAACTCTTGAGCCAGGTATGCAAAAAACTGAAAGTACAAAAGAACAAGTCCCAGAACTTGTTCAAAAAATACCTTCAATTTTAGCAGATATAAAACTAAAACTAAACAAAATGAAATTCAGGTTGTGTCCTGCTCACCTATTCGGTCTGTCCTTTCTCCTTCTGCAGAATTTCAGCCCAACACACAGAAGTTTAAAGCTTCTGCCAAATCAAAATGGCACATCTCTGCACTACGCTATGATTTTGAAGCTACCATAGCTTCAAAGTATAATCCAAGTTAGCCCTAACAACAGTTTATTCACGATGCCAAATTAGAAAATAAGCAAACTGAACAAAGAGAAACAGATTGCTAGGGGAAGGTTAGAGAAAGCCTGTGAACTAGGATACACTCCCCATCTTATCAGAGAACACAAAAAGACATTTGATCAGGTCAGAATATCTGTCCAGCCTAGTCCAGTTTTCTCCAATTAAGAATCCTCCAACTATTATATGACGTTCCACATAATTCCCAGCTAATATAATCACACAGAACAGAATTAGAAGACTCGTGGTCCAATTGGGAGGGCATCACATAGGGAAGGGCTAACTGTTCCAGTTCAAACAGATGTTCTTGAATTGGAAACACTTTTCAGTGCCTCCAAGCAACAGAGCATTTTTCTCCCCCTGCTTGTTTGTGAGGGATAGTCACTATGACTTTTTCTTTTTGAAAAGCCAATTACAGCTTTGGAACTGCACAGCTAAAGTAGTAGCATGAGTAATTATCAAATTCCTAATTATTTTCACTAAGCAGATATTCTATATGTGTTTTTAAAAATCCAAATTACAAAACTTTGTCCAAGAAAGTACCGGTATATTTTACCTCATGTTATGTCTTAGGTAGGATTTTTTCTTTCCAGTGGAAGTATCCTCTCACTTCCTTGCCCATGGTCTGGGCATCAGAGCCCCTCTTTGAAAGAGATGGATGGTTTAGAAATAAGAAATATGAACAAAACAAAATAAAGTAAAATAAAATAAGTCATCCTGGGAAGGCTGAAGCTAACAAGTGTGCTGCATTCCGAATAGTGTCATGTTCAGCTTCCATGACTTCCTGCTTGCTCAGCATTGCACGTTCCAATCAGCCTCTGAACAAATGGACTGTGCCCTCATTACCAACACTTAAACCTTTGGCATGTAATGCTAGAGTGCATTATGTTACGATGCTTTTAGGGCGTGTGTGTGCAGAAGAGTGCAAGTGGGGGCAGGGAAGGAAGAGGAGGATTGTTACCAAACCTGTAATTATTAAGTGACATCACATAAAACTTGTTTTTGTTCCAGCCTGAACTAGTTTAACAAAATAAGGGAGGAATTCCATGTGATAAACAAGAGACAGCTGAAATAGCACTATAAGGCAGCTAGGATTTTCATATAGAGAGCAATCCACAACCAACAAGTGGAACTCTGAATACTTTTTAGGATAATGTGAATGAAGAATATGGTGAAGTTCAACCATAGGGTTCACTTCAGGGCTATGGTTTACTGATTGATAGAATTTTACAATAACCTAAATCGTAATTTAGAATGACTGGATTCATCCAACAAACTAAGCCAAAATCAAACAAGCACATGATGGTTTAGCTTGACATGTGAATTCAGTCTGCTTGCATACTGTATGTGCATTTGACAAATAAAATTTATGGGTTCAACTATATTTGAGCCTGAAACACAGAATGTTAGCTTGATCATAGAGACTGAATCTATCCTGATATTCAGCATCTTGACAGCTCATTAGCGTATTTTACCTTCCAACTTTCAAAGTAGATGCAGCTTCATTGAAATCAATGCCCATTTCATTCTGATACCTTAATGTTCTAGTGAAGCACAGCATGTGAACAGAGAAAAACCTCAATAAGCAATTTAAGCTTCATTTTGCTTAGCCATAAGCTCAAGAACAATCATTCACAGAAAGTAGGATACATTCTAGAAAAATGCAAAATACTTAAGGCAAAGAATTATATTCATTTCTTCTTCCCTTTGTTCTCAGAATTTAACACCTATGTGCTAGTATATACCACCCATCTCACTTGAGCTGCTACTGGGATCAAAGGTCAGATTTTAATCCCAAAATGCACTGCAGAGACCCTATACTTCATTACAATCCCACTTACACCACCATGTATCCAAGACAACTGAAACATTATGTTCTCCTCAGGGATAAAAACCTACCTCTCCATCATAGGCTTAGGCAAGCTGGCATACCAGTCGACCAGACAAAACTGTGCATACTGGAATATTGCTCAACATCAGAGGACCAAAAGATCCAAGTTGTTATTTCTCTGTTGCCTGATGGCAAAACCTTCCGATAGTTAAATCGGTCTTAAAATTTTAAACACATCCAGGATATGCACTCAGCTTTGCCATTTGCATTATTAATGAGACATGTCAACAGTCAGCCTTTTCCCCATAAGCATCAGGTGGCTGGTCCATTTTTAAAAACGGCTTGTATGTGCTTATATGTACCCATCTTTTGTTGTAAACCTTATTTAGCAATTAAAAATAAGGACTGTTGCAAAACCAACTATGAAAAATAGTCTTGGAAGTATAATGCTGTTAGCAAAGAAGCTAGCTAACTGGGAATGAATGTTTTTCAGTTGCGACCGTTCTTCACACAACCACTGCAGCATCCCTGTGGTCATGTGATCAAAATTAAGAGGCTTGGCAATTGACTCATACTGATGACAGCTGCAGTGTGTCTCAGGGTTATGTGATCAGCTTTTGCAACCTTTCATAAGCCAAGTCAACAGGGAAGGGAGACTCACTTAATAACCCTGTTACTAAATTAACAACAGAAGTGATTCACTTAACAAACATGACAAGAAAGGTCATAAAATTGGGCAAAATTCACTTGACAAATGCCTCACTTAACCACAGAAATGTTGGGCTCCACTGTGGTCATAAATCGAAGCCTACCTGTATACATCTGGAAATTTCCTTCTTCTTCCCACTCCAGCAAGGAAATTTCCTTCTTCTTCCCCCCACACCATCTGAAGATAATTCCAAGTTATATGAAACTTAAAATGCTTTGTTATGCATTATGCTGGATGAAAGTGAGGTAGCAGAGCTGAAGGGGACAATCAGTTTTTCTTTCCTGCTAATTCAAGAATGGGCAGATAACACTCTATAGTGGAGACAGGGTCTGAGTGGAAATTTGGAAAAAGCTGCATCAGAATTAATTGTTTCAATGTCAAAATTAACAGCTAGACTTAAAAGTAGTCCCACTGGGCTAAGAATTAGTTCATCCAATTTTTCAATAAGCCATGGGTATGCACAATATGTGATTTTTTTTTTCATTAAGTGATTTTCAGCAGGAAAATAACAAGGAAAAAATGGTGTTTCCAGTTGATTTTAAAGGCTCAAGTGAATCAACACCTAAACATTTCTAGTTCCTGAAACATTAACATAAATCATGGGCTAAACTAATGACATTACCAATTAAAATGTTAAATTAAGTATCTTTCAATAGCATAAATCTGTTTTTTTATATATGCAACCGAACGTTTCCATTCATCCCACCAGCTGTAACTTTTCAGAATGTCAGGCTCAGATTCTAGCAAAACTTGGAAGAAAATAGTATATTCTATTTTTGGACAACTATTGAGCCTGACTATAAATGTGTCCTTCTGCCAACACACATAGCCATCATTTGTTTGATAAAATGTATAACCACAGACAGGCAGTAATTTGTGATGATTTTGCTTTGCTGTATATGCAAACATCTACTGGAATGGATAGAGCAAATGCATGGGCATGAAAAACCAAAATACACATACAACTTGACTTGCAAAACCATAGCTCTATTTGGAAAAACTCTGTGAAGCCCGAAAAGGCTCCAAGAATGCCTATAACCATCCCATCTCAGTAGTGGCTGAGCACAGAGTAGGAATAGTGTTTTTGGACTGACATGTATATCTGTAATTTTCCGATTATGCTGTAAATGCTCCCACAAAATGGCTGTTTTGTCACAATGCACCCATTTCCCAGAAGGCAGCACAAAAGCAACCAACCAGAGAGGTTGGGAGTTGACAGCATGCAAATATGATAAATACAAAATTAACATGATTGCTGGTTTGGGGATTTTTTTTCTGAGATTCAAATGTACAAGATTTACAAAATAAATAGATACAAGTTGTCCAAAAGATGTACAAGAGAACATACATCTCAAAATGCCCACAAGTTAGAGGACTGAATCCAATGGCCAATAGTCCCTTCCAGAACTCTTTGATTTTGTGGTGCTAATTATTCTGGTTTTGAGATTTTATAGACATAGTAGCCCCACAGTGATAGGCAGCAAAAAAAGGTAACAAATAAAGATTTATCTGTAGCAAAAAGTCAGCATGGTGTTTTGATCAGCATGCCAGACAAATTAGAAAATCATCCCTCATCCTCAGTGATGGTCACTTACAGACTTATGTGGTTATAGTTCTGCACATAAAGAGGAAAACAATCTCCCCAGTCTTTATAATCCAGGGAAATGTCTGATGACTTCTACTTCCATGAGAGCTCCCTGTATAATATCAAACCTAACAAACAGTGAACTCTGTAGTATGCAACTATACTCTAATAGTCCTAAAATGCAAAGAGGGAAACAAAAATAGTGACCGTGAGCGACTTTTCCCCATTTCCAACCTCTTATCCAACTAGATAAGAACAATTCCAAAAACCTTATGTCCATTTAATTTGCTATAAAGCAGGGGTGTCAAATTCAAGTCCCATGGGCCAGATCTGGCCTGCGGAGGGGTTAGATCTAGCCCACAGGGCCGCTCTGGAAATAGCAAAGGACCAGGCCACGGTGCCTCTGCCAGAAAAAGTGGAGCTTGGGAGGGACACGTGCGAGACCCTCCCAAGCTCTGGTTTCGCTGGCAGAGGGTTGCAGGAGGCCGCCACTGCCGCAAATAGAGCTCAAAAGCCCGGTTTCGCTGGCAGAGTGCTCGGGTGACCACAGGCACCCCTGACACGAGTGACATAGAACTGGCCATGCCCACACTGAGCACGCCAAGCCCGGCCCCTGAGATCAAACACAACCCTGATGTGGCCCTCAATGAAATTAAGTTTGACATCCCTGCTATACAGCAAATCACTGCAACTCTTTGAGGCCCTACAAGCAAAGCCAAATAGCTCTGAGGGTGGACCATACCATATTTTGTTTCAGATCAAAAAAGGAACAATTACACAGGGTAATTAACTTTATGTAGCAGGTATGGACTTGGATTCAAGATATAACATAACATAGGATAAGTTAAGACTGGTTTACAACTGTTGGCTGTATTACAGCCAACCAGATGCTTGATTCCCTCAGTTTCAACATGGAATGAAAAATAGTTCTGCCTATATTCCACAATGAGCAAGCAGAATAGATACTAGGCTATTAGAAAATTGTATTGGCTCTGTGAAACTTAAATATTTTTTGCCCAACTATGTACAGCTCTGCTATTATATAATTTTATTCAGATTTTCTTCATGAGGCTTAGAAGAAAAACAATGTTATTTTGTCTAATAAAATATCTCCCTTTTAGGGAAAGATCAAGTTGATTGTGAAAATGCAAAAGATCTTGTCAAGATACTAGAAACAGTAACGTAAGTAGTTCAGACTTACAGGCTCATACACATCAAACATATCAAGACAATGTGAGGAAATTGCCTGCCAAATTACTTTTGTGTCTAGATGGAGTTGAAATATTGGACAATGTAATGTATAAAGGTAAGAAAAACTCCAATACAAGGTCATGATTGCTCTCCTGGCATTCCCATGCTCCAAATTCTAGTACTTATTAAAAACCCATTGCCTGTGCTACACAATTGTTCATTTCCCTAGTTACAACAGGGATTTTTGTTCCCTTTGAAGATTATACATTTTTATGATTCAAAACAGTTTGGATGTGCAGTCCTATGCATACTTAATTGCTTTTCTGAATTCAATGGAACACACTTGAGTGGATGCATACAGCACTGTGCAAAAAGCTTTTTGGATATTATCTACACAATTACTGTTACTTAAGTCATTTGCCCATGTGATTTTAAAACTTTTTATCTTCAAGGAACTTTTTCCATATTAGCACTGGTAAAGCACTAAGATTCAAACAGGGCCTGTCAACTATGATTGGAGAATGGTAGTTTACCAACATCAAACCACAGGGGAGGGGGGGAATGAATGATAAAACATGCAGCCATGACACAAATGACATTAGAAATCAGGATACAGGTATATAAGGTGGAGTATGCCCTATAGAGTCATTGCACACATGCCATCATTTAGATATAAACTCAGTTTGCAGCAAATGACAACTCTTCCTTTAAAGATTGCCATTAATATTCATTATTTATTATTACAACCATGGCAGTCAGATAGTACAATGGGATGGAAACAACCACTGTTATAGTTGCTGTTAGAGAACATGATAAACGTTATAGAGAAACCCTCATTCATAAGTGACATAATGCAAGCCAGCTGAAAAGAACATCATCTAATAATCTGTAATGAAAGAAAGAATTTATGAATTATACAACCTTTTTTCCAACTGGAAGTTGAGAAGCTTAGTAAGTAACCAAATTCTTACAAAAGTGAGTACTTATATTTAGTAGATGAAATGTTGCTTATTCCAAAGTTCAAGATGACTTTCAATAATAATAGTGAACATCATAACAAAATGCAGTTAAAGCCAAAATTAAAACCTATCATTATGAACAGTTGTTAAAAATTTAGTGAACAAGGTTTTTCCCATCTTCCTAAATAGTGGCATGAACTACACTGCTTTAGAAGTACATTCCATATTTCAATACTGGGAAGTCATATTCCCAGCTTCTCACTACTCAGTAAAGAAAATTAATGCTGTGTTATTTAGGGTGTAGACTAGTTCAGCCTTCTCCCCATTTGGTGCCCTTTGCACCTGAGCAAATATAACACCAAAATTCTCGGGCGCAATTGCTTTTTGAGATTACTGTATTTCAGTACATCAGATATGAAAATGAATGGTTTAATATGGTAATTAATGGCTATGAGGGGGGAACATTAAAAATATGTCAAGTATTCTCAACTGCATTTTCTAATTCTAAATAAAAAATTGCTGCAATTTTTTCATCACAGATACAATAAAAAATAAACACAACTAAGTAAATGGTAAACTGCTTAGAACCTTATTTTGGTTGAACAGCACATAAATTGTGCTAATAAATTAAAAGGAATATTGTACTTTAACATAACATGTATTTCAAAAGAGTAGATACATGCCATTTATCTGCAAAATAAAATCTTTGAGGAAGAGGGAAAAGTACTCTCATCTTCTAGATAACAATGCAACAACCTCCAATTTGTAGAAATGGCTTCAGATGGCTTAGATTGTTTTCTCCATTCGTGTTCAGGGCTATTAGAAAAGAACAATAGTAGACCATTGTTTCACTAAGTTCTCTGTTTCATACGTACAGAGGTGGGGTTTAAGTGTGTTTAAAACTGAGGATGTATTTTATAAATATTTCAAATATGTTTGCAATTGGGCACTTAACAATTTTCAAGGGGAGATTGCTATTCTTTCTACCCCTTTGCACAATCAAAACGAAACGGGTGCAAGTTTGTTTCCTGCCCTTCCATTCAGTTTTATCAATAAAGAGTTTGCATTATTTTTTTAGCAGCCGGAAGCAAAGAAAAGCGGCACAGAGGAAGGAGGGGTCCATGCAATATTGCAGAGATTGCATGAAGGGGGGGTGTTCCCGTTCTTAAGCTCCCCTGGAGGAGGAGGAGCTCTACTCTGTGTGCCTGGCTTTGTGTTGAGCTGCTTACACACAGCCACACGCTCCCACAGCCGCCCGTGTGACCCCATGGCCGCCTCTCCCTGCGCAAGGCTTTGCCGGCCACGTGGCTGTCACAGTCTCAAACCAAAATGGGGGAAGCAAAAGTGGCGGAACTAAACAAATCGCAGCCGGTGCCAAGGGGGAGGGAGGGGAGGGGAGAATCCTACTTTAAACGGGAAGAAATGTAACTTCCAAGGGCTTTTTAAGTTTCCTGCAATCTGCTCGAGAGATTTTAGCCGTACAACTTGACACGGAAGGAAACTGACGAGCTTGACCCTTCCTCCCTGCTTGCTTTTCAGGCTTATATTAACCTTTCCCACTCTTTATTAGGACCGTCCGTAGAGAGAAGGAACAGCCACATGGCAGCGGATCTCCCACGAGAGCAACGCCAAGTCCAGGGGGAGAAGAAAGGAGATATTTGCGACAGCTGAGCAGCCCGAGGGAAGTCCCCAGAGTCTTAAAGCCAGTTCCCCGATCGCGGAAAAGACTCAGCGTTTTCCTCACCGCCACGGAAACTCAGCTTCCCTTCCCCTCCCCCCTCCCCCTACTCTCGAAGCCGTAAAACTCTTCCCTCGAATAGACGCCGCAACGCCTCCGGAGTACAACTCGCAGCAGGTCCTATCAATGCTCAGACATTACCAGTTGTTTCGAGGCGATTGGAAGGCTATTCCCCGTTTGGTCTCCCGTTTCTTCGATCAACAGGCACAAACCGTCTCCAGTAGTTCCCCTTCAGCCAGAAAACAAGCCTTTCTAGCCTGTTCACATGCCCTTCTCGTTTAATTTCACTTCTCCCCCGCGTCCCATTTGAGCCGTCGGGCAGACCGACCATCGCTCCTGCCATGCAAAATGCTAACTGCCAATCAAGCGAAAGTCTTTCTCTCTCCCCCCCGTCCAAACAACCTCTGGCCTCTGCAAAACTGGCTGGAAGAAGCCCTACTTCGCGGCTTGCGGAAAGCGACCCTTCTTCCTTCAAGTCGCTTCTCTGAAATTCTTAATCTTTCTCTCCTCCTCCTCCCCCCCCCCAGCAAAGAGGCCACAAAGCTCTGGCTTGGCCATGCAAATGTTTTTCCCTCTCAGATGGGCAAATAGAGCCTCCGGAGGTACAAACTCCAATTTACACAGATCTTCGACACACGGGCTCCCCCACCTCCATTTGTAGCCTTTGCTCGATTCCACCCCTTGTCCGAATTAAATCTTTAGCCGGAGCGCGCGGAGACACGCAAGCACGCCAGCGGCGCAATTTAAGCCTCCGCGTTACCCAGCTCACATTGTGCAACCGAGGGATGAAAAGCTCAGACGGCGTCTTCCTCCGACACATCTTAGCCCCACATCTGGAAATATATTTTTTGTAAAAAAAAAAAAAAAAGGAGGGAAAAGGAAAAGAGAGAGAAAGAGACTAGCTAAAACTTAGCATTTTTAAGGATTTGGAAGTTAAAATAAATGGAAAGAACAGAAAATCCCAGATTTGGGGAGTGGGGAAATGAAAGAAATGATATTTGATTCCCGCCCACTTTCCCCAGAAATAGTTAATAAAGGAAATATTCCAACTCACTGTACTCATGAAGCAGGCGTATGGGGGGGGAGAGGATGGGGGCACAAAATGGCAGCAGTAGCAGCAATATGGGAAATGTGTCACAGAACAGCAGCGTCGCCGCCTCTGGCTTTCCTTGCCCTGCGAAGCAGCAACAGCAGCGGCGGAGCCACCTCCTCCCTCTGTCTCCCCATAGCAACAAGGCGTCCGAGCCATTAACTCCTCCTCCTTCTCTTCTACCCGCATGCTAACCTTCCTTGCTCACCGCCAACTTTCGCCTCCCTTTATTGTAAATGGGCCGACTCCGTTTCTCGCTTCTCCTGGGACAGAAGAGCCGAATTCATTCGAAAGAAAAAGGGCGGGCTGGTACTTTTTGTCGGGGTGGGGAGCGTTTACTTAATGTCAATGCCTGTAAGTATGCACACGCAACCGGCACCCCGTGGTCCTCTGAAGAAAAATAAAAAGGCTAGTTCCTTCCACACCTTGACCTTAAATCAGTTCATTCAGGGAACATCCTTAAAGTTTGTCTATTACAAAAGTGGAATTAATATATTACTGTAATTGGCCATATTATTTGGGAGAATGAGATGGAAGAGTTCAGTTATATATAAAAGTAAAAACATGGCCAGGGACTGACTGTGGAACAGATCATAAATCATGAAAGTTCCAAGACAGCGACCAATTTCCATGGCATGATCTTCACTATATATATTCATTTGCAAGGAGAATATCAGGAAGTCCTGAACCTCATTGATTGGGAAGCAGAGAAACTACAAATAAGTTTAAAGAGGATGTTAAGGATAAATGTGAAAGAGAAACCATGAAAGATGAAGAAACAGAAGAAAGCAAACTAGATGTCAGAACAAACAGACATTTTAAAGAAAAGATGAGATAGGTGATTTGCTTAATGACTGGTCACATAACAACCATTTAAAGTTACAACAGACCTCCCCAGCTATTTACAAATTCCAAAGATCTGACAGCTGAATGTGCCTTGTGGTCACATGACTATATATCAGATGAATGGCAACTAGCTCACCTTTACTGCCGGTTGCAGCTTTCCACGATCAAGTTACTGCAATTTACAATATTTTTCCTATTTTCAGAAAAAAAAAACCTGTAGGAATACATGGATTTGTTTAATGACTGCTGGGTTCACTTAATGACTGCCATATTTGCTTAACAGTTGCTGTAAAAAAATTTTTTTAATTAGGTCTGGTCACGGTGCCTTGAGTTAAGATTTACAACCTTCATTATTTATTCCAGGCTCCATTCCAGTCTTATGTTGAGAACTACCTGATTCAAGGAAGATCAATCAAGGACTAAAGGAGTGTAGTGAAATTGTATATATTAGAGATGTTAACATCCAAGATACCCTAGAAGACATGTCCTATTTACGTGAATATCTAATGCTAGAGGATGAAATTAGATCAGCACTCCACTCGTTCCTCAATGAGAAGGCTATGGGAATTGATGGAATATATGAAAATATGGCAAGCAACAGAACAAGAAACTAAAGGTTCTAACAACCCTGCATCATCATACACAGGTATTTGCTCTATGTTGTCCTGTACTTTCAGCTTTCCAAGAGCATTGCACTTGTTCAGGTCAATATATGGTACTGTTTGTTTACATTCTCAGGTTCCATGCATGATACAAGATTTCAGAAATATCTTTCTACATTTAAACATGGGGGCAATAAAATAAAATGACAAGAAATAAGTGACATAATCAGTATATTTACATCATGAGAGTACTGTTCTATTATATACAGAAGATAAGCTATAGTATTTGATTAATTTTCCAGTCAGATTATGCTTAAACTTCACTTTAGTCTTTATGAGTATGGGAACCTATCATTGTTTTAGATGGAAAAAAAACTTGATATGAACTATGTGATTAGAATTGGTTGCCTAATTTTAAAAATGTAAGTAGTGCTGTGGAACGCTTGCACATTATGTTTCTGTTGACATAGCTGCTTCCCAGATACCAAGAACATGATTTTACTAATAAAGTTCCAAAATCATACTTATGTAAAAATTATATAAATTTATGTAAACTGAATAATGTTCCCTCTATTTGTTTTTTTACAAGTATAATATGTCAACCTTCACTGTTGACAATATGATTAAAACTAAACAGATAAATCAACACAATACACTATATCAAAACAATTACTACCAACAAATAAACCATTCTAGTCATAAAAATCACAAAGCCTTATGACAATCAACCTCAAAAATGAAGTAACATTGTTTTAATAGTCTTACAAAAACAATTCACTAACAAGGGCAAAGAATGCTAAAAGGATGGGGTTCATTCAAGAGAAATAAGACCTTTAGGTCTGTGTCCCCTGATTTCTTTCAGGGACTTCACCTTGAATGTCCCTTTCCTTGGGTGAGCAGGTTTTAACTTGAGTAATAGCCCCTAAATTATCCTGGAGTGAAGCCATAAAGTGCTTTGAATGGAATTCTAAAATGGATACAAAAAATAGATGTCATGTTGCAATAATGAAACTCATCCTGGCCACATTTTATACCAACAGAAATTTCTGGACCACTTTCAAAGGCAGTTATTTATATTGTATTTGACATTACAGGTAGTCCTTGTTTAGCAAGTTCCTTGTAGAGAAACTGTTCACAATTACAATGGTAATTACAAAGTAACTTGTAATAGTTCTCACATTTACAACATTTGCAGGATCGTAAAGCAAAGGAAGCCTGAAGTACAGTAAGATCATAAGCAGAGTCACTCAAAGTCGAGTTGCCAATCCAGTTGTGGTTGATAAATGGGAAATTTCCTGTAATCAAGTCACATAATGATGAAGGTAGGAATTACTGTTACCAGGGTTTCTTGGTCCAAGTAGGATTATAAACTGGCAAATTGCTCTCAGCTGAGTGAAGGCCATGGATTCTATTTTTCAGAGAATGCATGAGTTTAAGAAGACTCCAAGTTGCAGACTTGTTTCTTCATGTGGAAGGTGACCCTATCTACAGCTAACCTTGGAACTGCCTCTAGGTTAGTTTCCAGATAGGCAGTAAATCAACCTTTCTAAGAGTTTGTTTGAGCTGGTTTGTACCATTCCAGACCCTTACAGTCTTAGAACTTCCAAAACGTCTCTACTTCAGCCTGGGAAGTTATACATCAACTGGATATCTTCGGGACTATCTAGTCCCAGTGATTGATGCCTGCCCACTAAGATCAGGAAGAAAACTAAAATCTTATGGTATCTCTGGACAACTGCGTAACTGGATAGAAGCATTCCTGTCAAACAGACAACAAATGGTCACAATTGGGAGTGTCCTATCAAATTCTGTACCTGTCAACAGTGGTGTCCCCCAAGGCAGTCTTCTAGGACCAACTCTCTTCATACTCTACATAAATGACCTCTGTGATCATATTAAGAGCAACTGCGTTCTCTTCACTGATGGTGTAAAGCTGTTCAATACCACAGACAATACTGCTACCCTTCAAAAAGATATTGACTATGTATCAGAATGGTTAAACAAATTGCAACTTCAAATCTCAACAAATAAATGATCTGTCCTACATATTGGCAAAAAAAAATCAGAAAATAAAATACAAGCTGAATAGTCAAGACCTTGTTGATGATCCAAGCTCTGTAAAGGACCTTGGAATATTCATCTCTGATGATCTAAATGCTAGAACCCACTGTAACTACATAGCTAAAAATTTGCTAGACCAATACTCGAATACAGCTCATCAGTCTGGAAATCACATTACATATCTGATATTAGCACAGTTGAGAAAGTCCAGAAATATTTAATAAGAAGAGTTTTCCACTCCTCTACTCATTGTAGAATACCTTATGCCACCAGACTTGAAATTCTAGACCTAGAAAACCTTAAATTACGCCGTCTTCGATCTGATCTAAGTATGGTATATAAAATTATACATTGCAATGACTTACCTGTCAATGAATAACTTCAGCTTCAACCATAACAACACAAGAGCACACAACAGATACAAACTCAAGGTTAACCACACCAAACTTGATTGCAGGAAATATGACTTCAGCAACAGAGTGGTCAATGTCTGGAATACTCTACCTGACTCTGTGGTTTCTTCCCCAAACCCCAAAAACTTTAACCTTAGACTGTCTACTATTGACCTCACCCCTTTCCTAAGAGGTCTGTAGGGGGCGTGCATAAGCGCACCAATGTGCCTACCATCCCTGTCCTATTGTTTCTTTTATTTTTCTTATATGTACCCATTTCATGTGTTCATAACTATGTATATACTTATACCTATTATCTTGTAAGCGATTGACAAATCAAATAAATAAATAAAAATGAATAAATAAATAAAAAGATTTTCTCCAGGCCCCTTCACATATTGTTATCAATAGGGTTCATGAAGTAAGGCTTTCTCAGCTGCTGCCCCACCATCTCTGGAACATCATTCTGGCAGATTAGATTGACCCCCACAATTTTCAAAAGGAAATAAAGACCTGATTTTTTGCAACAAGACTTTGGGACTTGACAACAGTATCTTGTTCTTCCTTGCTGGGAAATGTCTAGATATGCATTGTATTATCAGTGTTTGAGGTATTTGGGGGTTTTCCAATAGAAGATATATTAAAAATGGAAATCCATTGAAAAATAATTCACATTAATTGCTCCATTACCAAAGTAACAACACAAGTAAGTATCCACAAGAGAAGCTGTGTAAAAACATTATTCAGGTGAGCACTAATGCACTGCAGCAACCTGCAACACCAGAAAAAGGGAACATACCATCTATACATCTTCCAACAAAATGGGCACCTATGCAACTTTATCAAAAAGTCCTGACTACTCAATTCACTACAGCACAACAAACATAAACTATGAGAAGGATAATACTGCCATACTTCAATAATATCTCAGAAACAACCAACAGATTATTACAACCACATGGCATCACATACCATACAAACCAACCAAAACCATCCAAAACATGTTAACTAACCAAAAACCTCAGTAGCCCAAGGGGAGAAGTGAACAGGAATAACCTTTAGTGTAAAGATTATAACAGCCACCATGTAGTACTGGCAGGCAGACAGAGGACATCCAGAACACAATCTAGCAAACAGAAAACACAATAAAAACTCCTAAATCGTGCAACACGTGGACAGACTCAACTGGGAAAATCGTGAGCATCCTAAACTAAGCCAAATTAAAAAATGCTAGGAAATTCCTGGAAGCCTAGTGATCATACAAATCAGATTCTAATAAACACAGAGAAATAAACCATATTTATATAGCATTCAAAAGAGACAATAAAAAACTAAGAAGGAAACAAGACCAGAATACATCTTCTCCAGCAACCAATACCCAGATAAGCAGAAATTAACACCAGAGAATCAATCAAGCAGAAAACAATAACCTCATTAAGGAATTACCAAGGAGAAAACCAAAACCTTACCAACATTGGCAGGGGCAAGCTACTGTATGTATATGCAGCAAACTCCACACTCACTACCACTGATCATGTTACCTAGTTGGTTAATGAAATGTCTGCAAGTAAGCAGCCAAGCTCAGACAGCACTGAGGATTCCATAGTTGTATGTATTTATTTTATACAATTGTTGAACACCATTCAGTGTCTATAATTACTGGAGTGGCCTATCAATCCACTAAAATATCAGCATACTGTTTCTTCACTGCAGATTAACAAATGGCCTTTCCAGTAACTTAATTAAGATGTTAAAAAGCAATAGGGAGAAGGCTAAAACACAAGGCATGCACATCCAAAGCACCCATGGGTGTGAATGCTCCTTCCTTACAACTATAGACAGGAAATGTCACTATGGTAGGAAAGAAAGATAACAGATAACAGATAATTAGAGTTGGAAGGGACCTTGTAGGTCATCTAGTCCAACTCCCCGCCCAAGCAGGAGACCCTACACCATTTCTGACAAATGGCAGTCCAATCTCTTCTTGAAAGTCTCAAGTGATGATGCAAGCTATTCCATTGGTTGATTCTTCTCACTGTCAGAAAGTTTCTCATTTCCAGGTTAAATCTCTCCTTGTTCAGTTTCCATCCATTATTCCTTGTCTGGCCTACAGGCACTTTAGAAAATAGAATACCCTTTCCTCTCTGTGACAGCCCCTCAAATATTGGAAGACTGTAATCATGTCTCCCCTGGTCCTTCTCTTTACTAGACTAGCCAAACCCAGTTCCTGCAACCGTTCATTCATTCGTCCGTTTTAGTCTCCAGTCCCCTAATCATCCTGGTTGCTCTTCTCTGTACTTTTTGTAGATTCTCAACATCTTTTTTATAATGTGGTGAACAAAACTTGATGCAGTACTCTAGGTGTGATCTTACTAAGGCTTCATAGAGTGGCATTAGTACTTCCCTTGATCTTGATTGTATCCCTCTGTTAATACAACTTAGGATTGCATTAGCTTTTTTGGCTGCTGCTGCACACTGCTGGCTCATATTTAGCTGGTTGTCCACTAGGACTCCAAGATCCTTCTCACAGTTACTGCTATTGAGCCTGGTTTCACCCAGTCTATATGTGTACTCTTGCCTAAGTGCAGGACTTTACTTTTCTCTACATTCTCTACATTGAATTTCATTTTGTTAGATACAGCCCTGTGTTCTAGTCTGTCAAGATCCAGCTGGATCTTGAGCCTATCTTCTTGGGTGTTAGCTAGCATCATCTGCAAATTTGGTAAGTTCCCCTTCTATTCCCTCATCTAAGTCGTTAATGAAGATATTGAAGAGTACTGGGCCTAAGACGGAACCTTGTGGCACCCCACTGCTTACTTCCCTCCATGTAGACTTAGACCCATTAAGGACTACTTGTTGAATATGGTTTGCCAGCCGGTTGCGAATCCGTCTAGTGGTGGTGCTATCTATTCCACTTTTTTCTAGCTTACTAAGAAGTAGGTTGTGGTCTACTTTGTCGAATGCCTTGCTGAAATCTAAATATATCATGTCCACAGTATTTTTCTGGTCTACTAATTTAGTCACTGTGTTGAAGAATGAAATAAGATTGGTTTGGCATAATCTGTTTTTAACAAACCTGTGCTGACTGCTAGTTATTACTTTACTTGTTTCTAGATGTTAGGCAGATCTGTTTCTTATTATCTTTTCCAGTATCTTCCCGGGTATTGATGTTAGGCTAATTGGTCTATAGTTTCCTGGGTCTGTTTTTTTTCCTTTTTTGAAGATGGGAACTACGTCAGCATCTACAAAGGATACCTCTCCTTTTCCCAACTTGCAAGTGATCAAGCAAGAAAGTTTGATTGACATTATCAAACACCACGGAGACATCTAAAAGGATCATTCACTAGGTCTTTTATCAGAGCAATCAATATTGTGTGCATTTGTGACATTCTATGTTGCATCTTAAACTACAATCCAAATTGAATGTTGGATTATGATGCCAGCCTTTCATTAACTATTATCCCTGGAAGAGATCCAACAGATATAACCTATAGTGAGGATAGGGATTCTTTTTGTGAGTGGTGGGGAAAGGGGTTACTTGTATACTTGTATACTTATTAGTTTTACCTAAAACTAATAAGGATACCAGTGCATGCAAAATAGATGTTTGTGCAGGTAAGATTATCAACCTTGATGCCAACCAAAACCAAGCATTTAATAGTGAGTGCCATACCATGTGCACTAATCAAACAGGTGGAAAGAAAGTAGGGACAAGCAGGTTATATAGACAGTAAACACAGTGTCAGACATAAAGATCTCAAGTGCCTATATAGAAATGCACAAAGTCTGGGGAACAAACAGGGTGAACTCGAACTACGAATACATGAAAGTAAATATGATATAGTTGGAATAACAGAAACTTGGTGGGATGAAACCCATGGCTGGAACATACTGGTAGAAGGATACAAACTATTCAAAAAAAACACCCAGACCCCATAAAAGAGGAGGTGGAATTGCACTGTATGTAAAGGACCACTATATTGCTACAGAAATGCATGAAACTAAAGATGAAAACCTCCTAGAATGCATATGGGTCAATATAAAAGAAAAAAAGAATGACATGGCCATAGGTGTATATTATAGGCCACCCAATCAAGCAGAAAAAATAGATGTCCTTTTTGCCAGCCAACTAACAAACATATGCAGGAAACACACAACAATAGTAATGGGAGACTTCAATTATCCTGATATCAATTGGAAAACTAATTCTGCACCAAGTGAGAAACCAAATAAGTTCCTAACCAACCTAGCTGGCCACTTTGTTGTCCAAAAGGTAGAGGGTGAAACTAGAGGGACAGCCATACTGGATTTAATTCTTACAAACAGAAAAGAAGTGATAGAGGGAGTTGAAACTGCAGGAACCTTGGGTGAAAGTGACCATGTCATACTAGAATTCAACATAACACAAACACAAGCAACATAACATAATGACACCAGAGTCTTGGATTTTAAAAGAGCTGATTTCAATAAACTCAGAGAGAACTTGGGAAAGATTCCACGGACGAAAATCCTAAAGGGGAAAACAACTCAAGAATCTTGGGAAACTCTAAAAAGTATGATCATAGAAGCCCAGACCAGCACACCACCACTGAGAAAGAAAAACAAGAAATCCAAGAAGAAACCAGCATGGCTGAACAAAGATCTCTCTGGCAAATTGAAAGAAAAAAAGGACAAGTACGAAAAATGGAAAGAAGGACATACAACTAAGGCAGAATATCAGCAGATAGCCAGAAACTGAAAAGACAAAGTCATGATAGCAAAGGCTCAGAACGAACAAAGACTTGCCACAAAAGTCAAAGATAATAAAAAAAGTTTCTTCCAACATATAAATAACAAGAAAAAAATCAAGGAAACAGTCGGTCCACTAAAGAGAGAAGACGGCAAGGAAGTAACAGGCAACAGAGAGAAAGCAGAACTGCTTAACTCATTCTTTGCATCCATCATGCAAAAAGAAACTATAGCTCAACCCACCAAAAACATAACTGTAAAAGACAGACCAGAAATAAAAGTTAAAATAAGCAAAAAAAAAAAAAAAAAATAGTAAGAGAACACCTGTCTGATCTTGATGAAAACAAATCGCCAGTGCCTGATGGATTACATCCCAGAGTTTTAAAGGAGCTGGCAGAGGTCATCTCAGAACCACTGCACCATATCTTTCAAAAATCCTGGAGCACCAGGGAACTACCAGAGGACTGGAAAAGAGCTGATGTGGTTCCCATCTTCAAAAAAGGAAAAAAAACAGGGATTAGACTAGATCAGTGGCCCCCAACCTTTTTTGTGCCGCGGCCCGGTACCGGCATCACAAAATCATCCGCGGCCCGGTACCGGCATCACAAAATCATCCACTGCCCGGTACCGGCATCAGCACGCATGGCAAGGCGAGCCGAGCGACCGGCCAGCCAGCCGTCCCCCGCTTCTCCCCGCCACCTTCAACTCTTCCTTTGTACCTGTGTCGATGGGCTTCGTGACGGCTTTGTGACGGTCGCTTGTCTCACCTTGCCATGCATGCTGAAAGAATCCTCGCGCCTTAGTTTTGTTCGAAGCCGCCCCCCCCCTCGATGAAACTAAGGCGCGAGGATTCTTTCAGCACCCAAACGCCACTTTCTACCCGGAAAAGCTCACCGGAAGCACTTTTTCATCAAAACAAGATGGCGGCGCCCAGCAAACTGGCGGCCCGGTAGAAATTGTTCCACGGACCGGTACCGGTCCGGGGACCGGTGGTTGGAGACCCCTGGACTAGATGACCTACAAGGTCCCTTCCAACTCTGATTATCTGTACCTGTACCTATTTCACAGGATTTTCTTTTCCTTTTTTTTAGATAAGGCATGATTTTTATGTTATTGTTTCACTGTTTTAAATATATTTTAGGACATACATTACTAGTCTCGTATGTTCTGTCTCAAAAGGAAACAGCATTACAGTCAAATTGCATTACAGTCAAATATAGCAATGGTACTGCTGAATTTAAGCATTTCAGAGAGATCTATGGCATATAACCTACACCACACACAGTTCTTTAAAAGCTGATAGCAGATTACCCTCTCCTACTTTCTTAAGTTAGCAGTAGGGTTTTTTTTCCTGTTAAAGTAACTACCTTTGGATTGAGACAGTAGGTTGCTGATAAGTTTAAAGAAGCTGTTGCAGGAAGAGCAAATGCCTGTACATGTAGCTGCTAAAACACCTATTGGTTTCTGACTTTCTTTAAGTTTTTCATAATGCATTACTGTACTGTATTCTTGGGGGCGGGGGGAGATAAATGGTGACATGCTTTTATTAAGTATGTATGTGGCCAGAGCCTGTACTACTTTGGGAGGGATTTTCAAAGGACATCTTGCTGAGGATTAACTCCAACCTGGACCTGGGTCTGATCAGGCAAACTAATTTCTCTGAAATAAACCTTGTCCAATGAACATGCCTTAAAATAAACACCAGCAGCAAACAAGGGAAGTGTCATGGAATATGACCAATATTCAACTCTGGATTTTTAATTTGCTTAAAGTCCCAGCTCTTTTCACTAGGCATCAGAATTACCTGATCACTAAAATATGGCATTTGTAATCATAAAATATAGGCAAAACTTACTTACATTTACAATGCACTTACAATCAACACTAGTATTTGTTTTTCAGGACATTTGTCCAGTGGTGGGATTCAAATTTTTTTACTACCGGTTCTGTGGGCATGGCTTGGTGGGTGTGGCAGGGGGCGGATACTGTAAAATTTCCAGTCAGAGGTGGTATTTGCCGGTTCTCCAAACTACTCAAAATTTCTGCTACCGGTTCTCCAGAACTGGTCAGAACCTGCTGAATACCACCTCTGCATTTGTCTCATGCCTCAGGGAAGTTCTGCTTCAGGTAAGATATACAGAATACAACCACCCTTACAGTTTCTGAAGGAGTAAACAGGCACTGGAATTCCTTAGGAAGAAAGGAGATGACGTACTTTGATTATTCAAAAATCACAGTACTGCAGTATGGTATTGAATTTCTAAGTATTCTCATCATATTCATGTAAATCTATATTGCTCTCTAATTTATTTGTATTATATTTTAAGACAAGAACCAGCTTGCATTTCTTGAAAAAATATTTGTTAATAAACCTTTGAGGGGTGAATATATTCAGTAATGTCCTTCCTTGTTTTGAAGGCCACTGACAACTGAAATGTCTTGTCAGAGAGATCTATCTAAAAAACATCTAAGTGCTCAGAAGTTGACCACTTACATATTCTTATCCTTTTCCAGCAACATTTGGAAGAAAAAGCTTCCAAAGGCTGAATGTATTCACAGGCATGGGTGTTGAGAGCCCTCATAATGACTGCAGGATGTTTTAATTTACTGGATTGGTTTCAGTAGTCATTATGGATTTATATTTTATTTAGGTTTTACTGTTATTCTAAGGTGCTGTTAGTTGCCCAGAAATGTTACAGTCACATGGGTGGCCATATAAATTGAGTAAATTTTAACAAACTAGCGAGCAGAATTGGCCAGGAGTCTGCACCAAGTGTATCTCCATAGATTTCCCAGAATGCAACAGGAAGAGTTCTACATGAAATCTTCAGGGGTTCCTCTCATAACTGGAAAAGATTCCCATGAAACCCGTTTCTATAGCAACTGCTGCTAAGACCTGCACAGGCCATGAACTTTTTTCCAAACAGGCCAAGGGAGTTGGATTTTGTTGAACCTAAAAATGACAGCTGACACAACCTACTATATACAGGTGAAACTCGAAAAATTAGAATATCGTGCAAAAGTTCATTTATTTCAGTAATGCAACTTAAAAGGTGAAACTAATATATGAGATAGACTCATTACATGCAAAGCAAGATAGTTTAAGCCGTGATTTGTCATAATTGTGATGATGATGGCTTACAGCTCATGAAAACCCCAAATCCACAATCTCAGAAAATTAGAATATTACATGCACTCAATAAAACAAGGATTGTACATAGAACAATATCGGACCTCTGAAAAGTATAAGCATGCATATGTACTCAGTACTTGGTTTGGGCCCCTTTTGCAGCCATTACTGCCTCAATGCAGCGTGGCACGGAAGCTATCAGCCTGTGGCACTGCTGAGGTGTTATGGAAGACCAGGATGCTTCAATAGCAGCCTTCAGCTCTTCTGCATTGTTTGGTCTTGTGTCTCTCATCTTTCTCTTGGCAATGCCCCATAGATTCTCTATGGGGTTCAGGTCAGACGAGTTTGCTGGCCAATCAAGCACAGTAATCCCATGGTCATTGAACCAGGTTTTGGTGCTTTAGGCAGTGTGGGCAGGTGCCAAGTCATGCTAGAAAATGAAGTCAGCATCCCCATAAAGCTCATCTGCAGAAGGAAGCATGAAGTGCTCCAAAATCTCTTGGTAGATGGCTTCGTTGACCCTGGACTTAATGAAGCACAGTGGACCAACACCAGCAGATGACATGGCTCCCCAAATCAAAACAGACTGTGGAAACTTCACAATGGACTTCAAGCATCTTGCAGTGTGTGCCTCTCCATTCTTCCTCCAGACTCTGGGTCCTTGGTTTCCAAATGAGATGCAAAAGTTGCTCTCATCAGAAAAGAGGACTTTGGACCACTGAAAAACAGACCACTTCTGTTGTTCTTTAGCCCAGGTAAGACGCTTCTGACGTTGTTGGTTGTTCAGGAGCGGCTTGACAAGAGGAATACGACATTTGAAGCCCATGTCCAGGATCCGTCTGTGTGTGGTGGCTCTTGATGCACTGATTCCAGCCTCAGTCCACTCCTTGTGAAAGTCCCCAACACTTTTGAATGGCCTTTTCCTGACAATCCTCTCCAGGCTGCAGTCATCCCTGCTGCTTGTGCACCTTTTTCTTCCACACTTTTCCCTTCCACATAACTTTCTATTAATGTGCTTTGATACAGCACTTTGGGAACATCCAACTTCTTTTGCAATTATCTTTTGAGGCTTTCCCTCCTTATGGAGGGTGTCAATGATGGTTTTCTGCACAACTGTCAGGTCAGCAGTCTTTCCCATGATTGTGATTCCTACTGAACCAGACTGAGAGACCATTTAAAGGCCCAGGAACCCTTTGCAGGTGCTATGGCTTAGTTAGCTGATTAGAGTGGGACACTTTGAGCCTAGAATATTGAACCTTTTCACAATATTCTAATTTTCTGAGATTGTGGATTTGGGGTTTTCATGAGCTGTAAGCAGGGGTGGGATTCAAATTTTTTAACAACCAGTTCCATGGGCGTGGCTTAGTTTGTGGGCATGGCTTGGTGGTCATGTTACTGGCTGGGCATGGCCAACTCAATATCACTCACATCGAGGCACGCATCTCCTCGCTTGGCCTCTCATGATTGTGGGGATGCTGCAACAATCGTAAGTGTGAAAAATGATAATAACTCACTTTGTTCAGTGCCATTGTAACTTTGAACGGTCACTCCACACAAGCAAAGTACAAGCAAAGGAGGGGGGAAAAACTCCAGAGAAGTTCCTGAGACAGGAAGTCTAGTCCCGCCAAGAATGTAATAAGGGTTAATGGAGAGTCAGTTTCTGTAAGCAACACCAGAACGTTTCCTTCCTGCCTTCCTTACAGGATTAGGCCAGTAATTTCTTCTAACAACCGGTTCTCCGAACTGCTTAGAATGTTAACAACCGGTTCTAGCAAATAGGTGCGAACTGGTAGAATCCAATAATGATCTCAATTATGACACATCATGGCTTGAACTATCTTGCTTTGCATGTAATAAATGAGTCTATCTCATATATTAGGTTCACCTTTTAAGTTGCACTACTGAAATAAACAAACTTTTGCATGATATTCTAATTTTTCGAGTTTCACCTGTAATCTCTCTTTGGCAGAATTACTCAGATAGGTTTTGTTTTTAGAAGGTTTAGAGATTCTTCAGGTTTAATTGTCAATAAATCAGCATGGCCTCCATGTCTATAAAAACAATGATCTTTTCAATCACAGAATGGAGAGCAATTCTTAGTGTACGCAACCTGCCTATGGTAAGATAACAGCTATAACACATGCTGTTTGCTCCATGAAAGGTTTTGCTAGATAATGAAGGACTCCATTAAAACCATGTCCTTTTTGTTTTCTGGCTTATCTCGATTTTATATTGTGATGGGTTCACACATGGGTGCATCTATGTGCGATCATAAAAGTATCTGTTTTTAAACAATCATCTTTTAACTTCATAATATTCCTTAGTCCTTGAGAAATTATTTTGACTGCCTTTTCAGAATATCTTTTAGAAAAAAGGTATAGCACTTCAAAGTTTACAGTAAATACTGTAATTTTCTGCCAGAAGAAAAATACATACAGTTAGTATTCTACCATAGAAATAATAGTACTTTATTTTTACAAAACAGAAATGTGGTGCTGTGAGATTACATAAAAAGTTCTAGGATAGCTGAATATTAATAGACAATAAACCAAGGATGAGAGCTTCCTGTTGAATTTCACTATTTTAAGGTGCAAAACATCCTTCTATTCTTTATGTGTTTGAAAATAGGTGTGTAATGAAGAGTAAGTGTACTTTTTGGAACTCAGATTGTTTGCATTGATTTGTTCAAATTATTAGTTGTAAACAGGCATGGGAAAAATTTAGATGGGCAAGAATACACTTAATGTTTTGGTTACATTATTCAGATGGGCAGGGCTGAGGTTTGATGGGAATATTGGAGGAACTTGTTTAATTGCAATAAATCTGTTTTAGGATTTGCAGAACAATTTTCATTAGTTTTCACCTCAGCAGTGGAAAACTGTACTTTCTTACTTTCTTGAGGCACTAACAGTGTCAACATAATGATGCACTCCAATACCAAATACACATAAAAGTGAAAAGATTGAGAAAGATAAAACTGAAAATGCTGTGTTCTTGCAAATTCCACCTTCAATTACAACACACCCTCTTCCTGTGCAAGATAGGTCTTGACAATTTTCCTAAAACCCAAGAGGGAGGAAGCTGATGAAATATCTGCTAAGAGGTAGTTCCAAAGTGTGGGGGCAATAGAACACTTGATTTGGAAGTCTATCAGGTGACAATGTTGTAAGGACAGGACCTGGAGAGAGCTGACCCCATTTGATCTGGTTCAGAGGAAGCTCTAAAGGTCACAAAAAGAGAGTTTGAAAGCTGCCAGGTCCTCTGGGATTGCAGGTTGGCAGTCCTTGTTATAGATCTTCACATCCTCACATCCTGGACATAAATTGTTTCAATTTCTACCCTCAAAACAATGTTATAGTGCATTGCACACCAGAACAACTAGACACAAGGACAGTTTTCCCCCGCATGCCATCACTCTGCTAAACAACTAATTCCCACAACACTATCAAACTAAGACTCTTATTACTATTATTCTTCTCATCCTTCCTATTACCTATCTCCTTTTCTACTTATGACTATAACCTTGTTGCTTGTATCTTATTATTTATATTGTTTTATTTAGTTTCCTAGTATGATTTTGATTGCTTATTTAGTATCCTATGATTATCACTAAGTGTTGTATGTTATGATTCATGATGAATGTATTTATGATGCCTATGATCATGATCCATCACTTATATCTTTTATGTACACTGAGAGTTTATGCACCGAAGATAAATTCCTTATGTGTCCAATCACACTTGGCCAATAAAGATTTATTCTATTCTATTCTATTCTATTCTATTCTATTCTATTCTATTCTATTCTATTCTATTCTATTCTACTATCATTGATCAAAGTATGTATTGGTCCTTGGAGCATATTAAGATATTTTATACTTCACTTTAGATCTCAAAGGACTTCCATGATGACTTGCAAAAACATTCCAATATCAATATAGATTGGCTTAAAATGATTCTGAAAATATGCAAAACAATATGATAGTTTTAAAAAGCATATATGAAGGGGGGAAAACCACATGCAAAATGCTTCTATATCTAGCAACTTGAATCAAGCTAAAACTATTCTGTATCTCTTAACAATAGAATTCAAAATCCACATGAATTATTCAGAGAAGATTCAATTGTGATGTTTTTAAAAAAAGATATGTCATCATCTCAATAAATAGAAATACATCAATAATATTTTTATATTTCTAATTTCAATGTGATAAATTCTCTCTGAAGCTAATTCAAAACAAAGGCAGTGCATCATCTATGAATATTGGTTTCTTATTACAATTAATTAAATGATTAGTAACAGACTGTGTTATTGGACTCACACTATTACAAAAACTCAAAAGAAAATTGATTTTCTATAAATCAGACCCACTAGGGTATCACTGAGTATCTAAGAGCCTTCTGTAACTGGTTGCCTTCCACATGTGTTAAGGTTACAGTTCCTAAACTTGAACCAGGCTAGATGGAAACTCTGGAAGTTGTTAACCCAATATACTGGATGGGCATTGATATGGGAAAATTGATATAAGACCGACCATATATGTTTTTTCTTTCTCTTTTGACTAAAATATCCCTAACCCTAACCAAATTCTGGGAGAAACAGCAGGTCTTAAGCAGTTTATGGAAAATCAGAATAGCAATATGAATCTAACTGATCTAACATCCACATAGCCATATAGTCAACTGACCATATAACCCTATACTTCCACCTTTCCCAAAAAATAATTTTATATACTTTGTGGAAAAGTTCTTTGGATGAGCTCCCTGTTCTGTATTTAATGTGCTAATATTACTGGGCAGTTAACTCCCTGGACAGTTTTCTGCTAGGTTGCTAGCTTTCTGTAGATGTTCCTCATTTGGCTGACATGCTCTCTTGAAAACAGAAGCAGAACAGTTGTCAGAAGGATTGGTCAGAAGGAAATCAACATCAGGCATGATTGTGGAATTTGTATTGGTTGAGTCAGCTTCAATTAGGGGAGGGGGGAGACTTCGACTCTTCTAGTTGTGAGATTTGAGGCTGCTCTTCCAGTATGTCATGCATTCTTTTAATTCTTGATTGATAATAGGCAAAAAAGTTGTGTATTCCTGACAAATCTTTTTACTAATGTAAGGGCTAGCAAAATGTAGGCACAGCTCATCTTTATATAATCTTCCTTTATCTCTGTTGTATAAACACTAACTATTCAGTGTTCACAGATGTTCTCTGCAACATAATAATTGGTGTGAATAGAATTAATACTCTCTTTCTTCATTGAACATGTCTGTGCTAATCTGTGCTGGTCTAATTCCTTGCATTTTGCTTAGCAAATGAATTGAGATGAAGCATTTATGGAACAAGTAAGGAGAAGTAACAACAGCACCAATTTATTTATTTAGATTTTTTCCTCCCTCATGAAGTAAAGGTTGAAGAGAGATATACTGCATTCATAGCAGGTTCTTTGTTCACATCAGCAAGAGATAAAAATGTATATCCGAGCAAATCAAACATTGGATTATAAATATGTTTTGCTTTTCTAAATTGTCAGTGAGATTTTAAGAAGTTTGTGTATATAATAAAGAAGGGTATTCATTCAGAGTGGTGTGGAATGTTTAATATGTACTAACCAATAAGCAATGCGTTCAAATCAGTTTATGCTGGAAACCTTCATCAACCGTAGGACTGGAAAAAATGTACAGCTAGAAAAGGACTTAAACAGTTTTTAGCACTCTTAAATGTATTATCACAGTTGGGTGGAAAGTCTGTAGCCAATGTTAGCTGAACATGAAAGTTAAGCATATCAACCCTAGTTAGTATTTGGATGGGAGACCCACTGGGTAATACTAGGGTTGAAGGCTAGACTGGAAAATAAAGCAAAACCCCCAAAAGAAGGCAATATCAAACTGCTTTCACACCCATGCTAGGACAACTGAATAGATATCTCCATGAAGCCAGTTAAGTTCAATCTGAAAGATATTTTATTTGTAATATATTTTAATCCAACCTAAATTCCAACTGAGCATGGAAATTGTTGCAAATCAGATTACGGATATGAGCATATAACTCAGAATAAATTCAGAGATGTGTAAATTCAGTCAGCTTGATGTCAGCGTTTCAAGTAATGCACCTATGAAAAGCAGAACTCTGAGGCAGGGAATTCCTCAAAGAACAATTTATTGGATACATCATATTTGCACAACTGGTGAAAGCCAACTCTGAAGTTCCCGTGGCTTTCACCTAATTAAAAAGTAAAAGCTTCCCCTTTCCCCCAAGTCACTGGTCACGCTGTCTAATCAAGGTGCCGATTGGTTGCTTGGTTATTTCACTCCTCCTCTGGCCAGCCACCTGTGAGAATGTCCTTGGTTCCCACAGGAAAACTTTATTGTTTTGGATACAACACCTGATCTAGCTATTTCCTCCCTCCCTCTGTTGTGTGGCAACCCTGAAGCGTCCGTGATGGCCTCAGCCAGGTTTACTTCAGGGTTGACAATGCCAGTTGTAGCCTTGATATCAGAGCAACATGGTCTTGATATATCTGACTTACACAAACATGCAATTTGTATGTATTTCTGTGCTATTAGGCAAAAAAAAAAATAGGCATATAAATTTTAAGTTACTCTGAAGGTATGTTCATGCAAGCATTGTTTGATTGGCAATGGGGAACATCTAGTCATTTCAGATAATTAAGGTAGCCGGTAACAATCCATTAGTACATCAGACCGTTTGAAGACAGTGAAGACAAAACAATGGGGGGTTACTGCAGGTGCTGTGAGTCACGAAGCAAAGATCTGTAATAATTCTTCATTGCTTTTGGAGCGTGGAGTTAATGTAATTCCCAGGAGTTCTAAGTTTAAATTCTTAGTTTTATTATGATTTAACCTATCCATTAATTTATCGCATTGTCTGTTACTGAATTCAAATAAGGAACTAGCATATTTTATAGATCCTTTCATAAATTGTCACTACTTTGCAGTCCATTCTCTCTTTCATGAAGAGTTCAGTGAGAAATCACATGATTTGTAATAGAAAATTCATGTTCATTCCTCAAAATTGCCTTATAAGAAATGGGGTAACAGGTAGTGAGAAAAAGAACGTTCACAACTGCTCTGGATCAGATGGATAATAATGATCTAGATAAAAATTCAGAACTGATACAAGCCAGTTTTTTGGATTTCCCAATTCTCTATACAATATGAAGCCATTGGGCTCAGTGTTCTCCCATCACCTACAAGCTATGATAATCAGATCTCTAAATGTACTAGTATCATAATTATCATTATCAACAACTTGGGGTTCAAGGAATAGATCTTTAGCTCTATTCGGGCAGTTTTGGGATTAGTGTGCTACCAAAAACTGTATTATAAAATTATTCTAAAATTGAAATTCTTCCTGGCAGGTAATCACTCTCAGCAATGCACCAAAAAGAAATTGGAACCCATTCAAAAGAGGTTCAGGGGATATCTGGTGGCCTTATACAATAAAATGTCTGTCTTAAATCAGCTTTCCCTGTGGTAAGTTTCTCTCCCCAGCTTATTTATTGTGACTGAACCAATAATTCAGTCAGGCAACCTGTTTAGTTGTCTCTGGGCTAGGTTTGTATGTAATTTTGAAAAGAAATTTTACTTCCAGGAAGCATAGGTTGTAATTTTTAATGAAATAATATTTTTGAATTTTGTTCTACAAAAACAGACAAGAAGAAGGAGTAAATGGATTGGAGGCTTAGTTAGTTCAATCTTGGACCCATCATAGCTTTGATTGGATTTTCTCCTAGAAAATAGATGTTAGTTTTGATGAGGAAAAAGTGGCCTCAGGTTGAAGAAAAAAACTATAATTGAATTCATTATATCTCTTTGGAAATATAATTTTTAAAAGATGAAACTAAGATGCTTTCAAAATATTGAGGACTTGAGAATCTGAGAATCTTATTTGTGGCCTGATGTGGCAAAGGTCAAAAATAGAAAGGAACACCTATTTTTGGCATTCTTTAATGAAAAACATAGAATTGTTATTGGAGCTGAGTAGCATTTTGTTCTTTGAGAGACATTGCATTCTTACAGTATAAGCTCACCATTCGACATCCAGAAATGAGAAACAGAAGACTACAGACTCCAAAAATTAGTTTTAACTGTGCGCATGTACACAGAAATACACAAACTAGAACGAAAACTTTTTTGCTCATTCCATTCAGATCTGTTCTGTAAATCCAAAAGTGTGAACAACTTTGCACAGAAATGTCAAAAGAAATGTTCTTTCTAAAACATGAAGCTCTGTTCAACATGTAGAATTTTAATTTGATAATTTCAGCACTATGGTCTTAATAGGAATCTCTTTTGTATACTGTATTCATGTTACTGTTTGCCTCCCCGAGACTGAAAGGATCTGTTGTTTGAGCAGCTTGTTTTGGGTCCAGAGCAACCATTTGGATTCATTTTTGACATTATTTTAAAAAATACAACAAAAATTGAGATGGTTAAATGGTTTTTATTCATATTACAAAATTGATAAGCAATTAATTGTAATCCACTGGAATATACATCTTCCCAGTCATTGTATTCTATTATTGTGTATCACTTTGGTCTCTGATCACAAAGGAACAGCAAATATTCAATACAATATCTTACTAGCAATCTTAAGAGATACAGTTGTGGTTTGATGCAGCTATAGATAGATGATCATTGGAGTAGTGCGGTGGTCTAGAGGTGGAGCTCTTGTCTTCAATCAGGAGGTTGTGAATTCAATTCTAGGTAAAGGCAGGTATTTCTCTCTCTGGGCACACTGAGAATATATCTGCTGAACAAAACTCTGCATTGGCAAAAGGAAGGGCATCCGGCCATTAAAACACTCTGCTAGCTCCATTCAGCTGCCCAGACTCCACCCCACAAGGAATTATGGGGTCATTAAAAGGTGATGAGATAGGGATGGTTGTTCTTGGGGTCAATTATTTTTAAGGAAAATAAATTACTTACTGATTCTATAACATGAATGACTGCAATGATGCAGATAATATTTCTTCTTTCTGTTTGGGAAAGGACTATTTTAATCAATTTTATCTTCTATTGCCTTCAGAATATTATAGTAGAATAGAGTAGAATATTACAGAATATTATAATATTACACCATCCTGAGATGGTGATACCACAAAACTCAATTTCCAACATCTATAAAGCAGAGAAAAGAAATGTCTGGCCTATCAGTTCAACTTTCTTGCATGGTGACTACATTTAGCCAGAACAGACTCCTTCTTTAGACTTTCTATCCTATATAAAAGTATTTAATAGGAAGGTAGCTTCATATGGTTTTGACAAGAAATCCCAGAGTTAACTGTTAAAACTAAGTATAACTCCCAGTAGTGACCACCTAGCACTTCTGTTCCATTGCCATTATAAATATCCAAAACTGACAATTCAATAAATCTAGCACCCTATTTCAATTTCTTAGTCACAGCTGCCAACTATTTGGTTATGCCTGGCTGTGCACACCCATCAACAACACCAAGAGCAACACAGACAGTAGCCCATTTATGATAATCAGCCATCTGGTAGACTGGCAAGCTCTATAGAGAATAATGGCAAATATAAGCCCAAAACTCAGGATTGGCAAATGAAAAGCAACATCATTCATAAGTATAAACCTAAGCTAGATAGGTTTACATTTGAAAGCTATAAAAAATATAAGGCAGCCGTCCTGGATCTGGTTATTAAAATTCAGCAAAACTCTTCCTAATTAAAATAGGCTTAGGGGAATATTGGCTATTCTGCAAATTATCGTAGAAAATTACAAATTTTGTTTGTAAACAACTCAAGATTCTCTCTCTCTCTCTCTCTCTCTCTCTCTCTCTCAGTAGATACTTTATATAGCCAGAATTGACCAAGAATTCCAAAAACAAAATAATCAGAAGAAGTTCACAACCAATAATCTGTGATAAAATAATCTGATTCCCTCCAAATGATTAAGAAAATAAATCCCATAATCCCAGTCTTCTCCTCTTCTGATCAGCTGCTGGGAGCCTTTACCTTAAACATCTGAGATGACATTCGGTTGCCTCCCATCAGCGGTAAGGCTACAAAAAAATCAATTCCATTAGTGAACTAAAGCATCCAGACTTCCCTGAAGTCTACTAAATGTTGTGTAGCGATTTGAATCAAGAGAGGATCTAGATATAGTTCTTCCAGGGCTGATTTCCTAAGATATAAAATGCCATTGTATAAGAATGAAAAATATTGGATGGCGAACAATGCAAAGCAACCATTCGGTATGGCATTACCAAAATAATACCAAACTAGAGTAATTCAATATTCTTGCAATTGGAGTCAAGAACTTCAAAATGCTTTCCCTAAAATAAGCTTTTACTGGCAAGTCTGAAATCATTGAGTTAAGTGCCATTCAGTTGAGTGCATTGATTTTTTCCCCTCCTCCCCTCCCCTCTCCTTGCCTTGCCTTGCTTTTAATGGCTTCCATTTACTATTTATTGAAAGAACCAGAGAGTACAGTAAAGACGTTATCTGGTAGATGAAAAACTAAAGCAGGGGTCTCTGTGGGTTCAGAGAGGAAAACTGCACATACTTCCCGGAAATACTCAGCAACAAAATATATCTTGTCAAAAAGTTCAAGATACTGAACATCTGACCAAACATATCTGTTTCTTGCCTTCATAATGTCTCCATTTTGAAAGGCCAAGCAAGAAAAAATGATTTTAAAGGGTGCAGCATTTATGCAAACAATTGCCCTAATTTTGGACAGTAATTATTTACAGTGTTGATGCTTTAGTGTATAGTAATAATTGGTAGAGGCAAACTAGAACAATTGGATCTGGGCTGCAAAATCTCCAGAGGATTACAACATGGCAACAAAGAGATACAAAACTAATTCTTTATTGAGATCTAGTTGCTGTCCATATTTGTAGAACCCAGATCAGATAGCCCAAGAGCAAACTCTTCTCAGGTTCAAGGAGGACCGGCAAATTATGCTATGTTCCTACAGATCAAATTATCTTTCCCCCAAGGCTCCCAAATTAGTTCTGAAAACCACATCTCTTTGCATACCTATTTATAGAACAATGAAAAAAAATCTTTAGGTTATGCATTTTCAAAGTGCCTGACATCTGTATCAGAGATCCCAGGCAACTATATTTTCCAGGATTTTTGGTGCCTCAAATGTTGCTATGGCAGCACTCACAATGCTGGTATAGGAGGCTACATTTGCAGGAATTGTTGAATCACAAATTAGCCAATCACAAATTAGATTAGCAATAGCACTTATATACCACTTCGTGGTGCTTTATAGCCCTCTCTGAGCGGTTTAGAGTCAGGATATTTCCCTCAACAATCTGGGTCATCATTTTACCAACCTTGGAAGGATGGAAGGCCTGAATCAAACTTGAGCCAATCAGGATCGAACTGCTGGCAGTAGGAAGAATTAGCTTGCAATACTGCATTTAATCACTGTGCCACCACAGCATTAGCTTAGTATGTTGTCTATCTATCTATCTATCTATCTATCTATCTATCTATCTATCTATCTATCTATCTATCTATCTATCTATCTATCTATCTACGAAAGACCACTCACAAAATATCAGGAAATCTCCAGAACCGTGAAGCCTACAAACTTGAAATTTGGCACATATGTTCCTCTTGGCTTCTAGGTGCTCGCTAAGAAAGAATTTTTCGAACTGACCATCAGATCATTAGTATTTCTTAATATAGTAATTAACACATTCTGATGCTAAGGAGTTCTACTCCCCCTCCCCACCTGAAAAGAACTCTGTTCCAACTGCCAGTTGCCTCACATTCTGTTACCTCACATTTCATTACCTTAGCAACTACACAGCTATTTGCATCATTCAGGTGACCAGAGGACAGAGACAAACTTCCAAATTGCCCCAATGACTCTCTAAAAGGATGCAAACTACACTTCCAAACAGGAAGCTACTTTGGCATCAAAGGTTGTAGTATTTCTATAATCCACCATCCAGTCAGAGCTGAAGAAGCTCATTGGATGAGAAGCAAAACATTTTCAAAGAAAAACCAGAAAGTCCAGTTGTCTCCTGAAAAAAAGCACCTTTGGGACAACAGTTGGAGGATTGTATTTTACAACACTTTTGCTGGATAGATAGATAGATAGATAGATAGATAGATAGATAGATAGATAGATAGATAGATAGATAGATAGATAGATAGATAGATAGATAGATAGATGGATGGATGATAGAAAGGAATGAAAAGGAGAAAGGAAAGGAAAGGAGGAAGGGAAGGGAAAGGAGGAAAGAAGGAAACCCTGGGCTCCTGCAAAGCCCAATCACAAAGTTTCATCACAAAGCACGGATAACCAGCTAGTATGTACTGTATATAATCCATATGATTAGTTTATAGTTCATTGTGTATTCAGAAGATGGGATCTGGCAGATAGGCATATTGCAGGTAGCATCAGCCAGGGACCATCATTTGATGGCTTCCAGGAGGTATGTCTTCTCTGCTGAAGCACTCACTTTATGTAACATGCTTTGTCCTGAAATCAGAATAACTCCATTTTCTTTTGGTATTCCAAACAGCCCTTAAATCTTGGCTAAGTTGTCAGGGATCCCAGGTGACTGGAATCCTGTTCAAATGGATGCATGAAGTAGCTATTTTAATCTTCCCTCTCCTGTGCTTTATATTTTTCATTTTTATGGTATTTATTAAAAAGGTTTTTATAGTGTATATCTTTGTTTTAAATGTATTGTTCTTATTGATTCTTGTTTATGTTTGGTGGAATGCACAGTCATAAAAATGTGATTAATATATAAAAATAAGATTAAATTAAAACACATATAAACATATAGTGTGATCCCAACCATTTAGAGTATACCAGTGGAAAATTCCTTCTCTTATCCAAACTTGGTAAAGAAAATTTGGGAACAGCAGAGCTTGCTCTGTAGTACAAGTAAGGTTTGTTGGATAAATCTATATTTCATCTCAAGTAAGGATTAATAATAAGTTAACATTCCACAGAAATTCTTTCCCCTTATCTTTTGCCCATCTCTAAGACCTGGTTTACACTTCATATGAAACCAAGGTTTGTTGAAGCTACTATAAATGAATGGATTTACAAACCAATCAACATAATAACTCCTGATTTACATAACCTGTTAATGCAAAACCAATTATGCTGTTAAGCCTTAGGGACTGAGTAAGAGGGCTGTATAGAATTTCCAAAATGAAGATTTTTCTGCCTCTGACCTGAAGAGGAAGAAGTATCAATGGGACTAAAGCAGCTTTCTGCCAGCTGGATACCTTTCAGAAGAAATGTACTGCTTATTTGGGGCACACATCTAGAATGTGACAGAGAGACTTCAAAGACTCTTCAAGTCTGCTGACAAATATCCTTTCCTTTGATCATGTAGGAACAAATCACACAGCCAGATATAACCTTGAAGATGCTGCAAGAGACAATAAAGTACTAGGCAGGACACTGAAAGAGTTGGGAACTTAGGGGTATTTTCTTTTGTCAAAGGACACAGCCCAAGAAGAGAAAGAATGCTGGAAATGAACATATAGCTATACAGAAAGTGCCTATGGAACTTGCAATTCTTTGTTCATAGGATATGTTTCTGAGATCAGAGATTTAAGTAAGAGATGGATGTCGTTTATGAGATCTGAGAAGAACATGTCTGAAAGTCACATTGCCAGTTTGATCTAGTCTTTAAAATGAATTGTGTGGGAAGAAAGAAGAGAGGTGAGAAATTAATCCAATGCTTAGTACTGGGATACTCTACATACTCTAGAGATATGCAGAATATGGAGGAACCCAATAAGGAGCATGGAAAAAGGAGTTACAGCATGTTAGGTTACATGACCTGAAGATTCCACTGTCTATACAAATGCATATGACAAACTCTTTAATGCAGGAAAGAAAATACTATACAGTGTAGCATATATTACTGAAATCTGATTGAACAAAACTCATGACTTATTGCAAGAACTGAAGAGTAAAACTTACCCAAAAGGGGTTACCAAAGGTAAGAATTTTATTCTTAGGGATCAGGATTCTACAGAAACAAAGAAACGAGAATAGAGAAGTACTGTACACTAACAAATAGGTACAGTAATGTACACAGAGAAGCAGATAAAGCACAAAGGAAACTTATAAGGGAAGCTAAAAATAAAAAAAAATGATACTATTAAAAATAAAAGAATGGAAGAGGTGGTTCTGTTCTGAGAGAAGATGTTGTTAGGACAGTAACAGGTAAGGGCATGGCCCCTTGACTTCTATTTATTTTGATCTTCTTTCTGGAGGGAAACTATCTTCAGATATAATACTGAAGCTACAATAAATAGAAGCATCTGCGTTTTGGAAAGAGCATTTGAGTTTTAAGATTCCAAGATCCTACTAATTACACCTAAGAGTTTGGGGATACCTTTCTGTAATGTTTGAGAAAATATGGAGGGGCTGCATATAGTCAAGGGCACCCATTATTATTGTAAGTCAACTTTGCAGTAATACTGAGGAAATTATTAAAGTATAAGCGGGTAAAGGTTTGCTGGGAGAAACATTTTAGGTACTTAGAATCTGAGTGCCCACACTTAGTAATTAGCATGATGTAAGAAAGAGAATGGGGAAAAATAGGAAAATGCAATTATGGTTGATTCAAGAGAGGACCATTGAGAGGCGAGTTTTACTCAACCCTTCATTCGGAAAGGAGATTGAGATGTTTGCTATATGTGATAGTTGGGCAAGTGAAGTGTGGCTGGACAAATCAATGAACAGTCTGCCCAGATATGTGTTGGCACCAGTAAGAAGAGATGCAAAGAAGAGTTCACAAGAAGAGTTCTCCACTCCTCTACTCGTTGTAGAATACCTTATGCCACCAGACTTGAAATTCTAGAACTAGAAAACCTTGAATTACGCCGTCTTCGGTCTGATTTAAGCATGGTATATAAAATCATACATTGCAATGTCCTACCTGTCAATGAATACTTCAGCTTCAACCATAACAACACAAGAGCACACAATAGATACAAACTCAAAGTTAACCGCACCAAACTTGATTGCAGGAAATACGACTTCAGCAATAGAGTGGTCAATGTCTGGAATACTCTACCCGACTCTGTAGTTTCTTCCCCAAACCCCAAAAACTTTAACCTTAGACTGTCTACTATTGACCTCACCCCTTTCCTAAGAGGTCTGTAGGGCGTGCATAAGCGCACTCAACGTGCCTACCGTCCCTGTCCTATTGTTTCTCTTATTCTTCTTTTATTTTTCTTATATGTACCCATTTCATGTATTCACAACTATGTATACACTTATACTTATTATCTTGTAAACAATTGGCAAATCAAATAAATAAATAAAATAAAAAATAAATAAAAAGGAATCAGAAGAGCATACAGGAGAAAGGAGGGGAAGCTGCCTCATTGGATGCTTGCAAGACAGATAAGACTATTGAATTGTGTACTGTATGTTGGACTTTAAAATATTTTGGGATTTAACAATCCTAACTGTTGGGTGATGCTGAGACTGCTATTCCAAGAAAGCATCCCAGGACTCAGAATTCAGTCCCATTGAGCTCAACAGCTACTGTACTGTTGTGCAAAGTTGTTATTTTGTTCTTCTGAGTAAATAGGTTTGTAAATCTATGTAGTCCTTGTTTAAATGCAAAGAGTAAAATAGGTTTCACAATGTTTGATTCTGAGTGCCAAATAATAAAGCAAGGTTGTTTATCCTTAATTAGAAGTGTACATTGCGTCTTACTGATTAATGTAGAAACATTCCTTAGAGGTGGTTGGAAGTGACAGCTTTGATGAAACAAAATGTTATGGAATCCAGAAGAAATTCCATTTGGCATATCTCTTGAGTGAGATTCATTTCTTGAATACAGACTGGCTCATATGCTGTGACACAAGCTGGCAACCTATTGATTCATTCAAGTCAGTGTCAACTTTTAGCTACCACATACATAGATTTTTTCCATGATGATCTATGCCTAATCTGGTGTTTCAGGTCTTCCAACAGTGTATCCATCAATACTGTAAGTTAGTCCATTCATCTCACTTCTGGTTGTCTTCTTCTCTTTCCTTCTATCTTTCCCAGCATTAAAGTCTTCTTCAGAGAGCTAGGCCTTAACATAACGTGTCACAAGGATAATTTGATGCTGGTCATTTATGCCTTAAGTGAGAATTCTATGTTGATTTGTTCACTGATCCATTTGCTTCTTTTCTTGGCTGCTCATGACGTTCTTAGGAGTATTCTCCAATACCAAAGTTCAAAAGCCTAAATATGTTTCCTGCTTCTTCAAAATCCAACTTTCACATCCAGAGTCTCCTCTGCTTTTTTTTTTTAAAGAGTAGGAAAAATTACTCAGGTAACCACAGGCCATTCAGTCAATACTACACAAAACTATTTAGTGTATCAACATCATATGGGAAGGCACCATCTCCAACTCAATATTACCAATATCAAATATCACCTTGCTTAATCACCCTTGTTCAACAAACTCAACCAGCTTCGCTTATGACATTTGCTGTTGATGTTCATTTCTTCTGTTTTCTCTCCTTGTTTTAAAACCTTCCTTTTTGAAATTTAGACTTTTTTTTGTTTCTTAAGGACACAATATTTTATACACATATCTGGTCTTATACTTTGTAAATTGCTGTATATTCTAACTGTGGTAACGGCATCATTATCCCTTCCAGTAGTACACAGGGAAATAACTTACATGAATTTATTTTCCTTCCAAGATGCCATTATCACATCCATAGCCAACTTTGACTGAGCTCAGTCTGTCACAAATGTAAAAAAGGATAGTTTGTCTAGCAGCATCAGTCAGTTCCATGCTTCTCCCATTCCAACTCTACCTTATATTAAGGAGCAAGGTCAAGGAAACAGGATACCATTGTATCTTACTGTTCTATCACTGGGCTTTTCAAGTAATCAGCACATCACTAAGCTATACTGCTATATTTTCTACATGGGGGATTCTTTTACCAGCAAGGATTGGAGCAAATTAATTTGCGGTTGTTTTCTCCAAGACTCTTTTGCTTTCATTTACATCAGCAACCATAATTTATGAACAGGGTGGTAGTAAAAAACCTGAATCAGCTTAATGTGCTATAAGTAGGACATTGTCATGGCAACAAGATGCTGAAGGTTTGCTATTTATGTACAGTTGGGGTTATTCCCTCCCCACCCCGCTGAACCTTGACATAAATAGATTTAAAGTATCTTGTTAGGAACATGATTCCCCTTATCCTAACTCTCAATACATTTTTAGATATATATGTGTGTGTGCACATGTACAAGTGCTTAAATAAGCTTGACAGTTTGCAAACATTGCCACAAAAATAGCTAACCAGTCGCTATTTAAACCAACTGCACAGAAATAAAAGGTTTTGATTCAGATTTCTCCCTTTTATTTATTTATCGGCATGTATTCTCCTGAACGTTTTATGAAAAGGAACCCAAAGCAGGAAAATCAACAATGCTTACAACAATCCTTAAACATCAATACACATTGATTAGTTTGTTTTAAAATGCAGTTAACTATAAAAGCTACCCACTCAGGATCTATTCACTTTTAATCCATGGCTAGGCTACTGAAATCTACAAATCTAGAAATGTCTGTTTTAAAGTCCTCAGACCTTAAGATCAGTTTGCTGAAATTTAGCAACAAGGTACCAATTTTCAGTGAAACGTGTTGGGTGTGGATGTTTGGGAGGAGGGAGTGTGGCATTCTTTCCAGTGAAAATAAGAATAGAAAAAGTGATTCATTAGTCTTCTAATGACCTTGTTTAAAATACTGATTTTTAAAAAATTAACATCCCATAAACCCTTTGAAAAGAGCCATTTTATCAGTCCAGCCTTCTCTGGGGACATTACAATGTCACACAATATCACTTCATGGATCCTTAATAGTTGCCATTTTTAAGTACGTATCTGGTCAAAAGTGAGATGTCCATCTCTATTTTAATCAAGTATATTAATTACACTTTTGCACTTTGCTTAAAACAGTACAAAGCTATATCTGGATGCATCTTAGTTTTCCTTCATACTTGTGCATGTAGGGTCATGAGACCAGGGAATATGAAGCAATCTCTCAGAATGAATTAAATTCTGCTGGTGAATTAAATTATACAATATATTATTTCTGTTGATTATTATTTTTAACTTAGAAGCCACAGGGTACAAGTGAACTATTAAAAGACTACATATCTGAAAAACCTAGTATCTTCTGTTAAGATTACACATGGAGAGAGGAAGATCTATAATATAGTAATAAGAGCAATCTTTAAGGGCAAAGATAAAAAAAGATGTCAAGATGACAATCATGACCATACAATTAAATCCCTACCGCCTTTATATGTGCATTTTCTACACACAGAAAAAAGATTTTGGTTGTCTAGTCACCTGAGGTTTCTAGTTTTGTCTCTCTGTTCTTGCATGTGGCCTGTTCTGAAAATCTGACCATGGTTCAGCCCTTTGTTCAAGACCATAAAATCATTTATTCCAATTGCAGTTAAGACTGGGCACCCCTGTTATTGCTACTGTTGGATATGTACTCTGAGACTTCTTGCCTTACAAGGTAACATCACATGTAACAGTGATGAAACAGAACAGAACCACCAGCCTTTCAACTGAATTCACATATATTGTTTTATTTCCTGGATTCCCAAATTGATGTTCATAGCTGATTGGCTACAATTTGGAATCCACTTGAATTTGCACCAACCATTTTTTTTAAAAAAATGTGTTTTATACTAGTAAATCATATTACATTATAGTTGACTCATGACAACTCTGTGCATGGTCATCCTGAACTGCATTTGCTCTCATCATTGTTGGAGTGATACCCATGGCTGTATGTCATGCCAGAATTCAAAAGGATTTCTTTTCTTTCTGTTTGTTTCTTCACCATCCAACTTAGTCTGAACAAGTTGGAACTTAGTATCTCTGCAGTATCTCTAAAAATCTTCTATAGGTCCTTCAGGAAAACATGCAGCCTTGTTTTATATCTTTGCATTTCTTTTTTACCTCATTCTATTTGGACTATTGCTTCTTGATCAACATAGTTTGTGATCCCTAGTGGCACAGTGGTGAGAATGCAGTATTATAGGCAAACACTGCCCACAGCCTGGAGTTTGTTCCTGATGGGGCTCAAGGTTCTCACAGCCTTCCATCCTTCCAGGGATGGGGCAATTAAGCTGTGACTGTAAAGCACCCAGAGAGGGCTATAAAACATTATGGGGCGGTATATACAGTATGTCTAACTGCAGTTCAATTGTAAGGTTTCAAAAGGAGATCTTTCAATCAGTCTCCTAGAATCTGAACTTGAACTCATTGGTATATAGCTGTAACTTTGTCGCTTGTATCCTTACGATTTATATTGACTAGTATGATTTGATTGCTTATTGTACCCTATGACTATTATTGTTGTACGTTATGATTCTTAACTCTTGATGTATATTTTCTTTTATGTACACTGACAGCATTTGCACCAAGACAAATTCCTTGTGTGTCCTATCACACTTGGCCAATAAAGAATTCTATTCTATTCGAGAACAAGCTATTTTTAAAGTAAAGATCTTTAGGATGCTTGAAATACCAGGGCAAATCACCACTCATTTTTTTCACTGCATTATCATAATCAGATATCATAAACTGTGAGAATGAATTTTGTTGTTTGTTTTTTCAGTGAATTATTTGGAGTTCTACAGTGACTTGGCATTTCAGCTAGGTGATTATTGAAGGAAAGAATATAAGAAATCTTCCTTCCACCTTAACCAGACTGAATAAAACATCTTCAGTTTCCTAGTAGTCTGAATTCTAGACACTGAATTCTCAAAGGTTTCTTAGTCTGTCTCCTAGTTTGTCCGATGATAAGTGTTTCTCTGAACTCCTGATTACTGACACATCCCACAAACTCTGGCTTCTGATTAACTGTAGGTGGCTGCCTTGGCCAGGGTCTGAGAAGACTGTTGATTTGTGCTTCAACACTGGCATTAAAAGTGGCTGAAAAGTCACATTGCTGCTGTTAGCTAATATGAAGTAGTCTCAAGGGGACAATTTGCTTCTGTGAAGCTTCTCATACATCTAATCTAAAAAATAAAGAACAAATTCTAAATCTGTGAGTTAAGAAGAACAGATTCCAAAATGTCTGAATTTGGCTATACACTTAGTGACTTAACCATCAGAATGATTAATCAGTAGTAGCTAATCTGAAAGGATCTATATCTGTTTGATCACATTTGCACAATGCCTGAGAATAGTCTTTGCTTCTGATAGAAGCCTGGAGTCAAAGTAGAAACATTTTAAAATAGAGGGTTGCCATCTACTGGCCATATAGACAAAATGCATGGCAAGAGGAAACCAAGCACCGCCTTAGATAACTGAGTTAATTTTCCAATTTAACCAAACAGTAATGATGATGATGTTATCCATTCAGTTGTGTCTGACTTGGGAATTCTATGGCCCAGATCCCTCCACATCTTCCAATTTTATACTTCTTGAATTTTTCTATGCTCTGGCTGGTGTCATCTTTGATAATGTCAAGCCACTGTATTCTTTGGTGGCCTAGTTTCCTTTTACCACTAACTGCAATCTAACATTTTCCTTTAACTCAGTCATATTTAAAAGAATAGGAAATAACTTTTCAGCCAATGCTGACACAGAATTTTGAAAAATTGTCCAGTTAGTTTGTTGGTTTATATTTTTTACAATAAATAGTAACATCTAATATATTTCCACACTTGCAAATATATTTTGGGGTAGAAATATTAAGTATGGATATTCAAAATGTTTTACTTCTGCTTTAGATAATATACTTTTATATATGACCTGATTTTGCGTATGTGTATGTATATGTGTATATATACACACACACAAAATCAGTTCATATATAAAAGTATACCATGTATGTGTGTGTGTGTGTGTATGCAGTTTTTATTTGATTTAGTATTGTGTTGTTGTTTTATTATTTGATAAACTTATATTCCACTTCTCCAAAACCTTAGGGTGACATATATAACACTCCAAGTTTTTCACCCTCTGGCCTTCATTCTAACAGCCTTCCAGGAGTTAAATAAAAACCTGACTTTTCTGGAAGGCCTTTGGAGACTGCACCTATGGATAAATATCTATAATGATAAGAAATATTTTTTTATATTACTTATTTTTCTTACTGAACTGTTTAAATGTACTTGTTATTATTGCTATTTTGGATTTTTATTTAATCAAAGGGGGAAAAGTGTACTGGCTGTAATAGCTGACAATAAGATCTAGTTCTCCTTTCACTGTCACAGGAAAAGGGCTAGAATTTCTCAGGGTAAATAACAAAGCAGGAAACCTGCATGTAGAGAAGCTCCGCCCTCAAATAATAAATTTATAATAGTAATAATGCAATAATCACCATAATAAAGCATATAAATTCAGACTGCATCTGAAAAAAGACTAAGCTATTCTTAAAAAAAATACTTTATGAGCTTAATAAGAAAAACATCTTCCATTTTCTATAGTACCTTGAAGTTTAGGAAAGATAGTTTAATTCTGTGCAATGTTATTTTCTCTCCAATAGATGGCAGTGGTGACTTCTCGTTTTACTTTTTTCGTGCCAAAAAACTGTTTTAAGCCAGTGCTCACTTGATTGTTTTGATTTTAATTTTAGAATTACAATTTTAGAAGATACCTCAAAAAACATTCTGTCAGAGCACGAAATACTCTGCTATGTAAAAGTTATGGAATCCTGACGTAAAGCTGTATTTTAAACTTCCTTACAGTTTATTGGTACAGTGTAGCAGGTGGCATCTTGACATCAAGTTGCAAGTTCTGTAAAAGTCCTGCAGACTCTTAAGTATATTATTGTGCCTAAAATCTTAAACATGCCTAAATGAAAAACAAAATTGGTCCTCAGGAAAATGAGCAAAGCCCTTGAGAAAAGTTTTTGACATGAAATACAGAATTTTTTAAACTGCTATTTTATCCAACTGTGCTTTTAAAAACAAAACAGTAAGCTATTTGTTTATGCCAAATTGCTGAATGATAAATCATCTACATGGGGAAATTAAAATACTTCACATCATATTAAATAAAAAGTCCCTTTCGAATCCCTGGTAAAAATGAGTAATATTTTTATAGAGAAATAATAAATGAAACTATGTCTTCCTTCAGGTGTTCTCCTTATTTACAACACATATAGTACAGATTTATGCCTATGGAGCAATCCCAGGGATTTTATTAAGGTTTTTCTGAATGTATGATATGCTTTAGCACTGAGCATCTTTATGGAATACCAACCTGATGTATATTATTAGGCAGCAATGTGATTAATCATTACAAGGATTGTAATTCAAAGTTCTTTAAATTGGGAAAGCATGAAAAAAAAATTTAAGATTCACTTCTTACCAAAACTGATTAAGAGTCTGTCTTTTGAATTACAATTCAGTAATAAAAATTTGAATGATAGCTTCTCATTAGCTATATAGATGAAAATTGTAACTTTTATAAAAAGTATTCATCCCCTTTTGGATTTTCTGAATTTTTGCATATCTTTGTCACTGATTATTATCAAAGCTTATGATGGGTCTTACTTGATACATGGAAGGAAGTGTGAGAAAACCAATACCAAAGGTTGATGCTTATTTATTTCATAATCAATGTAACCTAAAATTCAGTATACTACTTTGGAAAAACAATTATACATATGCAGGCATATAGTTCAATCAAGTCCATTAAAATGTTAATAAACAGGTTGTGTAAGTACTTTATTCAGTACAAAAAGGACTGATCCTAACCAACTCACCCCACTATATATCTCATGGACTGACATCTCTCACTACAGTGATGTTCTCACCACACAGATTCTAGAGGTATCTTCTGCCACATCACAAGAAATTTCTGAAGACTTCTGCAAAAAAAAAAAATTCTGAAAAAAATTACATTTAACTATTTTTAAAGTTCTAAGTTTTCATTTATCTATTTTGAAGATACATCCTTGAAATACAGAAAACCTGGGACAATAATAAATCTTCCAAATAATTATTCTCTTTTGAAAACTGCTTCGATAGCTTAGCATAAAATTATCCAGAAACTCACAAATAGAATAACAACATTGAAGGAACTGCAGATCTTCCTTGCCTTGGCCAAAGTCAGTGTTCATGAGTCTACTATAAACAAATGATAAAAATGGAAATTATGGGACAGTAGGAAAGTGGCTCACTAAGACAAATGACGATCATCTTCTGAAAACTAACACCCGCAATGACTTTCCATAAATCTAGGGACAGATGTATCAAACATGGTATTTTTTGGCTATATGTCTGTTGGAAACAAAACGCTGTATTCCATCGTAAGAATCTTATATTGACTATCAAGGATGGAGGTAGTACTGCCATGGGTTGACAGAGGCTTTGCTGCCTCAATGCCTTGCTTGCTTGCCTTCACTGAAGGAAATATGAATTCTACTTCGGGAATGCTATGAGAGAACATTAGGCCATAAACTGAAGTGGAAGAAGGCAACAATATCAAACATGTAAGGAGTTATGTAAAGGAAGAACAAATCTGTTATTTTGGGATAACCAAGTCGAGGTCCAGACCTAAACCTCACAGAAATATTGTGGCGGGATCCAAAATGGGCTGTTTATACTGGAAAGCTCTTAAATGTTACTGAGTGAACTGTTTGCCATGGAAGAATGTGCCATAACTCTTGCACAGCAATATGAGACTGATCAAGAATTACCGAAAAAGCTTTATTGCAATTACTGTAACTAAAGGTAGAGGAACCAGTTTTTGAATCCAGGGGACTATTACTTTTTCACACTAGGAAACTGCCCATTGGTGACTATTTGTTTTCTTTTGCTCTTTTTCTTCTCATGTTTTTATATATGAAATAAAAAGAGCACTAAAGTATGGTGTTATCTGTTCACTTAGATATCTATAAAAACTCCCCATGAGGCTCTGATAACATTTGATAACAAAGTTATACAAAAATCTAAGAAGGAATGAACACTTTTTCATTTCACTAAAAACAATTATTTTGAGGTGTCTATACAGATAACTGTGAGCAGTTCTAGAATATAAATGAATTTCACAGCAAATCCATTCATAAACTGTAATCACAGTCACAAATGAAGGTGAATATACATGTACCAGGATAATGTTTCAGGATCCAGTCTGTATTAGTCACCTCTGGTCCTGGTGACTGACCCAGATTGAATCTTGCACTAATCACAATCCTTGAAATAAACTCTGGAATCCGAGGACAAGAAATTTTCAGATATACAAACGCTTCTCCTTGTAATCCTCTTACATATATGTTATGTAGAAAAAGACATAAAAGCATACACAAATTGACATACACTGTTTCGCCAACCCCACTGCATCACCCCACTGCATTAACCTGGAAATAAGGAGAATCTTTCTGACAGTGAGAACAACCAACCAATGGAACAGCTTGCCCTCGGAAGTTGCGGGAGCACCATCACTTGAGACTTTCAAGAAGAGATTGGACTGCCATTTGTCAGAAATAGTGTAGGGTCTCCTGCTTGGGCAGGGGGCTGGACTTGATGACCTACAAGGTCCCTTCAAACTCTGATTATCTGTTATCCATCACCAAATGTTGTTCCATCTTGTCCCCTACAGTTCAGATGGTTGTGTTACATGTAGAATCTGTTCTGGAGAAGGCTAACATTCAACTGTTTTGAAATTGGTGTAGGGGAGAGGATGAAGGGATCAAATCACACAATTGGAACAAGTAGACTGTTTACATGAATTTTCCCTATCCATGTATTTAGTAAAACAACGTGTGAGAAGAACTTCAGATTGGCTATACCCAGTACCATTCTTGAAGGAAATGCTGCCATTCATCTTTAGATTCAGAAGGAATGTGAGGACTTCAGATTGGCTATACCCAGTACCATTCTTGAAGGAAATGCTGCCATTCATCTTTAGATTCAGAAGGAGTGTGAGGACCAGTTACAAATCTCTTTTTTGTGCTGTTGTAATTTTGAATGGTTCTTAAATGTTGACAACCAGATGGCAGGATAACTTCACCCTACCAGGTTTAAAAAAAAAGAGAAGCCTTTGGGTGCTAGCTCCATTGCCACACCCTCTTTCCCACCCCTCATTGCAGCCTGATCCACTTAGACCTCCTTTGGAAAGCAGCCACTCCACCACATGACTTTCCTACATGGAGGCTATGTGGCACCATGCTAGAAGTGGGAAAGTATCATAGGCCTCTGTACCATATAAAGAAGGCAAGGAGTACATTGGATCCAAATGCAATCATCCAGGGCCATAATGCCCCACCTCCCCAGCTCACACCTGGCACCTTGCTTAATTACCATTATGACTTGCAGCCATAATGGACAAGCTCCATTATAGTTGTAAGTCAAAGACTTAAAGCTGATTTATGCAGCTATAATTCCACTTGCTGCTTCAAACAGGGGATGCACCAGCAAAGTTCACTGTCCAGAATAATTTCCCCTTTCAAAGTTACCAAAGAACAAATGATGTTTAAAATGTTTAAGCCATGATGCTTCCTAAAAACAAAAAGCAAGTTATAGACAAGTTAAAAAGCAAAGTTCCAATACTGATCTCAAGATCTCCCAATTTATGTCATCAGTCGTGAGAAATGGCCATAAATTCCACCTTTTTTTTCTTTTCTTTCAGTTATTGGTTCACTCCCTAAATGCCAAGTTTAATGATAACTCTTTTAAAGAAACTTGTCCACCATCTTTAAAAGTCCAAATAATAAGGCTGTCCACAATTTTTTAAATAGGTTCTGAACAGCCTTCATATGGAAGACAGTTGGGGAGGACTTATTTTACAATCTCCTTTGATAACACTGCTATCCAATGGTCCAAATATCTTTATTGAAGTTTCTTACTTGTTTATTGGTGTTATATTATAAGCAATGTGCAGGAATGCAGCATCTTGCTTATTCTTTATATTTCTTAACACACATTGCTTGATGTAGAAAAGAAAAAAAAGACTTCAACTACACTTTTTGTTGGATCACTGTATTTTAATTGTGATTATATCATCCCTCCAGCATGAAATGAATTGTATGTAAGGTTAATCTTGAATATACTATTGATGTATTTTGCTGTGTAAATGTTTTCATGAGCCGGAAGGAAGGAAGGAAGGAAGGAAAGAAAGAAAGAAAGATCCATATAAAGGATTGTTCTCAGAATCAATTTATATTGTGTCAGTATAATTAAAATGAGACTGTCAAGGTGATGCAAAGTGCCACCTAGCCTTTGATTCACAATGAAGACCTGTATAAGATTTTTAATGGAAAATTATTTGCTTTACAAACTTGTTTTCTAACTGATATGAGAGGAAACAGAAGAGCTCTAGTGGTGGTTTTTAAAATCTTAGCAATGGATCATGTAGAATTATTTACAGAAATTAAATTGAACAGCTGCTTTACCCACTCTCTAATGGGACTCATTAAAATCCTGTTTGACACTCCAATAACTCTGTGTGTTTGGTGGTGAGAAAGAGAAAAGTATGTATACTTTAAAGAAATTACAGGATCTGGAAATTAAGATCAAAGGTACAGAATGATCTTAAGGTTGCTCACGCTCCCCATGCTTTCCTGACGGATTAAAGAATGATGAGGATAAGAGAAGAGCATTTTTTTCTCTGCATATCCAAAAATGGCACACAGGAGCTGCAGACTTTCTGCAATCTGATTCTAAAAAGGAAATAAGGGGAAAAAAAGATTCATTCGGAGACTGATTTAGGAAGGTGCTTATCAGGTACTTTTTTTTTGTATCTGGGGTTTTGAAAGTATAGAATCATGCCCTCACAATCATGTTAAAGCAAAATACGAATCTGACTTTCCATATTTTATGAGCTCAACTATTAATTCAACTGAAAAGATATCTACAGACTCACATCCTGAACATAAACTATTTCATCTCCCTCCCTCAGGATGGCGCTATAGGGCACATTGTATGCCAAAACAATTAGCGAAAGGGAGCTTTTTTTCCCTTCATGGAATCAATCTGCTGAGCACCTAATTCTCACAGTGCTGTCTGATCAGAAATGGTATTCAGCAGGTTCTGACCAGTTCTGGAGAACCGGTAGCAGAAATTTTGAGTACTTCAGAGAACCGGCAAATACCACTTCTGACTGGAGATTTTACAGTATTCTTCCCCTGCCACGCCCACCAAGCCACGCCCACAGAACTGGTAGTAAAAAAAATTGAATCCCACCACTGTGTCTGATGTATATTTTTTCCCATGTAGTATGACTGTAATATTATTATTTATCCTTCTTACCTTCTTTAGTCCCCCCTTACTGGTGTTATTATGATTATTATTATGTACATTGAGAGCTTCTACACCAGAGACAAATTCCTTGTGTGTCTAATCACACACAGTATTCTAATTCTAATTTCCATTCTGAAAACATCTTATGTCTTAGCACGTAGTGCAAACCTAGCAAGTTTTGCTTTATTAAACCACAGTTAAATTATGGTTAAAATTAGGTTTAAGATAGTGTGAGACCCAACCAGTATAAGGCTGAAGAGAGTATGAGAACAGTTTTATGTATAGCTGCATGTGGACAAAACCTTCATATCACCCTTGATTCCCAAAATAGTTCTAATATTTAACCATGATTTGACTCAAAAATTGAAGAAAACATGGTTCAAAATAAAGACTAGGATGCATAAGGAAATCAGAATGTGTGAGGACAGGATTATATGTTGTACATGCCAACTAATTTTTCTTTCAATATTGCTTTTGCTCCTATTTCAACTTGACAAATGAGAAGCCTGAGAATATGCATTAGTTGAGGCACTTGACCTATGCCACGCATGCTGGAAGTGGCATGCAGAGCCATCTCTCTGAGCATGCCAGCCATTGCATGTTGCTCTTTTGGGTTCTGCTGCGTGCATGAGCCATCTGGTCCTCACGTGTGTGGGAGCACTGGAAAGCGGAAGAGCAGCTCCCCCAGTGTGCACGTGTACACCAGCCAGCTGGTCTTCACACGCACGTGAGCACCAGAAACCGGAAGAGCAGCTCCCCAGAGCTCATGTGCGTGCCACCCAGCTGATCTTTGCACAAGTTAGAAACTGGAAGACCAGGTGGCTGGCATGCATGCGCGCGCCAGGAAACTAGGCTTCCAGTTTCTGGCACTCTAACGCATAAGGGAGTTGCTCTTCTGGTTTGCGGTGCATGCATACATGCGCTCCCATTTTGGCACTAAGTGCCGAAAAGGTTAGCTACCACTGCGCTAGATGGTGCCATTTTAATTACAATTAAATACTTAAAGGCAGAATTAGCAATTATTTATCAAATCATATATTGATTTCATGTTAGGTATCTCTTAATTGTTCTAGAAGTAACCATCCAATTTCCTTTGATAGATTATTTTCTGTCAACATTTATTTCCTTTTTTTTTTTTTTTTTATTGAATGTTGTGTAGATGTTCTTTATTTCGATATGCTTGTTGATGGCCGATCTGTCTGAGTGCCAGGCTTCCAGGAATTCTTTAGCGTTTTGGGACTTGGCTTGGTCTAGGATCCTCAGTTTCCCAGTTGAAACCTAGTTAAATATGTCCGCATGTTGTGAAATTAAGGAATTTTCATCATGTCTTCTCACTGATAGTTGTCCATGGATGCGCTGTTAGTTTTCTGCCTGTTTGTTTTAAGTAGTGGCTATTGCAGTCCCTATACTATATGTTGTAGGTGACTCTTGTTTTTTCTTCCGGTACTGTTGGGTAATTTGGTTTACTTAGGTTATTTTGGAGGGCTTTAGTTGGTTTGTGTGCTACAGTGATGCCATATAGTTGTTATCAATAGAGAATACCTTTTTATTATTTTTTATTGTGCTCAATTTTTAAAATGTTTTATGACTCTAAACCAAAAGGAATTAGTGGATTCCAGCAGAAATATAAATAATACGTATTGTTTCTAAATTCATAGATATTAAATGTTTTAATTAAAATAAATGTAATTTTATAATTTATTTCATTATTTGACATTTTTTCCCCTAGTATTTGTTATTCTCACTCGGATATGTTTTCATTTCAGGCCAAATATGAAAATGTTGTGTTATTGACTTCAGGAACAAAATGTAAGTTGAGGGAATTTTTGGAAGCATTTTCTTTATAATAGTTTTCATATTTTTCATTTTTTCAGAAGCTATTGGTCTAAACTGGATTACTGAATTTGTTAAAGACACTGGAAAAACTATAAGAAGTTTGTTTTAATCTATATATTACTAAAACTCTTGTTCCCTTATCCTTTAACTGGACGAAATGGTGCATCATGGGACAACTATTTTTGAACCAAGGTACTTCAAATGGGTTAACTTATAGAATGAATCCAAAACCTGTGACCTATAATTTCCATGGAATTAAAATTTGGCAAGTTTTATAAAACAGTTTAGGATATAAAATATTATCACAAAACAGTTTATGACCTAATGCCAAATGTCATAAAACATTTCTTGTACTGATGTTTGACAATGCTTTACAGTTCAACATGGGTTATTTTCAAGGTAGATACAGTGAAGGCAACACATTAGAAGCTCTTTCACTGTTGAACGCTTTGAAGAATCTGGTAAGGAATTATCTTTGAAAGTATGAGCCAATGGCTCACAGGTTGTCTAGTTACTTGTAATTAGTTACAAATATTGAACAACTTTGCTACTTCATTTAAAGGTTCAGAATAGTTAAGTATACATTATTTTCCTTAGTTTTTTAAAATATGTTGTTTAACTTCTCACAATTCATTCCAGCACTTTTGAATATTAGAACTCAAATTGACATTATTCAGCAGCCAAAGGGGGGGGGGGGGGGGGGGGGGGGGTTGGGGGGGAAGGGTGGGGGGGGGGGGGGGGGGGGGGGGGGGGGGGGGGGGGGGGGGGGGGGGGGGGGGGGGAGGGGGGGGGTTTTTTTTTTTTTTGGGTTGGGGTGGGGGGGCCCCCCCTTCCCCCCTCCTTTTTTTTTTTTTTTTTTTTGTGTTTGGTCCCGCGGGGGGGTGGGGGTTGGCCCCCCTACGAGGTTCCTGACAAACAACCCATACTCTACCCTATATTCCATTTCTGTCTGGAAATCTTGTATACTTCAATGACTAACACATATCATTTGAAAAAAAATCCTACCTTCAAGGCAACTAGAAGGCCCACAAACTTCCTCTCATCTTTTGAAAGTATTACTATAAGTAGTAATAAAGAACAGCATACTAAATACAGTATTGTAAGCAATAATAAAGTTTTACAATTTGTTTTGATCAGATTGGGGAAGAAATCTGTTCCTTCAGAATTGCAAAATTCTGTTAATGTAGCCTTGCAATAGTGTAAAATTACCTCCTCTAGTTTGTTTCCTATCTGGTTTACCTGGCAGGGCTGACAAATTGGATGGACAACCAGCTAGACAAACTGATACTACTGGAGGATCCCCAATCTAGCATTCAACAGGCATACTGAATTGCAAACATTATCATACCCAATCAACAGGACCATTGTCTATGGTTATTGTCTTTTTAATGATATATGGCATCTTGGTATCTTTGGTCAAAAGTTGTGTTTTCTGGCTGAGTTGAGTTCTACCCACCATTTTGAGATATGCCTTGGGATAACTCCTCAAGGAAAACTCAGATCTGAAAATGAAGTTGATTTTCAACATTTTCCACCCTGGAGAAAACTAACATTCAATACATTTTCTCCTTAAGTATATAAGTTTGATCTCTAAATTACTTTTTTTTACCAAAGCTTTGCTCAGTCCCAAATTTCTTTGATTGTAGTCATGGAACTGCATTGTACTTGTGCTTTAATAACATTTTTAACTATTTCGTTCAGAAGGGTCATCATTATGGTTTAGGTTTACATGAGCTAATTTTTTATTTTATTGAATAACTATCATCCATTTTCTTGTTTATTTATTAAATAATAAAGTATTTATTTCCTGTAGTTTAATACTACAGTGTTTTTAAAGAATCATTGTATATTTGTCAAGCTCAATGTACTTTTCAATGCTTATTGTCCATCCTCACAATCAGCCAGGCTATGGGAAATCTATTACTACTAAACAGGAACAGAACAGTAACTAAACTGCATAATTGGCAGAGTATCATCTCCTTTGCCTAACATTCCATCTCTAGCAGTTGCCAACCAACTATTGCCATAAAGAGTCGGATGGTAGTTCTTGTTTGTACATAGTAGTTGGTTGGAGAGTTACTTGACTTCCTTAACATAATCAATTGTACTCATGACAACTGCCCTCCATCGTCAGCTGTTGTTCTTGGGATCCTGAATGGCATTCTGCTCTATTAATATTGTTGTATCAGGAGAATACACATTTGTGGCTTTGGCTTATTAGTGATAGCTTTCAATGTAGAAATTTAACAGTACAATATCCATCTGGGAATATCTGTGCAGTATTTTTAAAAACATAGTTGGATTTGGTATGAACTGTGTTGCTAATTGTTCCAGGATATGATGTGTTAGAAATAGCATGTCTATTCTAGATAGTATCTTGAAAGTATAGGAAGTCAGTGGATTATGATTCTAATTGGGACCAGGATTTTCATCAAGTAAAGAGGTCATGCAAAACACATGACTGCACTGCTTAACAGTTTCAGCAGTCTCAGTTGTGCTCATGGGATGCTGTAACTGGTCATAAATGCGGGTTGTTACCAAGCATCTAAATTTTGATTACATTACCAAGAGGATGTTGCAATGGCCAGAATTTCAAGGATTGGTCATAACTACCAGTTAACTATCAGCAATATCATAACTTTGAAAGATTACTAAATGCCTGGGTGTAGTTTAAGGACTAATAGTATTCTTCAAGTGAAAAAAGTGTTTCATCTAAGTTATAGATTATGCATGGATTTAGTGGCTCAAAGGATATTCCTCATGAAATGATGGACAATTCTCCTTGGCTGAGTGGCTGCATAGGTTCATAGCATTTGGAGAATTTATGAGCCCTCCACACTGTGGTAAGTGGATAGGTGCAGCAGTTTAGAAAAACATGAAACATAGTCAGTTGGTGAATATAAACCATACATCCATTTAATATAACCATTGCCAAGGCTCACTATTACTGTCAGACCTCCAGGCACGATGACAAATCCGAGTCTTCAGGCCCCACCAGAAGGGTAGGGGTCAATCTAAGTTCTGGAAGAATGAGGGCAAACATCATGGCAGAAAACACTCTCTTCCTAGATCTTGTCCAATTACATTTCTTAATAGATAGGACCTGTAACATGCCTCTCCTACTGGATCTGATAGGATGTGTAAATGTAACTGGGTAGAAGAGGTCCCTCAACAAATAGGTTGATAGTAGAGGATTCTTTACCTTTAGTCTTTTAAGAATGATGTCATGTTGCTTGATAGTGTCAGATTGTACCTATGCCAGTTTGTTAAGTTTTATGGATTTTTATATGCAAAAAATCAAAATAGAAGAGAACTTTTAACATAACAGAATTTGGTGGCATTAAGAGAGTGTTTACCTCCCATAGACACACATACTGTTGGAAGGATGTAGTTGAAATTATTATGGTTAAGAGCATCAAATCGGATGTGAAAAACCAAAATAATTTAGTAAGAAATGTCATATATATGACCAAGATACTGAAGATGATTTTGAGATGGGAATAAAATTAAATAGCTATCTAAAGAAAGATCTACTATAGTAATTTGTGATATTTTGTTCTAATTATAACATAAATGTATATATGTTCTAATTATAATAGATTGGATTTTTACAAATTCTAAATTGTCTTAAGAGTAATAGGTCATAGAAAAAAAATCTGAGGAATAACCTTTGATATAAATCCGTTGGTACACCCATGTGGTTTCTGTAGTCCAAGAAAACTTATTGCAAATGTGTTAGCCTTAATAATAATCTTTGTGGTTTTTCATGCAATGGAGTAATCTTGACCTTGCAGAGGTGGGGGGGGGATAAGTTATAATTAAGTGCATTAAAACAAGTACATTATCATGAAAATAGATATAAAGGAGTAAGAATTAAAACTAAATATTATTGTCCTAAAAGCAGTTTGTAAAGATTAAAAATGATCAGGAAAATAAAAAAGGGCATTTGCCAAAGACACATTAATATAAACAGCAAGTAAATTTCTAATCCAAGATCACAAAAACTGAGTAGGCTCTTTAACACAGCAGATGAAGGAGGGTCTAACAGATAAATATGTTAACAACTTAAATGCTAGGTGGTGCAGCTTTAAAAAGGGGACATTTTTAAATTGTCTGGACAAACTCAACTGATTGATGCACCTCACTAGATATTTCCAATACTGTTATTTTAAAACAGAATAGCTTTTAGGAAAAGGTACTGAACCCACAAAATATATATTGGCCCCTCATCTGAGAAAAGCTATGCTCACCTACTCCAGAATACTGTAGTATGCAAACAGAAGGGAAGAGAGCCACCCAGCAAGAAACATCAAGAATCCCCCCCAATGGAGACCATTTTCCAAAAAGTATTTCATACCTACCCTTTTATTCTATGCTCCTTGATATATTTTCAGCCTCCCTGAAAACCGAAGGGTCCCAGATGAGCCAAGCTGTCAAACCAAATCCCGTTTCAGAACTAAATCACCCTTTCTCTTCTGCTCCACCACCTTCCCCACTCAGGAACTGATTAATCATTTCTTTGGAGCTGAGATAATCATTTATAATAATTACATTACTATCATCCCATGCTCCTTCACTTCCATTCGTTCTCGAAAAACTGAAGTCTTCTGGGTTTTTTTCTGGCAGGAAGGCAATTTTTGAACTCTTTGGATCTCTGACCCAGTTCTAAGACGGAACCCCAATTACTTCCCCCCTTTCCTTGAACCTAGAATTCAGCTCTGAACAAATTAAGAGACTTTCCTGCCCTGAACCCCGCTCCCAAGCCTTCCCCGCACTTGGTTGGCCTGTCGCTTCTCAGCTTTTTATACAGCCCCCTTTCTCTACGGCCTCCTCCTGCCACCCCACCCCGCTGTCTCTCCTCCCACTAGTTTTCTCGTCTTCCTCCGTCTCCCTCCCTCTCCGCTCCTTTTTTTCTCCACCTCTTCAATACCAGCCGCCCCTCGGCCTGAACATGCAAGCCTCGCCACCATTGGCCAAGCAGCCTCATCCTTTCCATGCGGGACGCGCGGATTGGGTGAGCCACGGCTTGTCGCCTTGCCCGTTGTGAGAGTGTAGAGTGGGGACGGGGAGAGGGAGGGCCTTTTTTCCTCCTCCCCCTCTCTCTCCCTCGCTCTGTCTCTCTCTCTGGCAGTGTCCATGGCTCCTCCTGCCACGGAGAGGCGACGGGCTTAAACCGAAGCCGGGCCGGCTGTGGGTGACTCCCTTGAGAGAGACCTTCTTGGGGGGGCTGGGGAGGGGTGGGAGGGAAAAGCGCGAGCTCCCGAGTAGGGGGAAGGGGGTCACCAGCGGCACGAGCATCCCCCTCGTTAACCGCCGGCGGCGGAGGAGAGATCCGGGCGGCAACTGAGGCATAGGAGGAGGCGCCTTCCTTTTCTCTGAGCGAGCTCCTCTGGGCCGGTCTCCTCAGCCAGGAAGCCTTCCTTCCCCCTCTCCTCCTCCTCCTCCTCCCCCCCACCTCCCCTCCCCAAGTCTCGTTGCCGGAGGAGCGACCCCCTCTCCTCCCCCGCCCGAACCGGCAAATGAACTCGGTCCGAGCCGCCAACAGGAGACCCAGGCGAGTGTCCAGGCCGCGCCCGGTGCAGCAGCCACCGCCGCCACCGCCACCGCCTCCTCCTGTTCAGCCGCCTCAGCAGCAGCAGCAGCAGCAGCAACAACCACTGCAACTGCCGCCGCCACCTCCACCGCCACCGCCGCCGGAGAGGAACAACAACAACGCCGTAGCTGCCGCCGCAGCCGCTATCGCCGCTGGGGAACGGGGTAAGAAGGAGGGAGAGGGAGGGGCGGCAAGGACAAGGGCGGCAAAGGGGCGCGGGCAGAGGAGAGACGGCGAAGCGGGTGGGGTTCCTTTTCTCCCCCACCCCCATCACCCTTTCTGCAAGCCCTAGATACGCTCTCCCCGTTCCGTGGACCTGTTAGGGACATAGGCCGCGCTTTGTTTGCCTCGGGCCCTCCATGAGCTTGGGATTGCCAATAAACTACGGGTTTCTCTCAGGTACTTTTGGGTGGGTGTGGGGGGGTGTTGAATAGAGAGCACAGAGCCTCCTCTCGGTTCCCCAAGGAGAGAGAAAAAGGGAGAGCAAGAGGACGAAGAAGGCCCCGGTCCTTTTCCACCTTCTCCTCGGTGGTTTATTTTAGCCGTGGGAGGAAAAAGCTTCCCCCTGTGTCTGGGACACGGTGTGTATCCCAGTAACTTGTGTTGACACCTTTCCTTTTATTCTCTTTAATCATCCTCATCTCCTCCTCCACGGCCGCTCTCCCCTCCCTCTCCCTCCCCCCCTCGGTTTTTCTCTCTTTTTGTAATGGTGTCTCATGGAGACAAGAACTGCTCTCTCACCCCCTCCCCTTCCTCTTCCTCTCTCCCTCTCTCGTCCCTCGCCCTGCCCCAGTGTTTTTGCTGCGCAGTTTGCATGGCTTTGGTTACCCGGATCCCGAAGGAAAAAATGATCCGAGATAGGGAGGGATCCGGAGGGTGGCATGAAAGAAAGGAATTGCAGACCCCCCATCCCTACATAGGCGGCGTTTTTGTCGGGGTAGATCATCGGCCATTTATCTGCTTCCTTCTCTTTCCCCTTCTCGCCCCCTTCAGTCTGTCGCACCACTCTCACACACTGGCCTAAATAAAAACCCACAAATATTTGTTCCTGGTGTCGGGCTGCTGCGGGTGGCGGTAGAGAAACCTTCGTCGTTTTTCCGCGCGTGTGAAGGTTTCAGTTCCCTGCTTGTCGGTCGGGGCCTAGCATAAAAATATTAAGATTGAGACCAATTAGATAAGCACCATTGTTTGAAAGAATTGGAAATGTAATCATGAAAGGGATTCCTGCTTTCCTTCGTTCTCTAATGGAAAATTTACACGATCGCCGGAAAAATGAAATAAAATCCAGATCTGGGTGTCTGGGGGCGGGGGCAAGTGTTGGAAAAGGAGGAGGAGGGCGATCATTTTCTCACTAGGCTGCGTAACTGTTGCCATATTAATTGGCTAGGTTTCTCTCCCAGTGTTGGTGTGGTGTCGTCGCAGGGTTATTTTCTAAAGGAGAAGAACAGGGGTGGGATCGTAGGAGACATTTTGCATGTATTATCCATTGGGTTGGATTTTAATTTTTTATGCACTGGGTGTCGCACCTTTCTCATGATTTAAAGGAAAATGACCTATGAATTTGGTCGATTAATAAAACACCTTTAGCTGTTGTTGTTAGAAGAATGTCTTTTGTTTGAGTACGTAGGAATAATTTACTAGGAATAAAATGCTAAATTTCAGAAGTATATGGTGATATAGTTTGTTTGTTTTAAAAAAATATGTAAGTAAGCGATTGTTAACTCAGAACTTGTTCATAAAGAATCCCAGGATGCTTTTAATTCAGTTCTGTCTATTCTTCACATTCATCCAATCAAACAAGAATGTTGCAGGAACCAGATTATTTTTAGAAGATGTGGGGGTTTCTTGCCTATAGAGTTTGTGTAAAACTTAAAAACAATTCTGATACCAATTACATAATAATTAATGTTCTAATGTACCATTTGAAACAAAATCACTTCCTTCTTTTGAATATCAGACTTTTTGCTTTTTGGATTTATAATAATTTCTAAATAGTTTAGCAAATTTTGTGAATTGTGAACAATACAACTAAAGTAATGTTGCATTTCGTTTGCTTACTGCTTGACTGAGAATTTTAACATAAATGAACTAGATATTAGATTTCAGAAGTAGCATTCAGGCAGTAATGATTAGCTCCTGGAAATTATTTTTCCTGTAACACATTAAAATTGGATAGTATCCTTGTGTTTATGTCAAACATAAATATTCATGCTGCAACTAAGACAAAAAGTACAGCTAGTTAATCATAGCAGGTCAAATGAAGGAGGTTTTATGAAGCTAGATCAATGATTAACATATACAAATGCAGACATTTAATTCATTGAAGAAGTGTTAGAGTAGCGAATTTACAAAAATGTAACTTTAAAGTGCTTCAATAAGATTTTAATCTAACATCATTAAAAGTCTTTAGCTAATAGTATGTTTTTGATTTTCTGGTATTTTAAATTCCTACTTAAATCTTTAAAGCTTTTGGTATAATGTATGTATGTATGTGGTTAGATAGGTATTTATTTATTTATTTGTTGGGTGTTTGGTTGGTTGGTTGTCCATCTTGGAATTCAGGCATGAATAAGATTCTTAATAAATAAAGACTTAAGTTGTAAAATATTACAAATTCAATTTGTTCCCTAAACCTGTTTAAAAGAAAGCCTACCAAAGGATGGTTGACAGGAATTTTAAGAGAAACCAACCAAATGAAAGAGTAAATGTAAGATACATTTATTAACTTATAAAATAAGACAAAAAGATAAATTACACCCCATGTAAGAAATTAACAAATTTTAGACTTTCATCATAGCCCAGAATCAATAATTTATTCAGGAAAGTTTTAAAAAAACTTGAATTTGGCCTGATATTTTTGTCTAAAATTTAGATCTGTTTTTCAGTTTGTTTGGACTGTTGTATTAGCTTGGTCTGAATGTTCAAATGACAATGATAATTTCATCATATAAATGATTTAATTGACAGGATTGGAATGAAGTATTTATTTCCTTGCTCAACACATTGTAAAATTGGGATGATTTAGATTTGAGATGAACATATTCAATCGTGGTAACTTGCAAATATTAAAAAAAATGAAGCTATGTGTAATCTTGAGCATTGTCCAAAGCATAGATGAATTATATAATACTGAATTGATGGTTCTGTCTTTTGCTTATTTATTCCCAATTAATTGTTATCCTCTAAATATTCTGAATCAGTTATTTCAAAATGATATACAGAAAAGTTTTTTTTTAATTGAGATAAATGTAAAAAATGTTGCTTTGATGGTATTTGAAGTTTGATTTTAGAGATTTAGAGTGCTAAATAAGCAACAGTTGTTCAATTTTGCAAAAGGATGTCCACACAACCCAATTTCTCTATAGTTACTTTTGTTAGCTTCTGGACAATATTTTTATTGATTTATTTATCTTTTAATATAAATTATATTAGCCAATCAAAAACAGTACTGCTAAAGGAGTGTTGGTTGATGACCTCCATGTTTCAATGAACGTTTTAGCATGCATTCTAATACTCATATGGATAGTATTATTTTAGTAAATAGTATACATGCTGACACCTGTATCTGCACATGGAGCTCTTTAGCTCAGTTGTGGTGATAGAATAAAATCTGGACTGGTTTTTAATCAGCCATAAATATAGATTTTAAAAATGTAGTTGCCTCTTCATAAATAAATAGTATGTAAAGATAATTTGTACGAATTATATAGCTAAATATAGTCTTTGTATTAATATTAAAAAATTTTTAGCCTAGTGCATTTTGTTCATTTTTGCTTGTATGATAAAGTATGGTTCATGTGAGTTAATCTGTATATGATAGATACAGATAAATTAGCATTTCACATATACCCAATAAACCAAAAGCAAATCCAGATTAAATTTATGCAAAAAGTTTCATATTCAATATGTGATGTATTTTCAGTATTAAAAATATGTCTGCAGATTCTTACATAAGAATATATGCTGACAAGAGGGTGGAGCTCCAACACCTCTGGTGGTCACAGATGTAGCCTTTGACTTTTTATTAAGATTTATTGGCAGTGGTATAAAAGAGGAAATTCTATTTCACAGTGTACCAGTTATGCTCATTTCACAATGCTAAAATAAAAGTGAAATAATTAGAAGACAGCTTAATGAAGCCAGATATGTACAGATTGAAAAGTATTTATCTGCACTAAAATTTTAAGAACATTAATTGAGACAAAATGCATGCTATAATGAGTTGTGTTTTTATATTATCTAATAGCTATAATCACCTATTTGAGGGAGGGGAAATTGCATATATGAATTCAATATAGTGACAATGTATTTTTCATAAAGTTTGATGTTATTTGTATATATTTGTCAGAATCTGCACTTAAAAATAAATTTCTGTTTGTATCATCTATCCTTTCATGCAAAACAGATTTCTTGGATATATATTTCATTTAAAAAGTTAGAATTAAGCAAAATTTGTTCTCTCTCCCCCCTTCTCTCTCTTTCTCTCTCAGAGAGAGAGAGAGCGCGCGGGATTGGAAGTAAAAGCAGTGAAATGAAGCTTTGGTTGTATATATTTTGTTGTAATTTACATAAACCTAGAAAAATAGGCTGTTCTAACAAAGTAATTTGTGAAACTCAAACACATTTCTGTTTTTAGATGCTTTGTGAAACCCAAAAGGTTAGTAACTTCTGTTACATATTTATCTTTATGCCAGTCTAGTAGATGCTTTGTGATTTTCTATGCATTTCAATTCCTTGTTCTCATTAAAAAGCAAACATTCAAATATCTCAAATGCTTTTGAGATCAGTTAAGATTTTATTAATTGTTGCAGAATAATTGTTGCTGAATTGTTTTACTAATTATTCCTTGAGTTATTTCACATTATTTTAATATAGACATATATTGGATATATAGAAGGCAAACTGAAATGCTCTGTTTTCATGTATGTATGCATTTCATTTACTGGGACCTTCCTATTTGTTTCTAATGCTAGCTCTAAATCCTATGTCCTGATAATCTAGTACCTGTACTAGATTTGGAATGAATATGATGAATTTACTGACTACTGTCTATTTTAAACATTTATTTTCTAGCATACCAGGTATAATGGGCACTCCACATCCAACAACACATAGACTTAAGAAAGTGGCAACATTTCAGCAGAAACATTAACTTATCCTTTATATTAGAGAAAATTATCCCCATCTGTTGGTAGTAGAAGGCATATAATTACACTAAGCAGTAAGTTATTTGAGTATGGTTTATTGAATAAAACATGATTGGCTAAGTTGTACAACATAGAAAGTCATATATTTTCAGATCATTCTAGCACATGTGACGTTGTATTGTATACACTAAGCTGAACCTAAAAACTACATTATGTCTCAATATGAAGTGTAACCCAGCTTGCATTTTGTTTTTTATTCCTGTATTCATTGTGCTAATTGTATGTTGGATGATATTTATATTTACAAGAGCTGATTGTTTAAATAGGTGTGATTTTTTAAAATAAATCAAAATAGCACACAGAATGTTATTACCTTCCCACCACAATGATACTTATTTATCTACTCACATTTGCATGCTTTCAAATTGTTAGGTGGGCAGGAGTTGAGGGAAGTAATAGGAGCTCCTCTTGTCACGCAGTGTTTGGGTCTCGAACCTGGGCTGTCAGCTTTCCAGTTGACCAGCCGAGCATCTTTAACCGCTGAGCCACCACACTTTTGTTTGGTCATGTTAACACAAAATTTAAAACAACAAAGTTATTGTTGGTGTTATTATAGAGCTAGTTTTCAGTATTTTGATGTGGCAGATCATTTTTCCCAGTTTCTGTGGTTTGGGGTATCAAAAGTAATAAGAGGCTTTTATTTATTTATATAAACACCTAGTTTATGAACCATAAACTCATGCTGCTTAACTACAGAAATAAAGACAGTAAAAACATAACTATCATAAAAATTCCCAGTATCACTGGAAAAAACACACTGCCAAACCTCAACAAACAGCTTTACTGGGCTCCAGCCTCAGTTAATTTTACTCCAACATTTGTGAGAACAGGCAGGTCTTCTGGGCTTTCTAAAAAGCAAGGAGGGAAGGTACCTGCCAGATCACAAGGGGGAAGGGCATACCAAAGAGCAGGAGCAATTGTCAAGAAGGCACACTGCCTAGATACCACTACATGACAACATTTAATGAAAGGGACCTGAGTATGCCCATCCTATCTGACCTGGCAGAAAGGGCAAATACCTTGAGGGAGGGGAGTAAAAAAAACCTGCATTGTTCACTGAAGATCTTTCGTTTTTGCTTTCAACGAATTCCAGAATATATGTACATTTGGCTCACCTGAAACTGAGTGTCCAACAGCTATAGTTCTCCAGGGAAATTTTCTGCCATTAGTGATGTTACAGTGGAACCTTCTAAACTTTCCAAAGGCCTTTCTTTCCCAGAATACAAATTTGAAATTCACTTATTTTGCCCAATTTGTAATATGTAAAAGATTCTTTATTAACCAGTTAAATTAATTGATCATAAAGTTTTAATAAAATGTGCCTTGAATTAGAATGAATATTTGATAAACGAATGTTAAGGATTACCGTATTTATCGGCGTATAACACGCACAGGCGTATAACACGCATCTTCATTTTAAGAGGGAAATTTCACCCCCACTCCCACCCCGCGCGCGCTTCAATCCACAGTGTCCCATTCTGCCTGCCTGCCTGCCTGCCTTAGTTTCTGGTTGTTTGGGAGCAGCTTCGGCTGAGAATAATAACTATTCGCCTCTTTTACTCAGCCGAAGCTGTTCCGATTCAACCATTAACGAAGGCAGGCAGGCAGGCAGAACGGAGCACTGGGTTGAACCCGCGCTTGGGCGGGCGGGCGGACGGGGTGGGGTGGGGAGAAACGGGCGCTTCGGCGACAGGAAAAGCCCCCTGCTTCTTTGAAGCAGTTTCTTCCTGTGCTGGTGGAGGAGCGAGAGAGCGACTGAGAGAGCTGACCCAGAGAGAAGGACAGGCTTCGGTTGCTTCCTCCCTCCCCTTCTTTCATTTGTGTCCTTGATCCCCGATCCCAGCAGCATTCACCGAAGGCTTCTTAACATTATATCGGCGTATAACACGCATACATCATTTGCCCCTATTTTCAGGGGGGAAAAAGTGCGTGTTATACGCCGATAAATACGGTATATGAATATATATGTTTTATTGCTTTTATTGCTTTTGTTAACTCTAGAGAGTAAAAGTTCCAACTTTGGAAGAGAGTCTGCTGAAAAACATTTAATACTTGAATTCAAGTACTAAAATGAGCTCTTAAGCAATTGTTTTATTGTCATTACTTAAGGAGTCAGAGAAGTATGTACTGTATTTCTATTATGTTGTGAGATACAGCAATATATAAAACCAACTAGGGCTGATGAACATAATGTGAAGGCTTTACAGTATATGAAAAGAAAATCTGTTGTAGTCATAAAGTCTATTAACATCTTTTAATAATTATAGTATATAGTATCTTAAATTCCAGTTGCAATTCTAGGTGTGTGTTGAATACACTGAAATTTATTTTAGTTAATGCATAGGGTTGCAGATGGTGCTCACTGACAACATTTGCCTTTTTTAGAAACATTTGGGTACTTGTTTGAAATATTGTATAACTTTTGGTTAGTCCTTACTTCTTCCAATTATGCATAGCTTGCATTAATTTCCATTAATGGAATGGAAAATACATAGTAGAAGCATAAATTATGCCCAATTTGGAATACACATAAAACTGTTTTCAATGTATTCCAGAATGTAACAGATACATAGATAAGTAATAAGAAATTATTAGTAAATAAACACCTGCGCAAGACATCTGTTTGATAAGCTTCTGGATATGCTACTGTTGTACCCATGGGCATTTGGCTCCATTTCTATGGTAAGATAGAACAGCAAGTCTACAAATGTAACTTCCATGAAACAAAAGGCTTTACCAAAGTAGTATTAAGAATATATGTGAAAAATGCATAATATTATCTGGCAACAGTGCAAAAATACTGTGCCTAGAAGCTGATGGCAGGCAATATAGGCTTTATAAATTGAAATCTGGATTTTATATCCTATATGATTAAGAAAAATTATAGCCTACTTTTCCAGCACGAATATGTCACTCAGGGTGGCTGATAAAAATTAGAGCTACCTGGATTTACAAATTTTTTAAAGATTTTGAATATGATGAAATTAGGCAGCAAAAATTTGATAAATAAGTATCATTCATATGTGTGTGTGTTTTGTGTGTGTGTGTGTGTGCGTAGGTCTAGGTGTGTTCGGGTCTTTTCCCGTGAAAGATTAAGAGTATCTTGGCGGCGTTTCGGCAAGGTCCCACTCGGCAGTGCAAGCACGAAACCGAAAGCACCAGCCTGAGGATGGCGAGTGGGACCTCGCCGAAACGTTGCCAAGATACTCTTAATCTTACACGGGAAAAGACCCGAACACACCTAGACCTACATACCTGTACCCGTGAAAATCTACGAAAACATACATACATACATACATACATACATACATATATATTTTCTTAAGTTTTTGCGGGTATTTATATGTATGGTATTCAGCTTTGTTCGGGTATTTTCCCACGTCATTATAGTTGTGCTTTTAAAGTTGTAGCAACGTTTCGGCAGAATCTCATCTGCCATCATCAAGCTTCTGTATAGTGTTCGTTTGTTGGTCACAGACAAACACTTATACACAGAAGCCTGATTATGGCAGATGAGATTCTGCCTGCTACAACTTTAAAAGCACAACTATAATGACGTGGGAAAATACCAACTAATATATATATATATATATATATATATATATATATATATATATATATATATATATATATATGTATATATATATATATATATATATGTATATGTATTATATATATATATATATTATATTATATTATATTATATTATATGTATATTATATTATATGTATATGTATACGTATACGTATACGTATATGTATACGTATACATTACATACACACACACACACACACACACACACATATATATATAGTCAGACAACCAAATTATTTAATATTTTATGTAAGAATGCTGATTCCCAGCAAGTAATACTTAAGAGGCCATTAGAATCCAAGATTAAAGGTGGGGATGTCAAAGTAATGAAAGCAGTATTAAAATGCTACCATTATTTTGTAGGCACACACCAAAAGGTGGAACTGCTTTCATTGTTCTGACTAAAGTAGCAGAAGATTGTAGATATCAATATTAAAGGCTGTTGATTTTCAGAGTATTATTTGGAGCATGATTGCATAAATGAAACCCAGGTTTTTCTTTATTAAACTTTTCTAATTTTCCCTGGTAACTTTCTGAAATGTTGAGTTAAATGAAGCTAGCTAAGGATAAACCTTAATATATCTGAAAGGTACTGGATTTAGAAAGTTTGCCTCTGTTTATACTACCCCAGGGCTTCTGTACCTTCTTGAAGACAAGATATTCACTTAAAGCTCTGACAAACTCTAATGTTTTACTTTTGGATCGCCCTCATTAAATATCAAAACTTAATAGTGAAGTGGAAATTGCCTTAATAAATATGTCTATGGAGATTCTCATCCACGCTGCGATGAGAGTCCTCCTTCTGAGGTCATAGAGCTGGGTCTGCCACTATATAAAAAGCCAGCCCCTAGCTGGCTCCCCAGCTTTTGACTCAGCTTGGTGTCTAGAGAGCTAGTGCATCTGGAAGCATTGTAAAGAGTTTAAAGCATGTTAGCTTATTCTATAGCAACAGCGATCTCTTCAAACAGCCTAATAAAAGAAAAGAAAGGCTTCTGCACAGTTCCCGGGGCTCTGGTGGAACACTGCTTTGAGGAGAGCGGGGATCCACTATCTGGAAGTGTCGAGGACTCGGCTCTGCCCGTTGGAGGAACTGCGAACACAGAGATTCTGCTGAGCCTCCCATGCAATTTCTCAGCATGTTTTTCGAGCTGTTCCACAGCTGATCTTCGGAACTCCGCTTTGCTGCTTTACAGTTGTTCCTTTGAACATTTGATCGCTCGGGGCCTGGTAAGAGCCTAAGGAGCGAGTGAGTAGACCAGGCCGTCCCAGTGCTAGCACATGTGGCAGGTGGCCATTTTGAGTGGCAGTCTATTTTGTTTTTTATGGAGTGGCCATTACCAGGGCCTCACAGCTATTGCAGCTCACCTGGCCCACGCAACAAGCAGCACTCTTACAGGGGAAGTTCCTAGGACCCCTTGTGTCTGTCCTGTTTCGAGGATGGAAAGTGGAAGGGCCCAGTCAGACCTCTCTGTTCAGGAAGAAGCCCAGGATTCTCAAGCCCCAGGGAGAAAAAGAAGAAGACAAAGAGGCCATTCTGCAAAGAGAGAAGCTGTAGCAAAGATCAGGGCCAAAGCCCTGGCCCCCAAAAAGACTTCCAAATAAGAACTCAGGGCCGAGAAGAGAAGGCATGCTGCTTTGGAAAAACGGTTTGCTAAGACACTGGAGCAGATGAGGAACCAGATCCAACAGGCTTCTCAGTCAGGGGAAATGCAGTTTTGCCCAGAGGTTACGGCTAGGGCGGGGGAGGCTGAATCTAGTTCTGCTAGCCATCTCTTAGCTTGGTCTCCAGAGAGGGTAGAGGAGGAAGTTTTACCCCAGGATTTAAGCAGGTCTGGGCCCAACTTCAGGTGGCTGCCTGGGGCTCGGGTCTCTCTTACCTTCCTGGTCAGATAATTCAAGGAGGACCTAGGCCTAGGCCTGAAGCTACTTATACCCCCACTGCTGCAGGCCTGCATCCAGTGGAGGCAGACCTGCGCCCACAGGGGGCAGACATATCAGGGACATGTTCTCAGTGGCCATCAGGCAGGGCCTAGCTAAGGGGTTTCAGCAATTCCTCCGCCCTTGAGGGGGCTGTCAGTCTTTGGTTCCTGGCTACTCCCCAGGGGTCCCCCCAGCTCAGAGCGGGTTACCCAGACAACATCAATTCAGTTACCCTTCTACCCAATCTGATTGGGTGAGGATGAGGACAGGGATTACACCAGCCCCTCTGAACACAGTCTCTCCTCCATGTCAGAGGAAGAGAAGGGGGAGATCAGGGATCCCAATTTATTGGAGGAAGAGGGGCCTAGATCTGATCAAACCTGAGCAGCATTTTTTAAACCTCCTCTGTTCAAACTGCTTCTCACAAGGCCCTTGTCACAGCCCAATTAGGTCCTGAAGAGATGGCCCCAGAACCCCAAGTGGCTTCATCTAGCCACAGTGACACTCTTTTCTCAAAGCCAGTGGTCCACACAGAGATACTTCCATCCCCTCTGTTATTCCTGGATTTGGTCAAGGAGCAGTGTGCCTCCCCTGGGGCAGGTCCTCGGCCTTCATCACACAACAAGCTTTTTTACAATGTGGGCCCTTTCTTGGCCAACGCTCTCTTGGTTCCAGCTGTGGATGCCCCAGTGGTTGCCTCGTTTTCAACATCATGCACCCCCTCTGAGCCAGAGGATGTTCTCAAGGCAGAGGACAAAAGGTCAGAACAAATGCTCAAGTGCACCCACCAAGCAGCGGCTTGGGTGGTCCAGGCCTCCACAACAGCCTTGTTTTTTATGAGGGCATCTCTGTGATGGCTGTGCCAGCTGCAAGATCAGCTTCCTACCACTAATTTTAGATCACATCAAGACCTAAATAAAATCATTGTGGTGGCAGAATTCACAGTGGACGCTACACTGAATTTGGCCAAATTTGCATCTAAGGCCATGGCCTCAATGTTGGCGGCTAGGGGGCTCCTTTGGCTGCAAAATTGGCAATCTGATTCTCCCAGAAAATGGAAGCTGGCATCAGCTCCATGCACCAGAGAAAAGTTGTTTGGCGACACCCAGGAGCAGTGGTGGGATTCAGCCAGTTCGCACCACTTCAGGAGAAACGGTTGTTAAGTTTCTGAGCAGTTTGGTGAACTGGTTGTTGGAAGAAAATCATTAGGGCAGAGAACCGGTTGTTAAATTATTTGAATCCCACCACTGCCCTGGAGCCATACTTGGTGGAAACCAGGGACAAGAGAAAGGTTCTAGGCGGAGAAGAAGTCAGAGTACCATCCCACTCCGTACTACCAACCTACTTCCTTCCGCACCGAGTCCTCCGCTCGTTTCTTCCGGTGCCAGAGAATGTTTCCTCCTCGTCAGGAACAGCATCCTGAGGCGGCAGGTAGACAGCAGCAGACTTCTGGTAAATTGCCCTTTCGAGGAGGAGGAGGAGGTAGTTCTTTCCGATGCTCAAAATGAATGCCCTTTCTTGCCACCCATCAGAGGGCGTTTGGCCTTCTTCGCCTCCAGATGGGAAGGGTCAAGATCGGACACCGAGTGCTTAGGACGGTGAGGTTGGGCCTTCAACTGGAGTTCCTCTCCCCACCTCCAAGGTTTTTTGTTTCTTGCCCGATATCAAGGGATAGTTCGAGATGGGCCCTGATGGAATCGGCCATTCAGCACCTCGTGGACATCAGAGCTGTTCAGCCAGTTCCAGTGGACCAACAAGAGCTAGGTTTCTAGTCTTGCCTCTTTGTGATCTCAAAGGCCTGGGCGGGCTGGTGAGCCATCCTTGACCTCAACGTTTTGAACAGATTCATCCCTTACAGGCATTTTAAGATGCAGACCTTGCATTCAATTTCGAGAGAGCATTCGGGAGGACGATCTCCTCTCTTCTATAGACCTTACGGAGGCATACCTCCATATACTTATCTGGCCTCATCACCACCAGTTTCTTCATTTTTGTTACCAGAACAAGCATTTCCAGTACCAGGCCCTTCCCTTCGGGCTTTCATCGGCCCCCAGAGTCTTCACCAAGATCTTGGCGGCATGGGCAGCTTCACTGTGAACAATTCCAGTGAGGGTCCAGTGTTATCTGGACGACATTCTGATCCAGTCGACATCGCTGCAATCCAACCTCCACATCACGCTGCAGTCCCTGCAAGGCCATGGTTTTTCTATCAATTTCAAGAAAAGCCATCTCTCCCCAATGACCAGATTGCTTCATCTCAGGGCAATCATCGATACATCACTCTGCGAGGTCTTTCTATCACCGGAGCGCGGGAAGAGCCTCAACGACTTCATAGTTCAGATTTGAGGTCAATGCACAGTTCCCTTGGCCTTCCTGTCCAAGCTTCTAGGGAAAATGATTTCCTGCATTAGCATTGCCCCGTGGGCCTGTCTCCATGCCCAGGCTCTTCAATGGTTCCTGCTACCTTTTCAATGAGCATGAACCAGCCACTCTTCCTCCAGAGTTCAGGTTCCTGCACAGATCTTTCGTTTCCTCAGGTGGTGGCAATCCCTGGGCAGTCTGGAAAGGGCATCCATTCAAGGAACCAGACAGAATCCTGCTCACCACAGATGCCAGCCTCCAGGGCTGGGGGGCCCTTTCAGCCAGCGAGGTAGCCCAGGGGATCTGGTCTCAGGTAGACAGGGTCTGCCCCATAGAACTCAGCGCCATCTTCCTAGCCCTGAAGAACAGGGTGGCAGGTTGTCACGTGTTGGTCATGACTGACAATGTGGCCCCAAAGGCACATGTCAACAGATGGGGGGACCAGGTCTAGGGCCTTGATGAGGGAAGCAATCGGCCTGGGGTGGTTCACAGAGAATCACCTTCTTTCCACCAGGGCGGACCACATTTCAGTGGTCGACAACACCCAGGCCAACTGGTTGAGCTAGTCCAGAGTCGACTAATCGGAGTGGAGTCTCCATCCTTCCGTGTTCCTAGATCTATCCCGCAGGTTCAGAACTTCTTCAGTAGATCTCTTCGCCTCTCCTCAAAACACTCAGGTAAGCAGATTCTTCACCAGGTTTCCAACCCAGGGAGCAGAGAGGACCAACGCTTTTCGGAGCAAATGGTCTCCTCTATGCCTTTCCCCCTCTTCCTATCATTCCGGCAGTCATTCAGAAGATGTTGGAGGAAAAGGCGAAACTACTATTTCTGGCGCACCATTGGCCCAGGAGACCCTGGTTCGCCGACCTGGTGAATATGTCTGTAGCCCAGCTGTGGAGGATTCTGGCCAACAGGATCTCTCTCCATCAAGGAGCATTACTCCACCCAGACCCTCAGTAGTTTCGTTTAGCTGTTTGGTGCTTGAGGGACTCTGATCTCCTGGACAGGGTGATAGAGACTATCCAGGCTTCCCATAAGCCTTCCACTACTTGCATCTACAATGCTACCAGAAAAGGCTTCTGTACTTGGTGTTCCAAGTCATCCCGAGACCTCTCTTCTGCATCGGTTGCAGATGTGTTAACATTTCTTCAAGATGGGCTAGATCAGGGTTTAGCACCTAACACACTTCGCTGTCAGGTGGCAGCTATATCATCAGTATTGTCCTGGGAAAATTACTTGTCCTTATCCCACCATCTGTCAGTCTGCAGGTTTCTGAAGGGGGCTTCTAAGGTACTCCACATGGGACCTCCCTAAAGTGTTGCAGGTCCTTACAGAACAGCCATTTGAACCTCTTAATTCGGTTTCTCTTCAATTTATGACCCTCAAGGTGGTTTTTCTAGTGGCCATTACTTTGGCTGAAGAATATCGGAGCTAGCGGCACTCTTAGTTCGACAGGACCTGTGCATGTTCCATGAGAACAGGGTGGTTTTTTTTTTTTGAAAGTTTTATTTGCGTTTTCACAAAAACAAAATACAAATAAAACATCTTTTTTGAAAATAGCATGGTCCCAGGTTATCACTTCTTCATACAGACACCAAACTCAATTTCATGCTCATTTTTATATTCTATTCCATATCTTATTACCGTTTTATATTTTCTACATAGTTTTTCCCCTCTTTTAATTTTCTGAACTTTATTTTAATTATCTCATCTCAATCAAATCATTATATTTATACTTTTGTCTGTCCTGTTTCAATTTCATATTATCTTATTAAACAATTTTTTCCCTGTTGTTACCAATTGGAGTATGACACCTTTATATTTTTTAATTTTATCCATTCAAACTCTTATTTAAGCTTCAATGTATACCTTTAAGATTATAGCATTCAATATAATACATAACTTCCAATCGAATTCTGTTTGGTACATTCTTAAAATACACACTATATTCTTAAAAAGAAAAAATTATATATATATGTAAATAAAGCACACATTCCATTCCAATTCAATTCTATCATTAATATGCATTACAATCTTAACATCTTTAACATTTCTTTTCAATTAAATATCATACTTCCTTGGGAACACTTATAAACTTTCCATAGTTAATTCTTTTTTTTCCATATTTCTCACTTATATTTTTATAAATCATTACTAATAATTAAAAATGTTCCCATTTAATTCTCTCAATCATTTTAATTCATTTATTTATTACCAAACATTCAACTACATTACAGTAAATATTTTATCCATCATTTTAATCATATTTTCTAAAATTATTTCTGTTTATAGTATAACACTGCTATCTTATGTACCTTTGCAGAATCCCTTTTGCAATTAAATTTTCACCCATTATCTCTGAACAAGCTTATGGTTACAATCCTTATATCTTTTCCCTGTTTCTCCATTTCTTGTTTCTGTCTTTTACAACTTCTTTTCCTTGCCTTCTTCCCCCTCTTCTTCTCCCTCCTCTTTTTACCCCCTCCTCCCTCTACTTCTAACTCTCTCATCTGTAATCCCCTCTTCTGTTGCTTTCTATTATTATACTTATCTTTCAAATTCTTCTTCTTTTGGGTGGTTTTTTCTAGTCGTAAACCTTTCACTCTCTTTCGCCCTTTTCTCCCCCCCTTTAAAATTATTTGATCATTAAAGATGGCTTCTTCTTTGTCCCAATCTTCTTGTTCTGCAAGCGTTTCTTGTTTCTCATAGTTCCAGATCTCCATTTCTAAGAATTGAAATACGAAGCCAACAGAACCCTTCCCTTCTTGTGCATCTCCATTTTTTAAGTTCCATTTTTAGTTCTTCTAAGAGTGATACTATTTTAAAGACTTCTAAACAATCACCCGGTTAATTTTAGTCATCCAGATGCAAAAACCAAAAATCACCAAGTAATCCAAATAATCCAAGGCTGTTTCTTTCTGCTTCTTTTTTCCACTTTCTCTTCCTGGGGTTCTATTATTTTGTTATCAAGTTTCAGTTAAGATGTATCTTTGAAGAATCTTGTTGAAATTTCACTGTAAGTTCCTTTTAGTTACAGTTCCATTCCTTAGTTCCAGGCAGTCTCCTCCATTTTTCCAGATCCTGCCCTTTTATTCTTTTTTTTCTCCTTTCCTGCTTTTAAAAACTTTTAAACATCCAGAAATCTTTATTATCCCTTTGACTTTTATTTTCAGCTTAGATGCCTATTAATGTCAAAGTGGATTTTTTTCAATTTCTTGCTTAAGTCTCTTAGCTGTCAGTATAAGGAAGGGAAGAAAAAAAAAAACCTAATCCTTTCCCTTCTCTCTCTTTCGCAGCTTCAAAATCTTCTTTGGGAACAATGTTATTAAATTTAAATTCCAGGGCACCTTATTTGTTGCTTTTGCTGTTTGATCCGGTCAACCAAAACTTTCTCTTCTTATCTTCCTCCTGTACATTGTTTTCCGGTCGAGCTCTTCTTTGTGGTGGCCATTTCTGACCACTGCTACAACCGCCTTCAGGAAAGGGAGTAATGGCCAGCTGGGGAGGAGAGATGAGGCTCTCCTCAACCCTGCAGGCAGTCTCCCCCTTCTTCACCTCTACGGGGTGGCTTAGCCCCAAAACCAGCCGGTTCGGGGCGCTCCAGTGGCGAGCACGGATCGAAGCCTCGCAGAGACGAGGTTTTGGTCTGTCGCCGAAGAAGCTCAAACCGGAAGCCGAGAACAGGGTGGTTTTGAGGCTGGACCCTACTTTTGTTCCCAAAGTGAATTCTTGGTTTCATCGTGCACAAGACATTGTGTTGCCAGATTTTTGCCCCAACCCTTGCCATGACTTAGAGCGCAAATGGCATACGTTGGATGTAAGGCGAGCTACCCATTTCTACATCAAACGTACTGCAACCTTTAGGAAATCTGAAGCACTGTTCGTCTCTGTCCAGCCCCTTGTCCTTGGGGAGTAAGACCTCCTCAAGACCTCCTCTAGATGGATTAGAACATGTATCTCCAAAGCATACCAGACTTTGTCCCTGCCGGTGCTAAGAACGTTACGGCCCACTCCACTGGAAGTGCTGCTACTTCTGCCATCTGGAATACTCAAGCATTGCTTGAAGAAATGGGCAGCTACCTGGGTGGGCAGCTACCTGGGCATCCCCATTGCCATTTATACGGCATTATCATCTGGACCCTCTGCTGAGGCAGCATTTGGACAATGGATTCAACAGAAGGTGGTCCCACAGTTGGATTGAGGGGACCAGAGAGTGGCCCTCATGGAGGCTTTGGTATCCATCCTGGACTCTCTTGCAGCGTAGATAGAAAGGGTGTTCTCAGATAATTATACCAATGCCCAGTTTCAGTCATCCAGTTCATGGTTATTCCAAAAGTGCTTTTTCAAGAGGTAACTGGACTTTTTTTGTTTTTCCTTGAAGATGTTTTGCTTTTCATTCAAGAACTAAAGAAGCTTCTTAGATGAGAAGTGAAACATCTTCAAAGAAAAAGAAAGTCCAGTTGTCTTTTGAAAAAGCACCTTTCGGACCTTCATAAATACTTGTGCAGAACAAATTTAGGGATATATGAAACAATGTATTTATACTCTTTGTCACTTTCCCATATTTCCCATTTTGTTTATTTTCATCTCCAGGAAAAAAATAATTTAAATAACATTTTATAATGTAAACTGGTACTGTGATGGAATACTTGCATAGTAAGGAAAATGTATACATGAGTTTCTATGTGCTAATTTTGTGTGTGTGTGTGTGTGTGTGTATGAATAAAAGTGATACAGGTGTATAATACCTCCATTATCTAGCTCATATCAAATGTAACAATGTGATGGATACATTTAAAATAAATAAAAAGTAAGATTTGTATTAGTACCATATTTAAGTATTTAATTTCCTACTCTCTTGACCAGTATAAATAGGATCACAATTTTGTTGCTCTGTACAATGGCGAACATCAAAGTGCTATGCCAAGATAGGCCTCAGAAGGAACTATAATTTGAGATTTCTGTGGTATTGTTAACTATGTTAATTCAATATGTATTGCTTTTAAGTTAACAATTGTATGAGAAATGAACTAAAACTTGGTTATCCAAATTATATTATAAATTTAGGTTGTTACATTATTGACAACTAATGTAATCCAAAATTAGGTTTTTTTCATATTTATATAGCTTTTGTATAATTCTCTATGCTACTTTTTATTGCATTCCAGCATCATTGTGTTTTTCAGTGGCTGGTGGATTGTTTGGAATAAATCTATATAATTACTTTGAGTGGATCAGGGCTGACATATAGCCAATAAATTTAACTTAGGAGCAGTAGTTGTTTAAAACTAGTTGTTAATTCTAGCACTTTCTGAATAAAAAATGCACATTCCAAATTTCAATTAATTTTAACTCTTTGGAAACATTAACATGTCTGAAATGTTAACCAAGGCATATTATGCTAAAAATGGAAATCTGCTTAAAGTTTAGAATTTTAATAATTAAACTCTTTTATAGTTTTTTTTTAAAAAATTGAACAAACTCTTAAAATAAATTTGACATTATGTACAATGTTTGTGACTTAAAATTCATGGTTGTAGTGTAGAACTTTTGTAGGCATAAATGAGACAGGAAATAATATTCCTTGGCTTTTTTTTGCCACTGATGCTGCTTCAAGTGGTGTAATTGAGAGAAGATGTTTACAAAAAGTGGAGCAGAACAGCTTTTTTTGAAGTAACATTGGAGAAATATTACTGTTTGCTTTAAGTATTCCAGATACATTTTTTGCTTCCCACCCAACTCTTAAATTGAACTGAAACATAACTAAAATGAAAATAGCTAATCCTGTTTCATTTAAATATCCTTCTTGCCTTCAGTGTACCAGTGAGCATTGTACTATGCATTTTCCTAGTATTGTGATCTCCATCACTTCTTGAGCAGCAGAGAGAAGAAAGATGTGAACTGATTGGCACCTGAAACAACTTTATTCACTGTTAGCAAACACACTATCTCGGTCCTTTCCACTTCTCAAGTGAAAGAATGGAAAGTATTGATTCCTCTTGCTTTTGAAAGAACCCCAGAAGCCTGTGCGGTTTACAGTCCCCACATGTATGTATTTGTTCGTTTGTTAAATTTATTGGCTACTCATCTTATCACAGAGTAACACAGAGGCTTACCATATTAAAATATAAAACTATATGAATAAAATTCTCCCAAAATATAAATTTAGTATTGAATATGAAGATTGTGATATTAACACATAGAAGATTGTAATATTAACACATTAACACACATCTGTGTGGCTATCGTGAATTAGCAAATCATTTGGGATTGCCAGTTGGCTGTTATCAGCATTTCTGGAGGAGTTGGTGACTGCTGGGGTCCTCCATTCTCTACAGCAGGGGTCCCCAACCACCGGTCCACGGACCGGTACCGGTCCGCAGAACAAGCCTTACCGGGCCGCTGGTTGCTGGCGCCGCCATCTTTTTGGTAAAAAGCAATTTTTCCAAAAGATGAGCGCTTCCGGGTAGAGCTTTTCACGAAAGCCATTTCTCCAAAGCTACCAGCGCTGGCGCCAGCTTGATGAAATCACGGACGTACCGGTGATTTTCGTCAAAAAGATGGCGCGCCCAGCTGACGCCGGTACCGGGCGCGCGCTGCTGATGCCGGAACCGGGCCGCGGCATAAAAAGGTTGGGGATCACTGCTCTACAGCATTGAGTTCCTTGTGTACCTGAATTTTGCACCTGCTTTGCCCATGTCACCAGTTACCCACTGCACCAAGCCAATTTTGTCCTGATGTTTCTTTTCTCACCTGTATTTCCTCTCTCTTTCTGCTCTGTTGCATGACTTAACTGCAAGCTTTCATCTCAACATTCATGACTTACGTGCCGAAAGTATTTTCTGCTTCCAGTTAAGTGCCAGTGTGGCCCAACTATTACTGGTTTAAATTCTCACAGGATGGGAAAGGGAAAGGAAAGGCTCTCTTCTTAGACTTATCAGTTAGAACATGTAGTATTTAATAAGCTTACCTTGATTGATTGATTTGATTGATAGCTAAGGTGGGGTACATTTTCCAGCAAAGCATTAGGATGAAATAAGCCTTATTTTATTGTCTAATAATGACTGTGCAAGCTATGTAACGCCAGGACATTATTGATAAATAAAAAGGATTATGCTAGAGCTAATTTTGGTGCATTCCAATTTCCAATTGAAATACATTTAAAAGGAAATGTGTAAGAAGAGAGAAACCCCTAAGCATATTGATGCCCATGGTACAGGTAGTCCTCAACAACAGTTCATTTAGTGATTGTTCAAAGCTACAACAAAAATGGACTTCTAACTATTTTTCACACTTTAAGACCATTGCAGCATCCCCATGGTTACATGAACAAAATTCAGATGCTTAGCAACTCATTTGCAGTGTGCTAGGATCATATAATCGGCTTTTGCGACTTTCTGACGAGCAAAGTCAATAGGGAAAACACATACATTTAACAACCATGTTACTAACTTAACAACTGCAGTGATTCATTTAACAACTTAGGCAAGAAAAATTGTAAACTGGGACAGACTCACTTAACAAATGTTTCACTTAGCAATATAAATTTTGGACTCTAATTGTGGTTGTAACTTGGGGACTACCTGTACTACATAGAGGCCCCACTACTTGCTATGGAGAAAATGTATACATAGATTTGAAGTAATGGATTTTAATATGTGTAATTTGTTAGGTCCAGTGTTTTTAGCCTTTTAGATTGTTTTCATTTTGATTAAAAATGCTAGCGCTTTGATAAAGAGCTAGTACTTGGGTTCAACTGTTTGAAATCTGGGTATGTTAACTGCCTAGGGACGAATTTTTCATTAAAATCTATTTTTATTTGTTTGATACAGAATTTTGAACAACTAGTACAAGGTTCATTATGAATATAGTAGTTTTTTTTAACTTTTCAATTGTAATTAGTCGAAAATGAAGTCTTTTAGTAGTAAAATGTACAAGATTTATAAGATTTTAAGAAAAAGTACATTAAAGTAGTTTATTGTTTAGTGATTTTATCCCCCGAGTGGTAGAACTTCAGTACTGGAAGGAGCTGTCCTGGCTCATGTACTTCATAGATGCCTGTGGTATAGGTACTATAAAATAAAAGTTGATAAAAATCATGTGACCGCCTATTAGGCATTTGGCAACCAGCTTGTGTTTATGGAAGTTTTGAATGTCCTTTGAATATGTGACCACATTTTACAACGCTTTTCTCAAAGACTGGCATTTACTTCAAGCTTTTGACTTATATCAGGGGTGTCAAACTCGATTTCATTGAGGGCCACATCAGGGTTGTGTTTGACTTCAAGGGGTCAGGGTGGGTGTGGCCAAGGTGAGCAGCTCAACATCACTTGTGTCAGTGGTACCTGTGGTGGCCAAGTGCTAAGGCAGGACTTTCCTCAGACCCACCCTCACTCATTATAACCTACCTTTCAGTGGTTCTGTGGGTGTGGCTTGGTGGGGGTCATGTGACTGAGTGGGCATGTCCAACTTGACATCACTCACGCCCACACCCACTTAGTTACATTACCCTCCCAAGCCACGCCCACAGAACCCAGTAGGAAAAAATTGAATTTCTACCTATCTACCTATTTTCTGCCCAGGCCTGGCCTAATCTGTCAAAGGCCTGGCCTAATTCTGCATGCCGCCTGCTCTCCCTTCACCAGTCGCGCACACCACTCAATTTCCCCTCCTTCAGAAGCACCGGCCCTTAATCTCCATACTTCTTCCCCCACAACCGCCTCTTTCGTTGCCCTGCGGCCGTGACCTTATCTTCCTCCCGCGGCTGGCAGCCAGGGAAGTCAACCCAGGGCTGAGCTGTTGTCGTTGCTGGGCTCCCTGCCAGCCCACATCTCACCCCCCTTGTGAGATGCCTGTAGCCACCGCATGGTTTTTTTTGGTGTGGCTGGAGTCCAGCCACACCAAAAAAAATCTCTCAGCAACTGCAGGCTTCTTGCAGAAAAATTACCAACCTCCGGCTTCACTCCGCTTCTGCAACGCCCTGCACTGCCGCCCTATATTATGCACTGGCTGCGCAGGTGCACCCTATTGCCTGCTACTGATGCACCAGAGGGACTTGCCCAGGCAGTGGAAATGACGACTCTCAGCTCTGGCTTGCCTTCCCTGGCAGCCAACCACAGGAGGGTGGCGGGCGGCAACTCTGGGGCTTCAGGGAATGGCGCATCCCAGGGGCCCTGGACCCCAACCCAAGGCTAAGGGTGAGTGGGCAGCATGCATTGCTTACCTTTGCTGAGCTGAGCTGAGCAGGTGACTGGTGATGTGATTAGCTGGGCCGCATGATGAAAACAACATATATAGGGTGGGGGTGGGTGAGGCAAGCATCAAGCGCCTGGAAGGGGCAAGCGAGTGGCAACTAGGTGGGGGGGCCTGGCCAGCCAGAAGTTGCTACTAGATCGGTGACCCAGGCCAAATTGTCACTACCAGTTCGCCTGAACCGGTATGAACTGACTGAATACCACCTCTGCTACCTTCCTTCCTTCCTTCCTTTTCTTCTTTTTCCTTCACCCTTCTTTCTCCTTTCTTTTTCCTTCCCCTCTTTCCTTATTTTCCCTTCCTTGCTTTGTCTTTCCTCTTTCCCTTTCTCCTTTCCTGTCACGCCTTGTATGCTCAAATATAAAAGAGAAGACATTTCTCCTTTTATTTTGTTTTTAGTTTGTTTTGCTAGCCCTCTGCTAGTGAAAATGGCCTCATTTTTGGCCGTAATGGCCTCCTGCAGCCCTTGCTATTTCCAGGGTGGTGCTGCGGGCTGGATCTAAGCGGATCAGATTTGACCCATGGGCCTTGAGTTTGACACCCCTGGCCTATAAGTGAAAAATGCATTTACTTTACAATCCCAGTGTTCACTTTACAGTTGCAACATTCGCTTTATGACTGCCACAGAAAAGTTTGTAAAATTGAGTGGGCCATGTGGATGACCCATTTTATGACCCATTTTTATGACAACTTAAACCATGATGGGCAGAATCTATTACAAGTCAAGGACTACCATATATCAATAGTACCTTATATTCACAATGGATGATTACATACAAGAATGGCTTCCATATCTGTCTGTCTGTCTGTCTATTCATTGCAAATTTAAACATTCAGAGTATGATTTCATGGGGAAAATAACTTGAGTTTGGAAATATGAAAATTTTAAGTATTATGTATCAGTCAGCGCAATGAAAGAGATGTGAATAAGAAAGTAGTGCTTTTAGTGGATTTTTTTCTTTTTTTTGTTAGGTGATTTATGTTTAACTAATAAAACATATAAGTGGAATTGGCATTCAGCTCAAGAGTTTTAAAAAACTTTTAAAACCCTTTCTCTTTTTTTTTGTTAAAAATAAATCCGTATATTCTGATTTTTAAGATTAATCCTTCCTCAGTGATAAAATGAGCAGTAATCTTTACATTAATCTTTCAATTTTTCTACTATTTAAAAACAGTTTTCCATATAAAATGATTAATTAAAAAAGGAAGAAAGGGGAAATAATATTTTAAGACTATGACAGTTATTTAGAAGCCATGCTGCTGGAACAAGCAAATTTTAAAACTTCATACAATTTCTAAAAAACGTAATGACAGCAAAGGACAGATTCTAGCTTGATTGTGTAGAATTGGTCTACTGTTTAGATAGGCGCTATGTATTCTACTAAAATATAATTTGGTATTTTTTCTTAATCATAAACATATGTTAAATTTAATATAATACTCAAAATTTATAACTTTTTGCTAGGGGTTATAAAATATGTCCCCCATATCTTAAAATTTTGTGACAATTTCAGTGACACCTAAAATATGCAATATAAATAGGGCAATTAAAAGCAATTGAGAAGAATAATACATCAGTTCATTCTTTTATGAAGACTTTGTAAAATGGATGAATATAAAATATTGCCATGGAATGAGAGCAAAACACTGGAATGTGCGCTTCTAACTTTTCAAGCCTTTTCCTAGTTTTTGAAAATTACACCATTTGAAATTTCAAGATTGGATGGTGCTAGGTTAGAAAATGATACAGAAACCGCTAGGGAAGTGTGGGCAATGCAGTGTTCTGGACTGTATGCAGTTTCTTTGGTAAACTTATGATCAATCAGTCTATTTATATACTGCAGGTAGTCCTTGCTTATCAACCACTTGTTCAGTGACTGAGGTTGCAGCGGTGCTGATCAAGAGATACTCATGACCAGTCCTCAAATTTCCAGGTGTTGCAGCAACCCCACAAACACTCGATTGTGATTTTGGCACTTATGATGGTTGCAGCATCCCACAGTCATGTGATCACCATTTGCCACATTCCCTGCCAGCTTCCCACAAGCTAAGTTAATTGCCATTGTAACTCAAGTACGTTCATGTATTCTGTTTAACAATACCAAGTTTGAGCCTACATGATTTGCAGAATAACTTATCTGCCTTTTTCTACAATTAATAAAAATTCTGTATGCAGTAATTGCCAAGGGCTGAATTAGAATATTGTCAGAATTGATCCATTTAAGACTTTTTAAAATTTTAACTGTCTTCAATAAACTAGTGGTAGATTGATGTTATCCCTTTTCCTTAACAGAGAAATCTAAAATCTTTGGAGCTAGCTGTTAAATGTAGCACGTGCTCAGTAGAGCATATGTGGAAAATAGCTCTTCAGTTATTTAATAGGATTTAAGTCTGCATAAATTATAGAAGTGTGGTTAAATAATGAATACTTTTCTTTAAGTCTTCAAAGGAGCAGTGTGGTGGCCTAGTTTGCTCCCACTTGGAAAGTTGAGAGGTCAATGCTAGGCAGTGGCAGATATTTCTCTCCTAGGGCGCAATGAAAAAAGTATGCTGCAAACTCCACATGGCATCAGGAAGGGCTACCAGTCAATAAATGCTCAGCTCCATCCAGTCACCCTGACACTATCCTGAATTAAAAGATTACAGGATTGTAAAAAAGGAATTTTTGAAGACTTTAAAACTGTTACTAGCAATATTACTACTGGTGCACCATATTAAATTCTAATGAAGAAACATTGGTCCATTTATGTTGCTAGAGACATAGCAGAGGGTACTCCAGAATAAAGAACTGTCGATCTCTTCCGTTTCTTCCACCAATGCTTGTTGGCATCTCCTTAAGCCAGTTGTATATGGCTGCCCTCCACAGCTGCCACTTGATCCTGACAAAAGACATAGTTGGTTTAAGGATTTGGAAGTATGTGCTAAGTGTGCATCCATGTGTGCTGAAAAGTGTTTTTTCACCTTTGAATCCAAAGTCCAGTATAGTCCTAGTACTTGGAATAATTAGAGCGATGCAACACTTTGCTGCTTTAAAAAACAGTGTTAGTTTAAAACAATAACAACAGCACTGGGTATATATAGAATGTACAAAACTGTCTTGAGTTTAACAAGCCCTTTCTGATGTTCTCCACTCAAGAAGAACACAATATTCTTCCTGAGTTTTATCCCAAATTTGAGACAAAATAAAATTTCATTTTATATTATTTCAAAGGTTTCGCTATTCAGATATTGATGTTGTTTTCCTTCAAACCACAGTAATTTAAAGCCAATAAAGCTGCAGGAATGAGCTTTTTTAAAAAAAATGTGGCTGGAGTTTATTGATGGGAGAAAGGAGTGAAAATTGTGAATAATTTGTTATGTATAAATTGCTGCCAACTAGTAGGTAGGGCTAACTGCTGTTTTTTAATTCTGAAAAAGAGTTCATGCTTTCCTTTTCAAAAAGGTTGCCAAAAGCAAAAGTTGGTATATGCATTAGTAAGAACCCAGCCAAAGCCACAGAAATGTATTTTACTGAGGTGGTGCTGGTTAATTTTAAGTATTAGGACTGTTAAATTGAAAAAAAAAAATGTTGCTGTTGTTTGCTGAATTCAGGTCTTAGTTATGCAAACAAGCTGCAAAAAAAGGCCTATTTTAGCTGTTGCTTTCATTGATTATTATAAAAAATTCCTAACATAGTTAAGTTTTTTTTTTAAAGAAAATCCTTCTCTGCTATAGTTTGGGAGAAGGGTTAGAAATATTGAACATAAATTACTAAGCTGCTTACTTTTAGGCCATTGTCTGACCTGATTATTTCATGTTTTAATATATTGTGTCCCCCTACCCCCAACTAATCAGGTACCAATTCATGCCCGGGAAGAATATTTTAGAGAGCTATATACAGACCCTGACTATGTAACTAAGGAGAGCCAAATTAGTTTGGACCAAACTCCTTACTGGCCCCCGGTTATACCAGGAGAGATATCCCGGTTGATCGGAACCCTCAAGGCTAATAAGGCACCAGGTGCTGATAATGTCCTGCCAGAAATAATAAAAAAGAATGCCAGTTGGTGGGCTCCACTTTTAGCATCTCTGTTTACATTTATAGATAAAATGGGCCGTATGCCAAGAGATTGGGGATTAGCAATTATCATACCAATTTATAAAAAAGGTAATAGAAATGACCCAGGTAATTATAGACCTATTAGCCTTCTGAGTGTTATTAGTAAATTGTATGCCAAACAACTAAACTATAAACTTCAGGATTGGCTAATTTTCTGGGGGATAATTAAAGATGAGCAAGCTGGTTTTAGAGAAGGAAGTTCTACGGTGGGTCATATCTTGGTTCTTCACCATCTGGTTCAAAAATAAATGAACAAAAAAAAAAAGTCCTCTCTTTTCATGGCCTTCCTTGATTTTAAGCAGGTCTTCAATTCAATATCCAGGAACACCCTCTGGGAGAAATTAAAATGCACTACCATCGATAAACACCTCCTTTTCCTCATAGAAAAATTGTATGCTAATTCCACCTTGAAAGTGAGATGTAATCCTCAAGGGACTTAAACCTGCCTAGTAAGAGTACAAAAAGGGGTACGGGAGGGTTGCATCCTATCCCCCTCCCCTTTTAACTTCTACATTAACCCTCTGATCAACCTCTTACAGAACCCTGATTTACATCCTCCTAACGTAGCACAACGTAAAATCCCGATTCTCCTATATGCCGACAATGCTGCTATAATTTCACAAACCTCTGATAGGACTGAAGAGAGCAATTACGGGAACACTTGAATTTTGTAAACAGAATAAGCTGGTCCTTAACTTTGATAAATCAAAAGTTTTAGTTTTTACTAAAAGACCTAGACAATACTCCTGGAAAATAGAAGGATATAATTTAGAACAGGTTATGACATTCAGATATCTTGGGGTAGTTTTCCACTCACAAGGGACATGGAAGGCATACCTGGATCACACATTGCAAGCAGCCTATACGTCCTCAAATGCAATTAAACACTTTTTTTACATTGGTGGAGGGCAATTAGTACCTGCGTCCTTAAAACTTTTTAAGGCCAAAACATTGGCACAAATTCTATATGGGGCACAAACAGGAATCTTTGCAAAAAAAAAAAAAAAAGATTTGCTAGAACCTATACAAACCAAATTCCTGCAAGCGATCTTAACTGCACCCAAAGGAACTCCAAATGTCCACTTAAGAATTGAGACAGGCATGCCTCAAATTCAGGTAAGAGCCTGGAAGATGATGATCATTCATTGGCTAAAAATGCATTTCTTCCCAGAGGGACTGACCCCTCTAGTACTGACTGATAACTACACCTCCCCCTGGAAACAGGCAATAGACCACAAACTGGGCTCTTATGGGCTCTCACCAGTATTCTTAATGTCCCTAGGCTTTGACCAATCAAAGCAAGTAGTCATCAATTGAATGAAGGACATGGAGTTCCAAGAACTAAATAGGTTGGTTCGCCACAGCAGGAACAGAATTAAACAGGGAGTGTGGGAGTCAGCAAGATATCTTAAGTGATCTGATCTTCCCAAAACAAAGAATAGCATTCTTCAGAGCCAGATCTAATATTCTTCCATCAGCCCTCCTTCAGGGCAGGTATAAGAAAACACCAATAGCAGAACGGGTATGTATATGTGGTAAAGGAGAAGTTGAAGATATCTCACATGTTTTATTGTACTGTGAGTTATACAGAGTTTATAGGTCATTGTATATTTTCCCCTTACTAGAGAGATTGGCAGGGAGGGCAGACAATTTTTATGTAGACTTTATCCTCCAAGATTCAGACCCAGCTATTACGCGTGCAGTGGCAAAATTCTGTGTTGCTGCAATGTCTACTAGGAAAAAATGGTTACAGAATTATAGCTGTCAATTTGTGACAATTTTTGGAGATAGAACAAACTTTGGAAAATGATATTTACAACATACTTATTGGCTCTCCACTCATATAAACCAAGGAGTGCCCCTAACTGAGAACATGTATTTTCTTAACAGATGTTTTTATCCACTATTAATATGTTATAATGTGTCAGTATTTTTTTGTGTATATTGTAAATACTGATGTCTTGCTGGTCTAAGACCGTAATACAGTTCTGTTCTGTTCTGTTCTATATTGTGTATACCTGTCACTGGCTTGAAAAAAATTAGAAGTGAAAGGATGAGGTACAAATATTATTTTTTAGTCAGTTGGAGTTTAACAACTATATTGAATATTAATTGTATAATATAATCATTATTTTAGTTATTTAATAAGATGCTGTTTTACTTTTTAATGTATAATTTAATTTACACATTATTGATATTTTGGAGCTGCGTTAAAAATAATTTATACATGACATAGGCATTGGATATTTTATGTCGTGATGAATTTCCAGCATACATATAAACTAGCATTTGTCTAGTATTTTAAATCTATACCTTTGGTTTTATTAGTGTTATTAATTTCTCTGTGCCATTATGGAATCAGATATTGGAAGGCATGTTCGTCATCAGGCCTTGTCCTATAAAATGTTTACCCTACATGTAAAAAATCAGTATCATGAGTAGCTCAAACTGAACAGCATATTGGCTAGATTTTTCTCCTTTTCTGTTTCTATTTTCTATTTCTTGCTTAGAGAAATGTACAGAAATTCCAACCCTAATTGGGGCTGGAATTTTCATTGTTTATGATCTGGTCGCTAGGTGAAACATCACATGATCAAATGACATGGCAATGGCAACTTGGTAGGTCATTAGATTAGGACTATGCTATCGTTAGATGAGGGTCTCATGCTTTTCTGACCTGCTGTGCCTGCCTCTGCAAGAGGGGTGTAGGAAGAAAACAAGCGGTGAGAGGCAGAGAGCACAATGCAGCAGGATGGGATGGCAGAGAATAGAGTTGGCAGGGCAGCAGAGTGCTGGGTGTAAAAGGCCAGAGGTTTGGGAGAAGTAGCAAGTGGCATGATTGTAAATGCAGGCTGAATTTTCATTACATGTTTACTGGGGCACTGGATTGACTGTAAATTGGAGGACCAGTTGTAATTTTGAATCATCACTCAATGAATAGTTGTTAAATGAGCTCTATGTATACTGAAAATTCAGATGAGTGGGGATTTATATTTCCATCATTTCTGAAGTAATATAGATTGTTTTAAAGAATGTATATCTTGCTTGTTTTAGCTTTTTGAAGTTTTTATATTATCACTTAGAAGTAAAAAGGCAAAATAGTGAACATGGGAATTTGAAACACTGCAACTGACTGAACTATACAGATCACAGTTGGAGAATTATTTTTGTAAATGTACAGAAAATACAAATAGATCCTTTGTTGTTTCAGTTTCCCTAACTAAAAGTGAACTTGAATTTGTTGGGTTATATATACATTTAGTAAATCATTTTAATCTCTCATATTTTAAGGAAAAAATGGTTATTTAGAATACTACAAATGTAACTTTGGTATTGTTGTTCAACAATAAGTCATGTCTGACTTCATGGACACCCCCCCCCCCCCCGTCCTTCACTGACTCCTAGGGTTTGTCCAAATTCATGTTCACTAAATTGACAATACTGTCTAATCATCTCATCCTCTGCCATACTCTTATCCTTTTGCCTTCAATATTTCCCAATGTAAGAGTCTTTTCCAATGAGTAACTTTGATAGATGTGAATATCGGAATGTATGATTTTCATTTTTTGAAGGTTAGATTTATTAAATATTGCCTCTGGTTTATCTGTTTTGTAGTGCTCATTCACAGTTAACAAAGGAATGGACAGAACCTCAGCTTTTTAAAGTAATTTCATATGTTATATAAAAAGTTGCTAGAAATATGTTTTTTTTTGCTTTGATACTATTTCTAAGAGTGCTGATGTTCTTTTCACTGACAGTTACTGTGATAACATACTACTTTGATATTAAGAATTTTATTAGTTGAATGGAAGGTTTATAAAATAATTACTAACATTTTAATTATGGATTTTGGGTCTTAGAGACAATTACACTTGATTCTTCAAAAGGTTTCTGGAATAAATAACCCTCATTTCTCCTCCACGCTGTGTCAAGAGTCCAGGAATGGGTTAGATCAGGGTCCCCAACCGCCGGTCCGCGGACCGGTACCGGCCGCGGACCGGTACCGGGCATGGAACAAGCCTTACCGGGCCGCTGGTTGCTGGGCGCCGCCATCTTTTTGGAAAGCTCACCGGAAGCGCTGTTTCGTCATAAAAGATGGCGGCGCCAGCGCTGCCGGTGAGCTTTTCCGGCAGAAAGCCATTTCTACCCAAAAAGCTCACCAAGGCTGGCGCCGCTCTTTTTATGACGAAACAGCGCTTCCGTGACGCCGTCACGGAAGCGCTGTTTCGTCATAAAAGATGGCGGCGCCCAGTTGACGCCGGCACTGGCGCGGCGCCCAGCTGATGTCGGAACCGGGCCGCGCGTCGAAAAGGTTGGGGATCCTGGGTTAGATTCTCCCTCTGGTGTCATCGAACTGAGTCTGCCACGCTATAAAAAGCCAGCTTCTGCTGTTGGGCCCAGCTTTTTGACTCAGCTTCCTTGAAGTCAGAGCTAGTGTCTCTGGAGTCTTGATAGCTACTAACTTGGAAACAACAAAAAAAGAAGCAAGAATCACCAGCGCAGCTCCTGGGGACCTGGTAGAGCTGCACCTTAAAGGAGAGTGGGGATCCGCTCTCCTTTTCATTGTACAAACAGCTTCAGCATCGATATCGTAAGTTCGGGCCAGGAGAGCTTAGCTGAGCCTCCCACACCTCTCCTTAACAGCGCACAGGCCTAATTCCTTATCTGTGCCTCACAGCTGTTCGTCGGGCCTCAGATTCAGTGCCTGGCAGTGGGATCTATAGAAGACACAGGCTAGGCCCCGAGAGTGTTGCCGGGTCCGTAGACCATCCCTTGAGTGGGATTTTCTATCAGCCTCCGTGCATGTGGCGGTTGGCCATTTTGGATAGGGCGGTTAACCAGCCACATTTTCTTGGCTCTCTCAACAGATGATCCAGATCCTTTAGGCCCACACCTAGGGCGACACAATTTGGGAGGAGCTGTCAGCACCTCTAGTGTCATTCCTAGCAGTATGGAAAGTAATTGGGACCAAGCTGGAACATCGAGACTGGATGAGGCCCAGGGCTCTGAATTCTCAAGGAGGCCCTTGAAGAGAAGGAGACAGCGAATCCATTTGGCTAATGGAGGCTGCAGCAAAGATCAGAGCCAAGGCCTTGGCTCCTAAGAAGGCTTCTAAGTCTGAACTGAGAGCTGAAAAAAGGAGGCATTTGCCAAAAGTTTAGAATAGTTGAGAGGCCAGAGCCTAATCCAATCAGGAGAGTTATAGGCCAGCCCAGAGCCCATTCCTAGAGCTGGAGGGGCAGAAAGCAGTTCCACCAGTCACCTGAAGGCATGGTCTCCTGAGAGACCGGATGAGGCCTCCTCCTCACAGGTTTTGAGTAGGTCTGGACCTAGTTTTAGACAAACAGACTGGGTTCCTGATTCTTCAAATCCGCAAGATTTTTTGGCCTAAGAGGACACAGGCCCAAGGCAGAGGCCACTTTTACTCCCACTGCTGCTGGCCTTCGCCCAGTGGATCCTCCCTTAAGCAGTAGGCCTGAGGATCTCAAGAATCTCCTGGTCTTGGTAGCCATTAGGCAGGGAATTGCAGAGGGGTTTCAACAACTCCTTCGCCCTGCAAGTGAGGGCCAAGGGTTTCTCCCAGCCTTCTGTCAGGCTATCCCTCCTGCCCAGCGGGGATTTTCTAGACCCCATGAGCATAGTTTCCCTACCTCTCATCCTGAATGGGGGGATTATGAGGATAGGGGTTCTCTCGATCCCTCTGAACATAGTCGATTCTCCATTTCAGAGGAGGAGGAAGATGAGCTCAGGGAATCCAACCTATCGGAGGATGAGGGATCTAGGCCTGAGCAACCCACCTCTGTGACTGTGTTCAGGCCATCCTTGTTTAAGCCTCTTCTTCATAAAGCCTTAGTCACAGCTCAACCGAACCCTGATGATGTGGCACCAGAGCCGCAGGTGCAATCTTCGGTCTAAGGCGACTCGTCATTTTCCAAACCTATCATCCAGACTGAGGTGCTCCCATCACCTTTACTGTTTCTAGACTTAGTGAGGGATCAATGAGCCTCTCCAGTATCAGGGTCATGTCCCTCATCCCAGGATAAGAGGTTCTATAATGTGGGCCCTTCTTTGGCCAATGCTTTATTAGTGCCTCCGGTAGATACCCCTGTGGTAGCCACCTTTTCCACCTCTGGAACTCCAACAGAACCAGAAGATGTCCTTAAACCTGATGACAAGAGGTCTGAACAGACCCTCAAACGTACACATCAGGCTGCAGCTTGTGTGGTGCAGGCCTCCACCGCTGCCTCTTTTTTTACGAGGTCATCGCTGCATTGGCTCCACCAGTCTACAGGATCATTTGCCGATCAGCGATTCCAGGTCTCATCAAGACTTGAACAAAATAATAGCTGCAGCAGAGTTTACAGCTGACGCCACATTGAACTCTGCTAGATTTGCCGCAAAGACAATGGCATTCTCCGTGGCAGCAAGATGTCTCCTGTGGCTGCGCAATTGGCAGACGGACTCCCGTTGCAAGTGGAAGTTGGCATCTGTTCCATGCTGGTGGAGACCAGGGATAAAAGGAAGATCCTGTCCTCGGCAAGCAAATGGTCAGAATTCCATCAGGCACCATATTCCCGACCTCCCCCCTTTCGATCTGAATCCAGCTCTCACTTTCTTCAGGGCCAAAGATCAAATCGTCAGGAGCAGCAACCTGACCAAGCCGGTAGATAACAGCAATTCTCCGGAAAACATCCCTTTTGAGGAGGAGGAGATCGTTTGTTCCGATGCTCTAAATGACTGCATCCCCTCTCCTCCCATCAGAGGTCGTCTGGCCTTTTTTGCCTCAAGTTGGGAGGAATCAACATCGGACGACTGGGTTCTCAGGACTGTGAGATTGGGTCTCCAACTCGAGTTCCTCTCCCCTCCTCTGAGGTTTTTTGTTTGCTGTCCAATATCTTGGGACAGGTCCAGACGGGCCCTTATGGAATCGGCCATCCAACACCTGGTGGACAACCGGTTCCAGTGGATCATCGGGGGTCGAGATTCTACTCCCACTTCATGATCCCAAAGGACTCAGGGGAGTAGAGAGCAATTCTCGACCTCAAGTCTTTGAACAAGTTCATTCCCTACAGGTGTTTCAAGATGCAGTCTCTACACTCTTTACTGCAGAGCGTTCGGGAGGGTGATCTCCTCTCATCCATAGACCTTATGAAGGCATACCTCCATATTCCGATCTGGCCCCTTCATCACCAGTTCTTGTGCTTCTGTTACAACAGCAGGCACTATCAGTACTGGACCCTTCCGTTTGGCCTCTCATCAGCCCCTAGGGTCTTTACCAAGGTCTTGGCAGCATTGGCAGCTTCCCTTCAAGCTCTCCCAGTTAGGGTCCAGTGCTACCTGGATGATACTCTGATCCAGTCAACTTCCGTCCAATCAGTTGATCATGACCTTCAGACCACGATGCACCTCTTACAGGCCCACAGGTTCTCCATAAATTTCAACAAGTGTCATCTTCTGCCAACGACCTTTTTCTACACCTTGGGGCAATAATCGACACGACACGCTGCAAGGTCTTTATTTCTCCGGAGTGACAGGAGAGTCTCAATGAGTTGATAGACCGGGTTCAACAGCTACACACTGTTCCTCTATTTCTTCTGTCGCAACTACTTGGGAAGATGATTTCCTGCATCGACATAGTGCCATGGACTCACCTCCATGCCCGCAACCTACAATGGTTCCTGCTGCCATTTCAACAGGAGGGAACCAGCCACTCCGCCATCAGGGTCCAGATCCCTTCATAGATCCTTTGTTCCTTCTGGTGGTGGCAGTCCCAGGCCATCAAGAAAGGCCATCTGTTTAAGGAACCAGACAGAATCATGGTCACAACAGATGCCAGCCTTTACGGCAGGGGGGCTCATCTGCAAGGCGAGATTGCCCAGGGTCGCTGGTCTTAAGCAGACAGGTCCCGCCCCATCAATTTACTAGAACTCAAGGTCATCTTCCTGGCATTGAGACACTTCCAGGACAAGGTGATGGGATCCCATGTGTTGATCATGACATACAACTTGGCCACCAAGACCCATGTCAAGAGGCAGGCAGGGACCCGGTCCAAATCCTGGATGCAGGAAGCAGAACATCTGGGGAAGTAGGCAGAGAGGAATCTTCTGTCCCTCAGAGCAGACCATATCTCGGGGTCGACAACATCCAGGCTGACTGACTGAGTCGGACCGAGGTTGACTACTCGGAGTGGAGTCTTCATCTATCCCTGTTCCAGGAACTGTCTAATATATTTGGAACCTCAGTGATGGATATATTCGCCACCCGCCAGAATGCACAGGTAGGCAGATTCTTCACCAGGTTTCCTACCCAGGAAGCAGAGGAGACCAATACACTTCAGAGCAGGTGGCCTCCAGGTCTCCTCTACGCCTTCCCCCCTCTTCCCATCATTCCGGCAGTAATTTGGAAGATGTTGCAGGAGAAGGCAGAGCTAGTACTTCTGGTGCCTCGTTGGCCCAGGATTCGCTGACCTGGTGAATTTGTCGGTCAAGAGACTATGGAAAATCCCACCCAACAGGATTTCACTCAGCCAAGGGCCTTACTCCATCCGGAACCTCAGTGGTTCCAATTGGCTGTATGGCGATTGAGTGGAAATCTTTGAAAGAGTCTAACTTATCTGATAAGGTGATTCAAATCATCCAGGCATCTCGTAAGCCATCAACCAACCGCATCTATGATGCTACCTGGAGAACGTTTTGTGGGTGGTCTTCTAAGATAGCCCGGGATCCTGTATTTGCTTCAGTCCCAGGTGTGTCTCTTGATGTTCCTACAGGAAGGTCTAGATAAGGGACTCTCGCCAAACACTCTCCACCACTGCTACTTTTCATAAAACAGAAATGATGTTTGTGTCCTTCCAACCGGTTTCCTTGGGGAGCAAGGCTTCCTCATCCATGATGGGCAGATGGATCATGGTATGTATTTCCACTGTCTCTGAGACCTTATCTCTTCCAGTTCCCAGAAAGTTAACAACGCACTCTACTAGGAGTGCAGTGACTTCAGCGGCCTGGGCTTCGCAGGTGCCTATTGAGATTTGCAGGGCGGCTACCTGGGCATCGCCTTCTCCGTTTATTTGGCACTACTGGCTGGATTCCTTCGCCTTTGCAGAAGCAGCATTTGGGAGAAGGGTACTCCAGAAGGTTTTTCTAGTGTAGGACTGATTGGACCAGATGATGCCCTCCCTTGGACATGCAGGCTTTGGTATGTCCCATTCCTGAACTCTCGACGCAGCGTGGAGGAGAAGGGGCATTGATATACTTACCAGAGAACACCCTTTCTATACACGCTGCTAGAGAGTCCAGCCCCACCCTGAGGTCATCTGGTTGGGGGATTCTTCTCACTGTTTTATATTCCAGAGACACTCTATATCTGTCAAGTCTCTTTGCCAGAAAAGCTGGGGCTAACAGCAGAGGCTGGCTTTTTATAGTGTGGCAGACTCAGCATGATGACATCAGAAGGAGGAGTCTAACCCATTCCTGGACTCTCTAGCAGCGTGTATAGAAAGGGGGTTCTCTGATAAGTATAACAACGCCCCTTTTGTCCAAAATGTGGTTATTTGAGCTACCTTTCTGTTGGTTTTTTTGGTTTCCTTCCACCTTTCCCAGCATTAAAGCCTTCTCCAGAGAGCTAGATCTTCACAAAAAGTGTTTGAAGATTGATAATTTGAGCCTGGCCATTTGTGCTTTGAGTGGAATTCTGAGTTGATAAAAGTTCCATTTATTTCTTTTCTTGGCTGGATAAAATTGAAGGCCTTTCCATAATCAATTAAGTACATATATTGACTTCTTTTTAAAATATTTCTTTGACTTTCTAAGTTATCCAGCAAGCCTCATCAATAATGTCTCTTGCTCCTTGGACTTTTCTAAAACTCAACTGAACAGTTAGTATCTCCCTCTGCCTGTAGAAATGTAATCTGAATGATTCTAAACATTATTTTGTTAATCTATTAAATTAAGAATATTGTACAATAGTTTGTATATTCTATTAGGTCTCATTTTTTAATAATTGTCCATAGATTGACTTGTTATAATCTGTTGGCTGCTGGGTCATTCTCCAGATTTGTTGGCACAGTTTAGCTACAATTTCTATTGATTCTTTTTCCGTTGCTTGTCATGGTTTTATAAATATTCCAACAAATCCTACAGCCATCAGTCATCCAAGACAGCAGGCTAGGGATCCAATGTCATGTAGGTCAGGACTATTTTAATTGAAAAGCCATACTAATAACATCTGGATGTTATCTTGCTAGCAGATTTTCCTCTTGTTCCTCAAAGCCATTCCCTCTTCCGTCTACAAAAGATTTTGGACTTGGTAAAGAACAGACTGCTGATCCCACTTCATCTTATTAGAGTTAGAGGTTTTTGTAAATAGAGAGTATCTTCTATTACAGGGATGTCAAACTGGATTTCTTTGAGGGCCAGATCAGCATTGTAGTTCTCCATGGACCGGTGGGGGGTGGAGACGGAACAGATGCCTCCTGCAGCACCCTGATGACCAAAAGTGGGCATGGAGGGATGCTTGCAGCAACCCCCTCCCCTGTCTTGGGCCTGGACAGCATCCTGCAGCACTTTGCCAACCAAAATGGGGCACAGGATGCCCCGTTTTGGCCAGCAGAATGCTATACAAGGTCATCCAGGCTGAAAATGGGGTGCTGGGGGGGCATGTGCACCCCTGGAGCCCCATTTTGGCTTCCAGAGGCACCATGGTCCTTTTCTATTTCCAGGCTGGCCCCACAAGCCAGATTTAAGCATCGGATCCGACCTGTGGGCCTTGAATTTGACACCCCTGTTTTATTATGTTTGGGATGTGGATATATTTACTGTAAATAATTTCAATATACTTCTCCCATCTGTGTTTCATCTTTTATGAATCTGTTATTATTTGTTACTAATAACTATACAGTCCCTGGGCATTTTTTCCACATTCAGTTTGAGATTGGAACTTTCTTCTGAGGTGATAAGTTCTTTCTATCTTCATTGTCTTTATAGATGTAATTGTAATACAACCTTGTTTTGTTCCTTTGCAAACTAGTCTCATTGCCTCTTCTAAATCCCTGACATTTTTTGTTAAGTTCTTTCTTGAGATATTTATTTTTTGTAATTTTGATTTCTGTTTTCTTCTTGGCAATTTCCACAATTTCCTTTCTTATATTTCTTGGCCTTTAGCAGTTCCCTTTTGTGCTCATTTCATTCCATATTTCCTTTGGCGTTCCCTATGATTTTCAGGACTTCAGAGTAATTTTTGGTATTTTTCTTGAAGACAAAAGGCTCAAGATTATATTGTGGAAACTAGTTAGCTTTGTTGTTCTGCTTTAGCTTGATTTGGAATTTGTACATGAGGTGTTGTTTGTTTTGAACACTGTGTTGACAATGAAAAAACAACAGATTGGTAAAAACAGGTAAGTCGTTCTACTTTATTTCTGTTTCCTAGGCCATACAACCCAACTGGTTTTTCCTTACTGTCTCTAACCATAAGGAGCATATTAATCAGCCTCCTCTTTTTCTGCCTCAGTAGTTGAAGCATAAATTTGGATAAAGGTAAAGGTTACCCCTGTTCAATTGAGTCCAACTCTAGGGAGCGGTGCTCATCTCAATTTCTTAGCTAAGGGAGCCAGCATCGTCCGAAGACATTTTCATGATCATGTGGCCAGCATGACTATATGCCAAAGTACATGGAAAGCTGTTATCTTCCCATCAAAGTGGCACCTATTTATCTACTCACATTTGCATGCTTTTGAACTGTTAGGTGGGCAAGAGCTGGGTGTTCACCCTAGGCTGTCAGCTTTCCTGCTGACGAGCTCAGTGTCTTTAACCAATGAGCCATTGTGCCCCCATAAACTTGGATAACTATCATATTAATTGTCCATGAAATCTAGTTGATATTATGTATGTATGTAAGATCTCTGCTGATCTGCATTGGATGCTTGTTTGATTCAAGGTGTTGGGGAATAGAGCACCTGGAAAAGTCCGCAGAGCCGTTTTCAGGCCTCCGTGGTGAAACAGAGGGCCGCGTGGTCAGCGGCCACCTTGGATTTCGCGGGCAGCATTGGCCCGCTTCTCCAGGCCCTCCTAGCGCTGCCCTGGGGATCAGCGCTGGGCCCTTGGCCCTCGGAAACTGCTGGATCTTGGACTCATCAAAGGGTGAGGTGCGTAGTTCCGGTGGGGGACCTGGTCCCCATCTCTGAAGTAGGCCGGGCTCTACAGGCCTCAAGGCCAGGTCCTATTGAGCCCCAATGGGGATTAGTCCCAGCAAGACGTGTTAAAACGTCCTGCTGAAGTCATATAGGGCGGAAGAGGAGTGGCTGGAGCAATGGGGACAGAAGAAAGGTAAGACCCCATTTAACACCCCTCATGTGCTTCTCCTCCTTGCATAGGTATGCAAACTACTACAGGCCTTCCAAAATGGCGGATGCCCCTAGTGGAAGCAGGACCTCCAGAGCAGGCACCCATAACACAGCTTCCTCTGCTCTGACTCAAAGGAGCAAGCAAGGGAAGAAGGTCTTGCCACCAAAGAAGGCCTCAAAGGCTGAGAAGAAGGATGCTTCTAGGCTCAGAAGGCCCTAGAAAAGCAGATTGCCAAAAACCAAAACTAGTGGAAGGATCAGATCTCCAGCTGATCCTTCATATGTCTCTCCTACTTCTCAGCATAGTGAGGATATTCCTCAGGAGCAAGAACCTGGTCCTTCTTCTAGGACAAGGGCTCAGGCTTGGTCCCCAAATGGAACTGAAAGTTCTTCTGTGCATCAACTCACTGCAGAAGGCAAGTCTTATGGGAATCCACAAGAGGCTTTTCGTGCAGAGCCTTGGCAGGAGCAGTTGGGCAGAAGGCCTGGAGTGGAAGCTATGTTCACTCCTACAGCAGCGGGCCTCAGGCCTTCTGAGCCTCCTGAAACAGAGATGCCAGTAAACATGCAAGTCTTAATAGACAGGGCTATCCGGAAAGGAATAGCTGAAGGAATTCAAAGATTTGCTCATCATTCCTCAGAAGCATCAGAGGTTTCTATGATTCCATCTAGGGAGCAGGTGGTTCATTTATCCGAGAGGGGTTCCTTACCCCAGGTCCAGGGGTCTCCTGCTCCTTCAGTTTATGCTCCTTTTTCCCTGATAGGGGAGGCAGACAAGAGAGTCTGACCTCTCAGAAGACGAAGGTTTGGCTCCTGAGCAACCTGCCTTTTCAGGCCTGTTTCGCCCTAATCTGTTTAAATCCTTGCTAAAGGCCAGGAATACAGCCAATCTGGCCCCAGATGCTGATGATGAAGATTCCAGTGGACAGCTTCCTATGGAATCCGATACTCTATTTGATGAACCTATCATTAGGAAGGAAGTTGTTTCATCCCCCATGCTATTCCTAAAGGTGGTGCATAAGCAGCTAACCACTCCTGCTTCCAGACCTAATCTATCTACTTCTGACTGTAGATTTTTTAATATGGGACGGGAACTCACCAAGAGTCTCCAAATGCCCATAATAGATACTCCTATCGCAGCTTTGGCATCCAGGTCATCTACCCCTTCTGATCCGGAACAGGTTCTCAAAGCTGATGAGAAGAGGATTGAGCAGTCATTGCAGAGGGCCCATCAGGCGGCTGCTTGGGCCCTAAAAGCATCCATGGCTGTTTCCTTTTTTACTAGAGCCTTACTCAAATGGCTGAGGCAACTACAGAATAGGCTTCCTGTCTCTGATATCAGAACCCACCAGGACACAAACAAATTGGTTGCAGTTGCAGAGTTTACTGCAGATGTCACCTTGCATGGAGCCAGATTTGCCACTAAGACCATCACAGCTTCTGTAGTAGCTAGACGTATGTGTTGGCTTTGAAATTGGCAGACAGATGGCAGGAGGAAATAGAAGCTGGCATCGACTCCTGTTTGAGGGGATTGGCTGTTTGGTGAATCCTTAGATCTGTTCCCTGTAGAGTCCAAAGACAAGAGGAAGGTGCTACCGGCTCTCTACAAGAGGGCAGAGTCTTGCCCTGCCCCATACTATAGACGACCATCCTTCAGGTTGGAGCCAGGTCCCAGCTTTCATCGGTCCCCCAAGTCTCCTTAACAGCGCCCTGATCCACCTCAAGATTGAGCAGGCAAGGGCAGGCAGCAATGTTTGGGCAAGCGGCCCTTTCGAGGAGGAGGAAGTTGTCCATTCTGTCGCCAACGCTAAATGCATTCCCAGCTCACCCATCGATGGCTGTTTAGCTATGTTTGCAGATAGATTGGGGACGTAATGGTACGATCAAATGCCTGGTGTATTACCATCCCGGTTGGCATGTCAGCTTTCGGTCCCCAATCTCCTTCCTGTCCACCTCAAGATTGGTGCAGGGCAGGGGGCCCCTGAGGTTTTTCATCTCCTATCCTTTTTCGAGGGACAGGGTGAGAAGGGGACTAATGGAATCAGCCATCCAGCATTTACTGGATCTTCGTAAGGGCCATCCAAGGGGTTCCCATAGATAGACCAACAAGGAAGGGGATTTTATTTTAGACTTTTTGTTATTTTTTTGTAATCCCCAAGTATAACAGAACTGGAGAAGGAAAGAAAAAAATTGAATATGACTCCATATTATAATTGTTAATAAAAGAGTTATAATGGCGCAGGATCCTGCTTATAACCACCACCGGGAATAGCTAACACTTTAAAAGATAGACTCAAAATTCAGAAGGATCATGAACACTGGGCCATATACAACAAAGTTCAATTCAATGGTGAGAAAGGTAAAGTCCTACAGGAAAGCCATTTGCACTGGTGATTAGAAACGTACTGGGTGTCATACAAAAAAAAAAATCCACTTAAGAAAATCTGCATATTGACGAATTTTCCATATATCGATTGCAAAAGGCACATTGCTTGGATTGATACATATACTAAAAGATTATGATATCCTAGGTTCTTAGGAAGTATTTGTATGAAATCAACTACATAACTGGCAGTTGTGACTGAACATTGTTGTGAAGAGAAAATAATAATAAAAATTTAGTTCTAGGTTTATTCAAGTATTTCCTAAACTAAAATTATTTAGAAAGTCTTGTTCTAAAACAACTCAATTGAATGACAGCATCTGTACTTTCTAATTTTGGTTTGGATTGGTTTTAGCACATATTTGTTACTGAATGTCATGGGATCTATTCTAGACACTGGTTCTGTTTGGCATACCATATCTGGACAATTTGCTGGTTCAAATGTTTAGAATTAGGTTCTGCTGTTTCATAAATCATTGGCATGCACTTTAATAAACAAACTATCTAGAAAATCAATAGAATGTTATAGTGATGATATTGATTCTTGGTTAATGATGTTTGATTATTTTCAAAGATACAAATCTTTCTTATGATTTTTCAGCACATCATTACTTCAGATGTCACTAAACAGAGTAGTCGTTAAGCAAGGTTTATGTGCAATAAATACATTTTCTCTGGTCCTGAGCTGATTTTAAGAATCTTGACATGCTGGTGAGAAATTAGCAGATAGCAATTTTATGGCAGTACTTTTCCTGTTATAATATAGTAGTCCAGCCTTTATAATTCGCCTTATTGTATTAACAGAATAACAGAGTTGGAAGGGACTTGGAGGTCTTCTAATCCAATTCCCTATACCTGTGATTGCAAACCTATGGTGCGTGTGCTGGAAGTGGCACACAGAGCTATCTCTCCGGGCATGCCAGCTGTTGTTAATTGCTCTTCCGGGTTGTGGCGTATGCATGCATGCTGGCCACTGGTCTTTGTGTGCATGCGCATGCCGAAAACCAGAAGAGCAGCTCCCCAGCATGTATGCACACTGGGGAGCTGCTCTTGTGGTTTCCAGTGCTCCCGCATGCGTGCACCGGGGAATTTCCCATCCAGTTTCAAGTGCTCCTGCGTGCGTGCTCCAGGAAGTTGCTCTTCTGGTTTCTAGTGCTCACGCACACCAGAAAGTTCCTCTTCCAGTTTGTGGTGCTCCCAGAATTGATGGTTAATGGTGTACCCACAACTTCTAAAGGCTATCTGTTCCACAGATTAATTGTTCTCACTGTCAGAAAATTTCTTTTTAATTTTAGGTTGGATCTCTCTATGATAAATGTCCATCTGTTACGTCTTGCCTTGCCTTCAGGTGTTAAATTTAGAGTATAGGTTGCAACTGTTTATCATATGTTTTAGCCTCCAGTCCTTTAATCATTTTTGTTGCTCTTCTCTGCACTTTTTCTAGAGTCTCAATATAGTTTTTATATCATGGTGACCAAAATTGGATGCAGTATTCCAAGTGTGAACTTACTAAAGCAGCATATAGCAGTCTTAATATTTCACATGATCTTGATACTATTTCTCTGTTAATGCAGCCTAGGACTCAATTAGCTTTTTTGGCAGCTGCAACACACTGCTAGCTCATATTTAAGTGGTTGTCCATTAGGACAGGGATCTCCAACCCCTGGTCTATGGACTGGCACCGGCCCACGGCATGCCAAAAATTGGGCCACATAAACAAGCAGAGCCCCTCTATGGGATCAGGAAGCATGTGAAAACATGCCCCCTCAGGTTCTCAGAAAAACCTTTCTCCACAGAACTGATCCCCGATGGCCAAAAGGTTTGGGGGCCATTGCACTAAGACTCCTAGAACACACACACAGTTGCTGTTGACAAGCCAGGTACCATTTATTCTATTCCTGTGCATTTCCTTGCCTAAGTGTAAAACTACATTTCTCACCATTGAATTACATTTTATTGGATAGGACCCAGTGTTTAATTATGTTGAAATCCTTCTGGATCTTGAACCTATCTTGTAAATTTTTGGCTATTCCTCCTTGCTTGGTGTCATCTGCAAATTTGATGAATTCCCCTTCTGTGCCCTCATCTAAATTATTTGTTAAGATATTGGAGAGTACCGCGCCTAAAACAAAACCTTGGGGTACCCCATTGCATATTTCTCTCCATATATTGTAGTGTAGTTTCATTGAGGACTATGTGTTGAGTGATTTGTCAATCAGTTATGAATCTATCTGCTGGTGATGCTGTTTATCCCATTTATTATTGTCAGAGTACAGCATGTGTACAATGAGATTGGCTGAGCCTCCCTTCGTGTACCCCCTCAACACAACTCACAGTGAGGACAGAAGTCCCTAACCCAGTCCCAATATTATTACACTATGTGATCTTGTTGCACAATGTGTCGGCCCCGCAAATCTATCATACTATGTTGACATGAAGTTATTTTCCATTCAGAAGTTTGACAGCCCACAGGTAGAAACTGTTCTTGAGCCTGTTGGTGTGGCTGGCTATGCTTCTATATCTCCTACCCGATGGTAGGAGAGTGAAGCAGTGCTGACCAGGGTGTGAGTCGTCCCTGAGATTTTTCCTCACTCTTCTAAGGCAGCGAGCCCTAGCAATGTCATCTAGTGGTATCAGGGAACAGCCCACAATTTCATTCCGGGTTATCACATTTCCATACAGACACAATTTCATATGCATATTCATCTTATGTATTCAACTTCATATCTTATTACTTTTTATCCAACTTCTCACTATTTCTCCCTTTACTTCTCTTAATTTTCTTTTATGGTTATCTCATTTTCTTCTTATTCAATTGTATTTCTTTTACCTAAATTTCTATATCTTTTTATTCATTGTACTTATACTTTCATCTGTCTTGTTTACAATTTCATATGTTCTCTTCCAACATTCTTAAGAAGCAAAATTCCCCCTATGATTGCCAATCGAAGTGCAACACCTTTAAATCTTATTGTTATTATCATATGAAATCTCGTTACACATTGAATTTGTGCATTCTAAAATTATAACATTCAAATTTCTAATATCTATTTTATATCATGTAGATCTCATCATTCAGACTCTGCTTGGTACTTCCCCTTGAAAATGTAAAAAGAAAAATTCTAAAAACATAGCAAAAGATATATATATGTGTGTGTGTGTGTGTGTGTATGTGTATACGTATATATGTATATGTGTATATATATAAACATTAGTAAACAAAATAGTCATTCAAAATCATTCTAGTACTGGTATGAACCTTGTAAATCTTTCACGTTTCTTTTCAATATCTATCAATCTTTGAGAACAATTGAAATGTTTGCCTTCCTTCTTCATTATTACTTAACTGTTAATAAGCATACCATTGGACAGTCATACAGTTTTATCTTATAAATTATTTACTATTAATAAGAAAAATAATTATTCAAATTCATTCTAATAACTGGTATAAATTTCCTTATAAATCATTTCTTTTCAATATTTTATCAATCTTTAGAAACAATTGCAATGTTTCCCCTCTCTTCTTTATTATTGCATTAATTATAAATAAACATACCATTACATAACAATACATAACAATAATCTCATAGATTATTTACTTATTTTATTTCTAACTCATTACAATATTCTACTGTCACAACACTATCTTTTGTACCTTTGCAGAATCCTTACTTTTAATTTAATTTAACCATTGTCTCTGTGTTTTCTAGCTGAGCAAATACCTTTAATCCTAGTACGTTTCCCCTTTTTCTTTATTTCCTGATTTTGTCCCTCATAAGTTATTTCCCTTTCTATCTTTCCCCCCTTTTTCTCATCCCTTTTTTTATACCCTTCTCTCTCCAATTTTCCCTTCTGTAGTTTTCTTTTCTGCTTTTCCTTGCTGTTATACTTCTTTTTCAGACTATTTTTCTTTTTGGCTGTTCCCTTTGATCTCAAACTTTTAACTCCTTTCCCCTTATTACCACACTTTGCATTATTTGATCATTGAAAATGGCTTCTTCTTTGTCCCGCCCTTCTTCTTGCTCTTGAAGCTTTTCCTTTTGCTTTTCATAGTTAAGGATCTCCATTTCAAAAAATTCAAATACGAAGCCAAAGGATCTTCCTCCCCTTTCTGCATCTTCTTTCTGTTTTTTAAGACTCATCTTCAATTTCTCCAGGAGTGATGGCATTTTAAACACTTTTGAACAACCACCCAATTGACTTTAAGTAAAAACAGAAAAAGAAAGAAAAAACCAATGCCAAAAATGTTTTTTTTTTTCAAATCACCAAATGATCCCAGACTGTTCCTTCGTGTTTGTTTTCTTTACTTTTCCTTTCCGTGGGTTACTGTATCTTTTAATAAGATTTCAGTTACAATGTATCCTCAGGAGTCTTTTCAAAGTTTCACTGTTAATCCTCTTTATTTTTCCAGGTGGCACTCCATTTTTCCATTATTCCAAGTCCCACCCTTTTGCCTCCACTCTTCTCCTTTTTGGGGCTTTAAAATGACCAACAAAAAAAATCTTTATTCTCCTTTTGACACTTAGATTTCAGCTTAAGGTTGCCTATTAGTGTCAAAATAGATTAATATAAATTTCTTTCCATACCATTTGTAATTGTCAATATAAAGGTTAAAAAAGGGTTTTTAACCTCCTTTTCTCTCTCCTTCGCCGCTTAAAGATCTTCTTTCAGAAGTATTCCTCTAGGTACTTTTAGATTCAGGGTACCTTGCTTAGATGTTCTCTGTTGTTTAGCCCGGTTTGTCCTGCTTTCCTCTTTGTCTTCCTCCTGCACAATCTTATCCAGTCGGGTTCTTCATTGAGGTGGCCATTTCTGATCACCGCTGCAACCGCCTTTGGGAAGGGAGTTTAGACCAGCCAAGGAAGAGAGATGCGGCTCCCCTCCACTCGGCTAGCAATCTCCCCCCTCTTCACCACTTCTACGGGGTGGCTTCAGCCCCAAATTCAAAGGATCGGGGCGCTCCAGCGGCGAGCACAGATCGAAACCGCGCACGATCGCGGATTTCGGTCTGTTGCTGAAGAAACCCAAACCGGAAGTCCAGCCCACGATGTTTTGTACTGTGCTCACCACCCTCTGTAATGTCTTTCTATCTGCGGCTGTCAAGCCAGCATACCACACCGTAATGCAATATGTGAGGACACTTTCTATTGTAGATCGGTAAAAGGAGACCATCAGTCGTTGTTCCATTTTATTCTTTTGCAAGACCCTAAGGAAATGGAGTCTCTGTTGGGACTTTCTGGCCACCTGGGTTGTGTTGATTTTCCAGGTAAGATCTTCGCTGAGGTAGACTCCCAAGAATTTAAAGAAGGAAACTCTCTCCATACAGCCCCCCTCGAGGTAAAGTGAGGCGGGTTCCTCTCTCTTCTTTCAGAAGTCTAACACCATCTCCTTTGTCTTGCTGATGTTTAGGTGCAGATTGTTTTCTAGGCACCATGAGGATAATTTTTGAACTCCCCCTGTATGCTGTTTCGTCTCCATGTGTAATAAGACAAAATGTTTTTCTATCTTAAAACAAGTTGTTTGTGGTCTACTTTGTCAAATACCTTACTGAAGTCCCAGTATTTTATGTCTACAACATTTTGCTGGTCCCCTAATTTAGTCATTTTGCCAAAGATTGCAATAAGATTTGTTCAGAATAATCTGCTTTTAACAAACCCCGGTTGACTTCTAGTAATAGCTTTGCTTGCTTCTACCTATTCGCAGATCCATTGCTTGATTGCCTTTTCCAGGATCTTCCCAAGTATTGATGCCAGGCTGATTGGTTTGTAGTTTCCTGGATTTCCACCCCCCCTTTTTTTTTATTTTTTATTTTATAAAAATGGGAACCATGTCAACTTTTTTCCAGTTCTCTGGTAGTTCCCCGGTGCTCCAGAATCTTTGAAAGATATAGTTAAGTGGTTCCGAGATCATGTTTGCCAGGACTTTCAGAACTCTGGGATATAATTCATCTGGTCCTGGTGGTTTGAACTTATCTAAGGTGTATAAGTGTTGTATTTCCTTTTTCTTGCCTATTTTGGCTTGTATTTCTAATATGTATTTCATGGTGCTCTTTTATAAGTTGGACTACTTTTTCCCTTTTCTACAGATACAAGGAATGAATTAAGTAGTTCTGCTTTCTCATTGCTACTTATCACCATTTTGCCATCTTCTCTGTTTAATGGACCAATCATTTCCTTGGTTTTTTTGTTTATTACATGTTGAAGAAGGATATTTAAAATTATGCTTTACATTGGTTCATTCTGAGTCTTAGCTTTCCTGATTTTGTCTTTGTAGTTCTGACTATTTGCTGGCAATCTGCCTTACTTATCTTCCCCCTCTTTTCACCTTTTCTAGTTGTCGTTTTGTATTTTGGTTTATATGCAGCCATACTGGTTTCTTCTGGAATCTCTTATTTTTCTTTTTTAGTGGTATTGTGCTAGACTGGACTTTTATAAGCTCATTTTCAGCATTTCCCATGCTTTTTGAGTTGTTTTCCTCCTTGGGAATTCTTCCCAAGCTCTCCTAAGCTTGTTGAAATCAGCTCTCTTAAACTCTTAAGACACTAGTTTGTTTTGGTTGTATTGCTTGTGCTTGCAATAGTTAGGATAAAATGTAGCAGTAATGTCCAATAATTTATATAGGGTGGTTAGAATAAAACAAAAAAGACTTTTATCTGTTCTGGACAAATCCTGTACCCAGTACAACTACCAAGTACTCCCATGATCAGCTTAATACTTATGCCTGATTAATGAAGATGTTAGGTTTGCAGATTGCTTTAAGTCCCCCTTTCTTTCCAAATTCAGCATTACCTACTTTGTACTTGTTGTATTTCTTTATATAATGGTATTTGTTCTGCCTGTCTTATTTTTCTTGTTTTAATTGAAACTGAGAATGTGATGCTCAAGTTTTACTTCAACTCTTTGGGTAGCTCAAAGCCAACCAATGTCTTCGTTTCTGTTCCTGTTGAAGCTGATGAAGGTTCTAAAAACATTAAATAGTGTAAACTAGAATAAGTTACATTTATAACCTATTGGTTCTTTGTGAATATTTATAAAAACTCGAGCTTTTGCAGGGATCACTGATGTACATAGAAACGTATCACAAAATGCTTTGTTTATTTAACTCTGAATTTGCTTGGAATCCTGGCAATTTATAAAGTATAAATTAAAACAGCCACAGGGCATTTATCATAAGCAAAGAAATAAATATTCAAATATATTTAATAGGTACTGTAATACAAAACCAGCAGCAACAACAACAGTATTTAGTTTTCAAACATAAATGGACTCTTTCACCCTACAAGCACTCCCTGAAAGGACTATTTTTAGCAGTTTCTGAAAAACATACAAAGATGTGGTGAGCCTGATCTTCTCAGAAAGACTAATCCAGGAGACAGAATCTAGTACTGAAAAGCAGTGCTTCTTGGCTTCATCCCTCTCATGAAACAGAAATGGGAAATTATAGAAACTTTTCTCGAGAAGTTGTAATTGGGTGCATTAGCTCTGGTTAGAGTTGGAATTATTAGATTAGATACCCAGGTGTCAGGTTATATAAGGTTTATAGGTTAAACCTTCAAGATGAGATCCACACTCATTCTTTTGGCCCAAAAAGGCCTGAAAACCTGGTTCTGCCAATTGGTTCTGCCAATTCAGTTCATCTGAATAAAGACAGAATCTAATACTTTATACTGCCTGGAGATGCAGAACATTACAATGGTAAGTAAATCGTCTAAACATTCTAAATGGGAGGAGGGGGTTCCATTCCTTCTACTCTGCTTATAAACAATGAATTATTCAGATCATTTTTAGGCTGGATTGTGACCAAAATTGAATCAGAGGGCTTGAGATAGGAAAAGGGTGCATACAACTTTCTCCTCCTGGACCTTTTGGGGATTTCTCATATCATGGTATTAAGGGGATAGGAGTAGAGGCTATTTGCCAGCAAATAGTCAGAACTACTCTATGATAGAATTCTCTCCTCCTTCCATGGTAGTTCTACTTGGTTATTAGTCATGGGGGAGAGTTCTAGTCCTAGTCTTCTCTTGTATGGATGTCTCAGTGTTTCTCTATCTCCTCACTGCTGGGTGAGATCAATCATCTGGGTGAAATATCAATATGCTGATCCTCAGTTACACATCTCTACTCTTCTCTATACAAGCAGTGCTGTTAATATTAATACTTATTGCCTGGAGGTTGTGAGAGTAAAGATGTGAAAGAACACTCTGATTCAATCGCAGCAAGACCAAATGGCCTTGGCATTTTGGACCCTACTTCAGCTGGAGATTTTTCAGCTTTAATTCTTAGCATGTTATCACTCTTGGGAGCCCTACAAAGTACCTGTCAGCTCTTCAATGCAGATTAGAAAGCCAAATTTATGAATTATAATACAATAATATTTTATTATAAGGCTATAGTAAAAGAACCTTGCAAGACTAAATGTGCCACACCATTCCCTCCCTTTATAAGAGAACTTTAATTCTTAGCATGTTATCACTCTTGTGAGCCCTACAAAGTAGGAAATATGACCAGGAAATATATTATTTAGACTGGCTATAGTAATAAAATCTACCTGTCAGCTCTTCAATGTGGATTAGAAAGCCAAATTTATGAATTATAATACAATAATATTTTATTATAAGGTTATAGTAAAAGAACCTTGCAAGACTAAATGTGCCACACCATTCCCTCCCTTTATAAGAGAACTGGAGAGAGTCAGGCCTAAGAAGCTTTCTCAGATTACATTTCTTTCTGAGACACAAATCTCTTTTGCCTGACCATTGTCTTAGTTGTGGCTCTTCCTCCAGTTCCTCAAGGTTACTCTTACAGTCCCATTACAATATCCCATCCCAATGCATTAGGAAACCTCTTCTAAATATTATTTTGTTTCCCAAGTCTTAAGGAATATTTCATTTCATTGTTCTTGTTAACTCTCCTCAGGATCATATACCACCTCCATGGGGTTGCCAAATGTGGTTTGTGCTGTGATTTTGTTATATAGCACTGGAGTCGTTATAACTGTTTTAATGGTGCTTTCTCTTTTTCTTCTTCTGCTTTTCTTGTGAATGGTTGTTAGCCAACAAAAGTTATGTATGCAAGATGTGTGGTCATACACATTTTCTAAATGCTTAAACTAGGAAGTGATAAATCTTTTCAAATGTGAATGTGTATTTGTTTACTCTCTTAACTGAAAGTTAATCAATTACAAATAGCACCTCTTCAAAAGAATCTCTTAAAATCAAATGCCAGTGTTAATAACTCTGTAGAGCTCTATTTTTAACTATATAGTTTCTAAAAGCCCAATCATGTATTTATAGTTGTATATTCTTTCATAATCTACTGGAGTTCACTCGTGCAACTATATTAAAGAAATAATACTTATGGGGATTTCTGGTGAGGAAAATGGCAGTTTAGAGAGCTCCAACATGCTGAGAAATGACAGCACAGCTTGTTTTGCCCCTTGAACAGCAGGGAGACCATATTTTTTCCTCTGGATTGAAGGAAGGAACTAGAAATCAACCTACTTGACCCCCAGACGGTTCCTCCTCACAACTACATTGCTGAAATAGTGGTTTCTCCAATTGGCTTATTACTTCAACAACGGGAAGGGGGAGACTGATTTTCGTGAACTTCATAGCTTTCACATAGCTAATTTTATGAACACTAGAGCCACCGTTCCATGTTTCTGAATCATTTTTGAATGTATTTATCTTTGTAGATAAATAGAGACTTTAGAGGCAGGATTTTGAAGAGGCAGAGGAACTAGAGATCAAATTGCCAACATATGCTGGATCATAGAGAAAATTAGGGAGTTCCAGAAAAAACTACTACTGCTTCACTGACTATGCTAAAGCCTTTGATTGTGTGGATCACAACAAATTGTGACAGGTTCTTAAAGAGATGGGAGCACCAGACCATCTTATTTGTCTCTTGAGAAACTTATATGCAGGTCAAGAAGCAACAGTGAGAACTGGACACGGAATCATTGATTGGTTCAAAATTGAGAAAGGAGTTCGGCAAGGCTGTATACTGTTGCCTTGCCTATTTAACTTATATGCAGAGGACATCATGAGAAAGGTGGGGCTAGATGAAGTTGGAATTAAGATTGCAGGGAGAAATATCAACAATCTCAGATATGCGGATGATACCATTCTAATGGCAGAAAGTGAAGAGGAACTAGAGGCTCTTGATGCGAAAAATTGAGTGCAAAAATTGACTTGAAACTCAACATCATGGCATCCAGCCTTCTCAATTCCTGGCAAATAGATAGGAAGAAGTGGAGGTAGTGACAGATTTTATTTTCCTGGGCTCCAAGATCACTGCAGATGGGGAGGGGACTACAGCCAAGAAATTAAAAGATGCTTGCTCCTGGGAAGGAAAGCTATGGCAAATCTAGACAGCATACTAAAAAACAGAGACATCACCCTGCCACAAAAGTGTGTATAGTCAAGGCTATGGTTTTCCCAGTTGCAGTGTATGGCTGTGAAAGTTGGACCATAAGGAAGGCTGACCTCCAAAGAATTGAGGCCTTTGAACTATGGTGCTGGAAAAGAGTCCTGCGAATTCTTTGGACTGCAAGGCAATCAAACCGGTCAGTCCTAAAGGAGATCAACCCTGACTGCTCTTTAAAAGGCCAGACCCTGCAGATGAAACTCAACTACTTTTGCCCACCTAATGAGAAGGAAGGACTCACTGGAGAAGAGCCTAATGCTGGGAATGATTGAGGGTAAAAGAAGGGGATGACAGAGAATGAGGTGGCTGAATGGAGTCAGTGAAGCAAGTCAGCGTGAGCTTAAATGGACTCCAGGGGATGGTAGAGGACAGAAAGGCCTGGAGGAATGTTGTCCATGGGATCGCGATGGGTCAGACACGACTTCACAACTAACAAGAGACTTTATCTGAATTTTGATCTCATGACTATGGGGATGCTGTACTGGTCAAAAGTGTGAAAAACGCTCATGTCACTTTTTTCAGTGATGTAACTTTGGTCATTAAATGAACTGTCGTAAGTCATGGACTATCTGTATGATATATCAGGTTAAACTTCAACAATAACAATCTATGCTAACTATAAGAGAAATAGAGAAAACATTGAAATATCTGAAGCAGAAGAATTTTCAATTTGCAAATAAACCTGGAAAATGCCACATTGATTCTAGTTGCCCTGATATCATTTTTCCATTGTGGCAATGTTCTGGTGAAACGTTTCACTGTGTTTGTCACTGATTACACCTAGATTTTTGGAAAAGAAGTCCAAGTGTGAGTGCAGAAAATGAATCTTCAGTGACATGATGCACTTCATGGTTTTGTATACTGTAAGATGTTTGTCAATCAGCTGAATATAGTTTGGTGTTCTATAGTTGCTAAGAAAATTCTCAACATTATCATTGAATGTTTCCCGGATGATTTTTTTTCTGGTCCTCTAACACAGGGGTGTCAAACTTGATTTCATTGAAGGTTGCATCAGGGTTGTGTTTGACTTTGGGGGGGGCGAGGGGGGCGTGGCCAGGGTGGACATGGCCAGCTTGACATCACTTGTGTTGGAGGCACCTGGGGTGTCCTGACTGCTCTGCCAGTGAAAACAGGTTTCTAAGCTTCATTTTGAGCTGCAGTGGCATCCTGCAACCCTCTGCCAGTGAAAACGGAGCTTGGGAGGGCTGCGTGCCATGGGCCAGTCCTTTGCTGTTTCCAGGCAGTCCTGTCGGCCAGATCTAAGCATCCCGTGGGCCGAATCCACCCCTCAGGCCTTGAGTTTGACACCTCTACTCTAACAGATCCTGCTGTTGAACTGCTTGTCATTAATTAGGTATCTGATCTGTGGACGAGCAAAAATGCCTTCTGTAATCTTGACATTAATTATTATTGGAAATATCTGTCTGGAATAACAAAACCTTTACCTTTCCTTGTTCACCGCTTTCAGAAAAAAATCCATCAGTCTGAGTTTTATGTAAAGTGGAGGCAAAAAACAAGCGGTCAACAAGTTGTTCATGTGTTATGCTTTTCAGGCTTAGAATCAATTTTTTTTCAGAATGGCCTTTTCTTTCTCCGTAGAACTGCTGCGAGCATCCAGAGAGTGGGAGGTGCTCCAGTCTTCACTTCTCACAGGCTGAGCTATAATTGAGGAATGCTCCTCCTCCTCCACGTGACTCCACCATGCGTTCCCCCAGTTTTAGCTCAGCCTTCGAGAAGCAGGTAGCTATCTCTATTGTTCCTTGGCTGTTTCAGGATTTTTCCATCCATTGTATTCAGGTTTGCCTTTCTCCATCCTTTTCCTTGTCCCTGTGATTTTAGTGTGATCCTAAATTCAACTGGAGTGCGATTTCGCACTCGGGGGTGATACGGGGTTCGGAACCTTTTCTGCCCCCCCCCACCCTGCCTCCTTTTTTCCCCTGCCTCACCCCAGGCGCGCTTCACTCAGCCGCTTGGCCTCGCGCTATTTTTTAGTGCGCAGTTGCGTCTTCCCCCCAGAACGCCATTAGAGGAAGGAACGCTTCCTCTCCCAGCCTGTCAGTGTTTTTTCATCGTTAGAGCTGCGATTCGGGCTGGTGCGTCTCTGAGTTGTCGCGTCGAGCCGGGCGGCCATTTTGGGCGCGTCTTGTGGCCGGCGCCATTTTGGATTGGTCTAAAATAATAAAAAAATTCTCTTTTACTTGGATTGTGAGCTGCGAGATTTTTTTATAGGCCCTTAGCAGGACCATCAGGCCGCGTGGAGCCCTGTTTCTTCTTGGAGGACACTGTGGCCCCGTGCCCTGTTGTCTCTCTTTGAAAGACATCGTTGGCCTTCTTTTCCTGCCCGCAGCTCCCTCAGAGGCGCAGGCACCTACTTCCCATGGTTGTTGGGAGGCTGCCTAGGAGGCCTGCCTTTATTTCCTTCTAGCCTTTTCTCTTCTGGCCTCAGCGTTCATTTGGTTTGTTTTGGATTTTAGATTAGTGTTAGTAGATTGTTACTATCTTTTTCTGGTGTTTAATTGACCTCTCTTTCCTTTGGGCTCCGCCCACAAAAATAAAATAAAATATAATAAATAAAAATAAATTCAAATAAAGATAGTAATTTTTTCTGTATGTAAATATTAAATTTAGATAGAATTTTTCTTCCCGTTTGTATATAGTTTTCAAAAAGAACAAAACTTTTATTCCAAAAGGGGGACGTGACCCAACTTTGGGAAAACCGGCATACGTAGTAAGCCGAACTCCTAGGCGCGCCAACCGCCATTCCTTTGTTGCCAATCTTTTTTCTTGGTATCATGGCAGAGGGCAATCCAATTGGCTCTTCTCTAAAGGCCAAGTCGAAGACACACTATCTTCGCAAAAGGGACAAGGACTCTTCCAGCGCCTCTCAAAAAGATGCTTTAAGGCGTCATAAGGCCCTGGAAAAGGAGTTTAGCAAACGTTCTAAAGCCACACATTCCGTAACTCCGGCCCTACCTTCTACCTCCGCCCAACCCCCTCCCCTGCCAAGTCAATCTTCTCCCTCCAGGTGCAGTATAACCGCTCAAAGAAACACTACCCTCTCGGTGCTTCAGGCTCACGGCTTCTTAGTGAACTGGGAGAAGAGTCAGCTTATCCCTTCCACCCGTATAGCCCACCTAGGGGCTGTGATTGATTCTGTTGAAGGGAGGGTCTTCCTCTCTCAGGAGAGGTTTGATAGTATCCATACAGCTATCAGGGCTATCAGGCGAACCGGAAGGGCATCTTTGCTCAATTTATCCAAACTGCTGGGGAAGCTGGTTTCTTGCATATCTATTATCCCATGGGCTCGCTTGCATTCCAGATCCTTGCAGTGGTTCCTCCTGCCATACCAGCGTTTAGGAAGGAGCACATCAGGCCTCGTGGTGAAAGTGCCTCCAAAGGTCCTCGCCTCCCTTTTATGGTGGACGCAACCCTCTGCCAACAGGGGGTATCTTTTCAAGGAGCCCCAAAGGCTCACTCTTACGACAGACGCCAGCCTTTCTGGATGGGGGGCCCACCTGCAGTCTCTGTCGGCCCAGGGCGTTTGGACTCCTGCGGAGCAAAGTCGCAGCATCAATTGGTTGGAGCTTCGCGCAGTGTACCTGGCCCTGCGAGCTTTCCTTCCTCAGGTGAGAGGGCGCCATATCCTGATCCTAACGGACAACACTACAACCAAGGCCCACATCAACCGTCAAGGGGGCACCCATTCCATCCTCCTCATGAGGGAGTCCGAGCGGCTGTGTCGATGGGCAGAGGCTCACCTTTTATCCATCAGAGCGGAGCACATCTTGGGAACCGCCAACGTCCAAGCAGATTGGCTAAGCAGAGCCACACTGGATCAAGCAGAGTGGCGTCTACACCCGCACCTGTTCAGGGAGGCAGCAGCCATGTTCGGTCAGCCTCTGGTAGACCTGTTTGCATCTCCACTCAACGCGCAAACTCCAAGGTTCTTCTCTCGTTACCCCTCCAACGGGGCAGAGAATCACGATGCACTGCGTTGTCCTTGGCCTCCCGGCCTTCTGTACGCCTTCCCTCCGCTTCCGTTGATCCCCAGGGTGATTCGGAAATTGATATTAGAGAGAGCAGAGATTCTCATGGTGGCACCTTATTGGCCCAGGAGACCGTGGTTTGCGGACCTTTGCAGTCTGTCGGTAGCTCCGCCGTGGAGGATCCCGCTAGACCAAATCTCTCTATCGCAGGGCCCTCTGCTTCATCCAGACCCACAGTGGCTTCAGTTAGCTGTTTGGAAGTTGAGCGGGAAAGGCTGATTGAGGAGGGTTTGTCAGTCCAGGTCATTAACACCTTTCTAGCTGCTAGGCGGCCCTCTACTACTCGCATCTATGATGCAACCTGGTGCAACCTAAGTGGTGCCATAAATCCTTCATCAATCCACGTTCTCCTTCAATTGCGCAGATCCTGGCCTTTCTACAAGACGGCCTAAATGGAGGCCTCTCACCCAACACTTTGAGAAGACAGGTCGCGGCCCTATCAACGGTGGTTGCTGGCGGCTCCTCCGGCCCTCTTTCCCACCACCCTCGAATTAAGGCTTTTCTTAAAGGAGCTTCCAATTTGCGCCCCCCAGTGGTGCACAGATACCCGACATGGGATCTTAACAAGGTTCTCATCGCCTTGACTAAACCTCCCTTTGAGCCTCTCAGGGAAGTGCCACTTCAATTTCTCACCTTTAAGGTGGTATTTCTTGTGGCGATAACCTCAGCTAGAAGGATATCTGAAATTGCAGCTCTATCCGTGAGAAAGGACCTGTGCATTTTTCACTCTGATCGGGTGGTTCTGAGACCGGACCCTGCCTTCCTTCCAAAAATCAGCACAGCATTCCACAGGGCACAGGAGTTGGTCCTGCCTAATTTCTGTCCAAAGCCTTTGCACGAAAGAGAAAGACAGTGGCACACCCTCGATGTTCGCAGGGCTCTACGTATTTACATATCTCGCAAACAGTCCATCAGGAGAACAGAGTCTCTGTTTCTGTCCTTTAAGCCAAAGACGCTGGGCTATAAGGTATCCCCGTCCACGGTGGGCCGATGGATTAGAGCTACCATTTCCAAGGCCTATTTAGTTCAAGCTCTTCCGGTCCCCAGTGGGATAACCGCCCACTCTACCAGGAGTGCAGCCACTTCGGTAGCCTGGGCTACTCAGGCTTCTATTCTTGACATTTGCTGGGCAGCCACTTGGGCTTCTCCGTCTCCCTTTAAACGCCACTATAAGATCGATTCTTACGCTTCTGCTGAGGCTTCCTTTGGCAGGCGAGTCCTGCAGCAAGTGGTGAGAGAACCTAGGGAGATTCCGACCCAGACGGAGTCTCGCCTGTAGGACAAACATGCTTTGGTATGTCCCACTCTCTGGATGCTCGCAGCAGTTCTACAGAGAATGGACGTTGGTTCTTACCTGATACGCCTCTTCTCGTGGAACTGCGTAGAGCATCCAGCCCCACCCTAATTGGTCCGTCTGGGGGGGGAATCCTGTTTCGGCCAATGATCTTTCTTGTATATAGTTGAGATGTGTGTAATAGTTAAGGTTAGAGGATTATTGTTGTCCTCTCGTCTTCGTTAAAACTGGGGGAACGCATGGTGGAGTCACGTGGAGGAGGAGGAGCGTTCCTCAATTATAGCTCAACCTGTGAGAAGTGAAGACTGGAGCACCTCCCACTCTCTGGATGCTCTACGCAGTTCCACGAGAAGAGGCGTATCAGGTAAGAACCAACGCCCATTTTAATGTAATGCAATTCTCTTGCATGGCTGTCTCAGTCACACGGGTCAGAACGGTACTTGGTATATTCAAACTGTATGCAAACAGTGAGGCCACTGTTTTTAAATCTCCACAGATAATCCAGTTGCACTTGGTGTACTGGATGTGCTTCAACAACAGTTCCATATTTTTCTATGTTTTTTTTTTCCATGTATGCAGCATACTCAACTGTATTGAAGGGCATTGTCATAGGGTAAAATGTAAGATTTCTACTAATAGATTAAATCACAGGTTATTTTTCGTATCAGCAGCTAAAAATCTATAAGAAACACCTAAAAGTGTTAAGGAAGGAAAATCTTTGTTGTCCAGTGTAATCAGAAAAGAAAGATGTTGATTAATACATGACTGCACAAGATCAAGATGTTTTGATGAAAACTCTGGTTCTAAAATTGAGAAAAAGATTAAATATTTGGGGGTTACTTTTACTAATATAAATTGTATGCTATTTCAAAATAACTGCTAAGATATGAAGTGGAGTTAAAAGCTACAGTATATGTTGAAATCGGAAAAATTACAGCTGTCATTGTTGGGAAGAATTTCTGCGATCAAAATAAATGTTTTACCTAGAGCGTTATTTCTATTTCAAGCAATCTCTATATTGATGACTGATGTATCATGTGTGCAATGCCCAAAAGATATTTCTAAATTATCTCCTAAAATCTCCTTATGGTTCTCATTCAAGAAGCCTTTTTAGAAGGGAAATAATAGCTAAATAAAATAAAATAAAAACAGTTATCTTACATTGACTTGCTGAATTTTTCTTGAGAAAAAGTTAACTTAAAAACAAAAGAAAACTAATGGAAATATTTAAATTGGATAAGAAGAATTATGGATTTGAACAGGGTAAAACTGAATTTGATGTAGAGCTCTGTACAAATGATATATTGCTAAAATATATAAGCTGTTATTGGAAATGAAAACAGAACAAGTAAAAAGATTGTATAATAAAATGGGCAAAGTATATTGGATACTGTATATAGTTGGACCAATGGGAGAATATGTGGAAGAAAGCCCAACCAAGTCACATTATTTGGTAATGCAATTAATCCCTGCTAAACTTGCTTATAAGGTTATTAAATTAATTGTACAAAACTACTTATAAGTTTATTTGTATACAGTACCAATGGGGGTAGTTACTTTTTCCATTGTTTCTCAACCAGTTAGTAAGATGTTATTTTAAATTGTTGTCTTAGATAATATGAGATAATATTTTTATTGTTATAATAACCAAGGTTTATTCTGAACTAGAAAATGGCAAATTTAAATTTAATTATCTTGCTTTTGAAGTACTTATTCTGGAATTATCAGTCTTCTGTATAAGACCACATTTTATTAGTCTCAGCCTACTTCCATTGTGATATGTACCTTTTATTGAATTATTTTTTAATGTGGTAGCTTAAAAAAAGGTAGCTAAACAAGTACAGTAATTGATTATGCAACTATGGGTATACAAATTGAATTTGTTAATTCTAGCATTTTTGTTACAAAATTACTGCATATGCTTACCAGAAAGTGGTTGTTAAGTGACAAATCATGTGATTGTTTGCTCAACAACTGCAATTTTGGCACTCCCGGTTGTGGATGTTAAGCAATTGTATAGATCATTAAGTGGACAGAGTTCCAGGTACGGAGCATGGGGTAGTTTGGGGAGGGGGGGGGGGTGAATGACCCTATGAGGCTCTGCATAAGGTGAAAATCCTCCATGCTGAAATCCAAGCAGGATTTTAAGCCCCTGAGCAGAGAGGCACTTGTGCGCACCCTGTGGCTGGCCTCCCAGGGCCTCCCCCTCTTTCCTGAGGCACTCCTCTTACCACATTGACTCTTCACTGTTTGCTTGGAATTTGGCTCCCTCTTACTGGTAACTGACTGAAATAACTGCTTGCCAAAAGAGATCAGCTCTCCTCCATGCACAGAAGGGGATTTCTTTAGTGGTGGGCAGGAACATGAGTGAAATCTTCAGGATTTTGGCCCCGATTCTGCACCCACAAACAGAATTTAGCTTCCCTCTATGCCTGGAAGGAAACTCCTTCAGCGGTGTCCTGGAACAGAGCTGCAATAGTCAGAATTTTGGCTGTTTCTGCACCCCTCTGAAAAAGATTAGTTGCTCTTGGGAGGCAGCTCTTTCAACCAGCCCTTTTTGGCTTCAGATTTGAAGCTGTCTCTGGGGCCCTACATGGTGAAATCTTCATGATATAAAATAGTTGTGTCGGCATTCTTGAGGTGTACTGAATTTAGTATTCATAAATTAAAAAGGTAAAACAAGATGCTAATTTAATGTATAAGTAATACAAGAAAATTATTGTTTTCTTAAATATGTAGCAATGAATATGGATGTAAATCACAGACTGCATTTTCTTAAAATTATAGAAAAATTGTACAGATGGGACTAGCTGTAAATAAAATAATCTTATGGTTTTTGCCAGAATGGCAAAGTATTAGCAAATATAAAGCAAAGGTTTTAACATTTCCTAACTACTGTTTGTCTGCATATTTATAAAAATCTTTATATGCTGCGTCAGTTGGATAAATTTAGCTCTAAAATCCTTATTCCCCAGTCCAATTATGATACAGGATTTACTTTAACTCACTTAGTAGCAAATTTTCATTTTCAAGTGTATTTTGGGTTTACACAGAAAATATTCTAAGTGTAAAGAGTGTTTATTAAAAGATGTAAAAGCCCAGTTTTTCCCAGAGGCTGTCTTTATAGGGAAATTTTTTTTTTTTTTTGCTAGGGGTTCTTAGCAGGAAAAATGACATACCTGAGATGAAGAATATTCAAGGAAAGATTGGGGGGGGGCAAGCAATTTCTTCCGGATTATAATTAGATATTTCACAGCAGTGTGTCTACTTTCAAATGTTTCAGAATTCAGAACATTTTCATAACTATGATATCAGAGTATAAGATAGAAATGTAGCCCTCGGGTTATGACAAGAGTTGAGCCTGGAAATTCGATTGCTGAATAATGCAGTTGTAAAGTGTGATGTTACACGACCATGTTACTTATTGGCAATCCTGGTCATCCCCATTTCTGTAGTTAACCAAAGGCCAACAGGTTGTTAAATAAGGACTTCCCATGACTGTGACCTGAGATGCTAAAATCGTATCCCAGGGTAAATAGGCCAGTGGGTGATTGCTGTGGATAGGTGTTAGGAGTACAGCTTAGCAGGGAGATGTCATGGATGCTATGGAATATGCATGGTGAGTGGCTGTCATGGGTACTATAGAATGTGGGCAGGGGCTGTGGGGGGACACTATGAAATGTAGTCTGCAGAGCGATGTGTGAGATTACCATACTGTCTTGCAGCTCCTCAGGAAAAAATGCTGTAACTATTTGCAGGAGTGGCTTGTGACTGCCAGCTTCCCTATTGACTTTGCCTATTCACCAGCAGGGAAAGGATGAAAATGGTGATCACATAATTCTGGGATGCTGCAATAGTTGTGAGGGCCAGTTGCCAAGCACCTGATCCTATAACCATATAACCATAGGGATGCTGACATGGCTACAACTTATGTGGATGGGTCATGAGTCCCCTTTGTTCAGTGCCATTATATTTTTGAACAGTCACTGAGCAAATGGTTGCAACCCAAGGACTATCTGTAATCATACTTGTTTGACATTTTTCCTGAATTCCTTGTGTATGAAGTGAACACTGAATGTCTTTTTTCAGTGGTGGTATTCAGCTGGTTTGCATTGGTTTGGGTGAACCGGTAGCAATGATTTGGTGTGGGTTGCTGAACCGGTAGTGACTTCTGGCTGGCTATGACCCCAACCCGGTTGCTCGGTCACCACTCGCTCACTTGCCCTTCCTGCCCGATGCTCGCCCACCCCACCTGCCTGATGCCCCACCCAGTCACTCTTCACCTCACTCTTGCTTCCCCACCAGCAGCGGCCTCATCCTGGGCGGTGGCTCTGGCTGGGGCCTAGCTAGCTGTGTTTCCCCCCGTCACCGTCCCTGGGCTCAGGTGGCTGGCTAAGCAGTCATGCGGCGCTCTCCCAGGTCTCCCTACCATGTGGCGGCCGTGGCTCAACAAGTGGCAGCAGAGGTGCTCTGAAAGGGACAGCAGGGACTCCTGAGGTTGCCTCCTGTAGCAGTGCCACCTCCTCCAACGCCCACTTCCTTTCATCACCCGGGAGAAGCAGGCGGTGGCAGAGGTGGTCTGAAAGGGTGGGTGGGGACTCCCGGGACTGCCTCCCGTAGCAGCACCTCCACCTCCATCCGTTTCCTTTCGTCACCTGGGAGAAGCAGGTGACGGCAGAGGTGCTCCAAAAGGGAAGGCGAGGACTCCTGGGGCTGCCGCCCATAACAGCGCTGCCACTGCAGCGCCACTACCTCTTCCTCCGCCTCCTGCTTCCTCTTGTCACCTGGGATTAGCAAGTAGTGGCGGAGGTGCTCCGAAAGAGAGGGCGAGTGGATGTCCCAGGGCTGCTTGCTTTCTTCATTCTCCTACCAACTGCTGCTCTGGAGCTCGCTGGATCAGTTTGTCCCAGACCAGGTGTGTGTGTGTGTGTGTGAGAGAGAGAGAGAGAGAGAGAGAGAGAGAGAGAGAGAGAGAGACAGAAAAGAAAGAAAGAAAGAAAGAAAGAAAGAAAGAAAGAAAGAAAGAAAGAAAGAAAGAAAGAAAGAAAGAAAGACAGACAGACAAAGAAAGACAAAGAAATAGGAAGAAAGAAAGAGAAAGAAAGAAAAGAAATAGGAAAGAAGGGGGAGAGAGTGTGGTGTGTGTGCGTGTGAGAGAGAGAGAGAGAGAGAGAAGAAAAAGAAAAGCAGAAAGAGGAAGGGAGAGAAAGGAAGAAAATGAAATAGGAAGAAAGAAAGAGCAAGAAAGGGAGAGAAAGAAAGAAAGAAAGATAGATGATAGATAGATAGATAGATGGATAGATAGATGATAGATAGATAGAAAGAAAACTCTGTGCTATTATTTTTGATTATTCTATTATTTATCACATATTAATATTTTACACCATCCCTACACCTAGAGTGATTTTACTGCCTTTCTTTTGCCCAGGGCTACCACATATTTTTCATGGTTTACATGCATTCAATGTCTACAGTCCAGAGCATAAATACACGTGTGTTTAACAGAGTTGAAAGGGACTTTGGAGGTCTTCTAGTCCAACCCCCTGCTCAGGTAGGAAAACTGAGGATGCCAAATCCTGAGTAGAGGTCCTGGGAAAAAAGGTGTCAGAATAACATTTAGAAGGGACCTTGGGGTGAACCCTGTACCATTTCAGAGAAATGGCGGACCAGTCTTTTCTTTAAAACTTCCAGTGATAGAGCACCCAGAACTCTTGGAGACAAGCAGTTCCACTGGTTAATTGTTCTCACTGTCAGGAAGTTTCTCCTTAGTTTTAGGCGGCTTCTTTGTTCAGTTTCCATCCATTGCTTCTTGTTTTTCTTCAGGGGCTTTGGAAAATACATTGCCCCCCACTCTTTCTGGCAGCCCCTTAAAAGCCTGTTGCCTATCACCCTCTTGGGCAAAGCATGTGAGCCATTTCCTCCTTTCAGTGGTCCATGAAAATACATCTATAGTATGTAGATAATAAAGTCAAAAAAAGGTGAACAACATTTTTACAGAACTATAGATAGGTTGAGGCTGGGTGTGACAAGGAATGGCTGGGAGGAGAGGGACCAGGCAAGGCACCCCATGACGTGAGTGACATTGAGTTGGCCACGCCCACCCAATCATGTGAAAACCAAGCCACGCCCACCCAGTCACATGACCACCAAGCCATGACCACTAAGCAAGCCACGCCCACACAACTGGTAGTACAAAATATTGAATTGCAACACCGGCTCATTTGTTATTTTAGTTTTAATTTAATAATTTTTATTGTAGACATTTTGTTTATATTACAGATAGTATTTGACTTACAACAGGTCACTGGAAGTTAGGACAGTTCTCCCTCGAGCCGCTCGGAGCATCCAGAGACTGGGATGTGCTTCTGAGTCCTCTTCTTGCAGGCTGAGCTTTAGATGAGGAAACGCTCCGCCCCTCACGTGGTATCGCGCAGCGTCTCCCCAGTCTTTTGCTCAGCCTCGAAGAGTCAGGCTGTGTTTTCAGAGAGCTCCTTGGCTGATCGTACATTTCTTGCCTATTTCTTGCCTATTCCAACTTCGTCTTCATAAGGTTTGCCTTTCCTTCCTCCTCCTGCGCAAAGGGTCTGGACTTAAGGGAAAAATTTCCCGTCCCTGGGGCGAAGCTGTGGGCTCGCAGCGCGTATAGCGCGACCCCCACCCTTATCAGATTGCGTCGCTGCCTCCGCGTTGCCTCGTGGCACGCATTTCTTTTATTGCTGGATTCCCCCACCCTAAACGCCGATCGGGAGGGTCATCGCCCCTAGGGCCCTAGGAGCTGAGCTGACCAGCAAGCCCTCCTTTTCCGTCCCGAAGGCGTCCCGACGGTTCAGCTTGCGGCCGCCATTTTGCTCCGCATCGTGGTCGGGCGCCATTTTTAAATACTTTAGCTGCGGTGAATTGGAGCTCCAGGCCTTGGGTTAAAGCTTAGCTGCCCATCTCTTCCACCTGGCCCGCTCCTTTATTACTTGTTGGCCTCCCGCAGCCCGTTTCGCGAAGTTGCAGCCCCCCCCGGTTTTATTTTTCTTGTCTGGAGGCCTGCTGCCAGAGGCCCTCTCTTCAACTCTAGGCCTCAGGCGTTTATTTGACTGATTGGCCTGTACTGAGATACAGTTCTCCCTGTTACGGTTACTGTTTCTATAGATTTCAAAAAAAAAAAAAAAAAAAAAAAACACCAAGAGTTCAATTCCTGACAGAGGGTTTTAATCCCATTGAAAAATCTGTGGCTACAATGCATATTATCCTTGATTTGCAGCAGCTTGTTTAGTGACTGTTCAAAGTTACAATGACATTGAAAAAATAATAATAATAATATATATGATATTTTTAAAACCAGGGCTGTTTAGCTCCTGAAGCTAATGTATTGCATATTGTCACCTAATGTGAAATACAAATACAAAAAAAAAAAAAAAAAAAAAAATTCTTTTTGTACACCAATATTTCTCATAGATATATAGAGGTATACGTAGAACCTGTATATTCACCTGGTATAAAACATAAAAATAAATAAAGGGAGAAGAAAAATTACAAATTAGAGTATATATATTTCTGTTATCTCCGTACATAACAAATTCCAAAAGGGGAGCGGGCCAGCTTCATCGTCACCCGGCCTCATCCAGGCCTGATCTGGGCGAGCCAACCGCCCTTGCTAGTATTTATTATCTAACATGGCAGACGACAATCCCTCTAAACGTCCTTCCTTGAAGGCTAAGGCAAAGTCCCACTACTTGCGCAGGCAGGACAAGGAACCTAAGGGCTCTAGACAGGACAAGGAACCTTCCAAGGCCTCCCAACGTGACGCCTCAAAGCGCCACAAAGCGTTGGAAAAAGAGTCTGACAGGCGTTCAGGGAGTCCCGCCCGGAGCCGTCAATACTTCCTCCTCCAACCACACTGCTGCTGGTCTGCGCCAGGGCGAACCCTCTACCTCCGAGGTTCCGCCTCACATCAGGGCTTGGATGGAATCAGCCATCCGCCAGAGCATTGCAGAGGGACTACAACACATGACCAGATCAGGCTTCTCTCCATGAGCCTCCGAGCACGACTCTTTATCCATCAGATCCCTTCCACAACCGGTCCCCGGTTGATCAGGTATTCTCTCAGAGGGACAGCCCTCCTCCGGTTGGGGCCCAGGCGGAGGAGGAAGGGGACTTTGGGGATTTCAGGGAAGAGGAAGAGGACTCCCAGATGGGATCCTCCGCTACAGTGAAACCCTCTTAGAGGCTGACATCATGGAGGGGAGATGTCGGAGGGCGAGGGCACTTCCCCGACCAACCCACTTTTGGGGGCTGTTCAAGCCGCACATGTTCAAGTCCCTCCTCCTTAAGGCCAAGTATGTCTCTGGCCTTCTTCCCCAGTCCCCTGCAAACCTTCCCCCCGTCCCAGAGGGCCCGGAGGACTCCATTTTCACCCAACCAGTGGTGGAAGCTGAGGTCATCCCTTCCCCTTCCATCTTCGTGGATCCGGTGGCGAAGCAACTCACCTCCACAGGGACCCCTCCTACACCCTCTAGCCAAGACAAGAGATTCCTTAATCTCGATTCGGCACTATCTAGCCTTCTGAACATTCCGGAACTTGATGACCCCATTGTGGGTCTGGTTTTCTCCTCTACCCCTTGTGAGGCCCTAGAGGCCTTGAAACCTGATGACATGCGGGCGGAGTTGGCGCTGCGCAGGGCCCACCTATATGACGCCTGGGCCATTAAATCAGCTATGGCCGCTTCCTTTCACAAGGTCCTCTATCCGCTGGCTACGTCAGCTCAAGGAACACGTCCCGCTTCCAATCTCAGAGCACACCAGGACATAGCGAAGTTAGTGGCTGCAGCCGAGTTCTCGGCTGGCGCCACTTACCAGTCGGTAAAATTCTCTTCCAGGGCCATCACATCGCACGTCACGGCTGCGCCGCATGCTGGCTCAAACACTGGCAGACGGACGTAAAGAATAAGGTCAAGCTGGCCACTGCTCCCACTAAGGGAAATAAACTGTTTGGCCCAGCTTGGAACCACTGTTGATCGAGGACCGCAGTAAGAGAAAGTATCTACCCCCTTCCCGCCCAGATACCCTAGACCCCCTTCCTTCCGATCCCAGGACCGCACGGTCCGGGCGACAGGACCAGGCGGTGGCAGCTACAAGAGACCCTTTCGGGGATCGGGAGGAAGCCCTACCGCAGAAGGTGGAGCCTCTTCCTCCTCCCCATTGGCGGCCGCCTCAGCCACTTCGCTGCCCAATGGGACATATCCACATCCGATGCATGGGTTAGGGACACAATCAGGTTTGGTCTCGCCCTGGAGTTCAGGTCCGCCCCCTGATTATTTCATCCCATCCCCCCTCCTCAAGGGATCCCTCCAAACGTGCACCAATGGATGCAGCCATCCATCATCTTCTTGACATCCAGGCCATGCAACCTGTCCCTCCGAATCAGGGAGAAAAGGGGCTTTTACTCCCATCTCTTTGGGGTGCCCAAGCACTCTGGGGTTGGAGAGTCATCCTGGACTTGAAACGGCTCAACCGTCACCTTATCCAGCGTAGGTTCAATATGCACTCCTTGCAATCTATTCTTTTAGGCTCAGGCGGGGAGACTGGTTATCTTCCATAGATCTTTCGGAGGCATTCCTCCATATTCCAATCAGGGCCCTCCCATTACAAATTCCCCAGGTTCTGTCATAATAGCCTTCACTATCAATACGTGGCCCTACCCTTTGGACTGGCATCGGCCCCGGACCTTCACCAAGGTCCCGGCGGCCCTGGCGGCTCATCTCAGGAGCGTTCCCGTCCGCCTCCACTGCTACTTGGGCGTTATCCTTATTCTATCCCCGTCCAAATCCCAGGCAGTCAGGGATACCAGGGTCACCCTCTCGCCTTATGGGCACACGGGTTTCTAGTCAATTGGCAAAGAGCCAACTTACCCCTTCCACCGAATCAACCTCTTGGGTGCCATAATTTATTCCGTTTCTCAAAGAGTTTTCCTCTCTCGGAGAGGTTCCTTAGCATTCAAGCCCTGGTCAAACAGAGCAGGCGTTCAAGGAGGTGGCCTTGCTGGACTTCTCTGAATTGTTGGGCAAAATGGTGTCACCCATCTCTATTATTCCCTGGGCCCGTCTACACAGTAGATCCCTCCAGTGGCTCCTGCTCCCGTTCCAACGATCCGGAAGAAGCAACTCGAAGGCCAGAGAATCAGGGTCCCTCCAGGGTCCTCACGTTTCTTCTCTGGTGGACCAATCCCGCCATCAACAGAGGCCACCTCTTCGCGGAACCTCAATGACTCTCCGTCACTACGGACGCAAGCCTGTCCGGTTGAGGCGCTCATCTCGACTCGCTCTCGGCACAGGGCAAATGGTCGCCCGACCGAGCAGAGTGCAGTATCAATTGGCTAGAGCTTCACGCTGTCCATCTGGCCCTGTGCAGTTTTCCTCAGATCCGCAAACATCACGTTCGTTCTCACCCAGGACAACGTCACGGCCAATGCCCATATCAACAGGCAAGGGGCACCCAGTCCATCCAGCTAATGAGGAAGCCGGCGCCTTTGCCGCTGGACGAATCCAACCTCCTATCTCTAAAAAGCCGAACACATCTCCGGAGTAGACAATACTCAGGCGGACTGGCTGAGCAGGGCCACGGTGGACCAGGCAGAATGGCGTCTCCATCCATCCCTACTCGAGGAAGCGTCCAGAATATTCGGCCTTCCGGTGGTGGACCCTTTCGCCTCTCCGTCCAACACTCAGCTTCCACGGTTCTTCTCCCGGTATCCGTCTCACCGGTCGGAGAATCACAACGCCATGCTTTGCCCATGGCCCCAGGGCTCCTATATGCCTCCCCTCCGCTCCCGTTAGTTCCCAGAGTAATATAGAAACTCATTCAGGAGAGGGCAGACCTTCTCCTGGTGGCTCCCTATTGGCCCAGGCGACCGTGGTTTGCGGACCTCCGCTTTTATCGAGTAACGCCCCCATGGAGGATCCCCCGGACTGGGTCTCCCTCTCTCAGGGGCCCCTTCTGCATCCGGGCCTCAATGGCTCCAGTTAGCCGTCTGGAGGTTGGCGGATCCGCCTGACTAGTGAGAAGCCCTCAGTCAAGTCATCGACACTATTTTGGCCGCCAGGCGACCTTCCACTACTGAATTTATGATGCCACTTGGAAGGGGTTCTGCAAGTGGTGTAGCGGGTCTCAGATTGATCCCCTCTCTCCCTCTGTGGCTCAGATCCTAGAATTCTTCAGGAAGGTCTTCGCAAAGGGAAGCTCGCACCTAACACCCTGAGACTACAATTTTCTGCCCTCTCGACCGTGGTCTCCTGTGATAACTACGGTTCCCTTTCTCATCACCCCCGAATTAGATCTTTCCTTAGGGCGCCACCAACCTGTGCCCTCCCACTGTTCACAGGTTCCCCACATGGGACCTCATCAAGGTCCTCGTTTATCTTACTCGTTCCCCGTTCGAGTCTTTGAGGATTCATCCCTTCAGTTTCTCACCTTTATGGTAGTTTTTTCTAGTAGCTATTACTTCTGCTCGTCGAGTTTCGAATTAGCAGCTCTGTCAGTCAGGAGCGATCTATGCGTGTTCCATGCAGACCCGAGTGGTCCCGTCCCGACCCCACCTTCCTACCAAAAGTCAACTCTCCCTTCCATAGGTCACAGGATCTGGTTCTACCAAACTTTTGCCCTAGGCCCTCCAGGGCAGGGGGTCCTCTGGCACTCCTAGATGTTAGAAGGACCTTGCGTATATATATTAAGCGCACTCAATCCATGAGAAAGTCGGAATCCCTCTTCCTATCCTTTCAGCCCAGGTCACTGGGGCTTAGGGTTTCTCCTTCCACCATCAGTCGCTGCATCAGGGCCACCATTGCGAGGTGCTACCTTTCCCATTCCCTGGCCGCTCCGGGTGGAATAACCGCCCATTCCACCAGAAGTGCAGCCACCTCGGCGGCCTGGGCCACGCAAGCCCCCATCGCTGACATTTGTCGGGCAGCCACCTGGACCTCTCCGTCCCCGTTTATCAGACATTATAAAATAGATCGTACGCCTCAGCGGAGGCCTCTTTTGGCCGACGGGTCTTACAGAGGATCATCAGTGATCCGGAGGGGCCTTCGGACCAGACGGAGTCCCACCCGTAGGACAGCCCAGCTTTGGTATGTCCCAGTCTCTGGATGCTCCGAGCGGCTCGAGGGAGAATGGGCGTTGGTTCTTACCTGCGCCCCTTCTCGGCGAGCGAGGAGCATCCAGCCCCACCTAATTTCTCCGTCTGGTGGGGACTCTTGCTTCAGCCAAGGAGCCAATAGTAGATTAGAAAGAATTAATAACCTCTCTTCTCGTTATCGCAAAAAACTGGGGAGGCTGCGCGATACCACGTGAGGGGCGGGCGTTTCCTCATCTAAAGCTCAGCCTGCAAGAAGAGGACTCAGAAGCACATCCCAGTCTCTGGATGCTCCTCGCGGCTCGCCGAGAAGGGGCGTATCAGGTAAGAACCAACGCCCAATCTACCTGGGTCTACTTACAACCTGGTTCCAGCGTTACAATACCACCCCACCCTCCATATTACATGACTGCATGCTGGGCACTCTTCATTTATATTTCCAACCTTTTTGCTTAATGACTCTAGTGTTTTCTTCATTACTGTGATGAGCACTTTAAAATCGTGTCAGTCATTTAATGACTACCAGGAAAAAAATGATATAATCAGGCCAGTCATGTTGATGATCCATTTTACAACCAGCAGGCTCTATTACAGTCATAGGTTGGCCACTACCTGCACTGTGGATTATATTCAGATAATTCTTAATTTACAACCATTTATTTATTGACTGTTCAAAATGGCAATGGCACTGAAAAAAGTGATTTATGACAGGTTCTCACACATATGACCATTGCAGCATTCTCATGGTCACATGATCAAAATTTGGGCACTTGCCATTTGGCATGATCCTGGAGTTATGGGATCACTATTTGTAATCTTCCCAGCTGGCTTCTAACAAGCAAAGTCAATGGGGGAAACCAGATTCACTTAAAGACCACCCGATTCACTTAACAACTGCAATGATTCATTTAACAACTATGGCAGAAAATGTAAAATGGGGCAAAACTCACTTAATAACTGCCTTGCTTTACAATGAAAATTTTGGACTCAATTGTGATTATACATCAAGGACTACTTATATTTTTACCAGGCCATTTTATGTCTGCACTGTGGAGTTAAAGTCTTGGTAGTATTTAGCTTCCTTTCTAGCTGTAACATGATAATGGAGTTCTTATCTTTAGGGAAATTGATGCAATGACTTATATTAGCACGATAGAAGACTTTGCATTCCTTTTTTTATTCTGAACAGCAAATAAATCAAGATTATAAACTTCTCCTTTTGTATAGTCCATCAGTAACGAGTCCTGGACTTCAAAATATAGAATTTCTTTGTTTTTGCATTAGCATTTTTCTTGTAGTTAATAATAGAGCAGAATAACACAGTTGGAAGGGACCTTGGAGTTCTTCTGGTCCAACCTCCTGCTCAGGCAGGAAACTATATCATTTCAGAAAAATGGTTGTCCAATCTCTTGTTAAAAACTTCCAGTGTTGAAGCATTCACAACCTCTGGAGGCAAATTGTTCCACTGATTAATTGTTCTAACTGTCAGGAAATTCCTCCTTAATTCTAGGTCGCTTTTCTCCTTGATTAGTTTCCATCCACTGCTTCTTGTCCTGCCTTCAGGTGCTTTGGAGCAGGGGTCCCCAACCACCGGTCCCTGGACCAGTACCGGTCCGTGGAACATTTTCTACCGGGCCGCCGGTTTGCTGGGCGCCGCCATCTTGTTTTGATGAGAAAGTTTTTTTTAAAGACTCCAATTTTTCTTCTTTCCTTTCTCCCAAAATGAAAATACGAAAAATGAACTGCATAAAGTTCTGCTACAGCAGGCATTCGTTCCCCCAAAAAGGAACTCACAAATTACAGAACAAAAAAAAAAAAGAGAGGTAGGACCAGGATATAGGCAGATGCAAAACTTTATATGCAAAAAATAGCCAATCTGGGCGGTTAGCCCTGAGGGAAGTGTGGGGGGGCGGGGAATGGTAACAGCAGGCATGCATTTTTCAAAAGAACCACACAGGCTGCTGAGCCCTGGACAGAAAGAGTGAGCCAAGTAACATTTTGTTGCTTCCTGATTGACTAATTTCAAGCTCCCGGCTGCACTAATCGGGCAGGGCTGTGTCGCTCACATGACCTCCAGGCGCGAGATTAAATTCAGACGGCCGTGTAGGGGGATATCGGAGTCGGTTGCGCCGCTTCTGCGGGAGAATCTTTTCATTGCAAGGCAAGCGGGTGGGTAAGCGCCGTGAGGTGGGGGGGGGTCAGATGGGGTGCCGCTGTTAAAAAAAAAAACTGAGCGAAAACAAATTTAATTTGGATTTAGTGGAAGGACAAGTTTTCCACTTTGTTGGATGGGTTCTAGTTGAACAAATGAAGCCGAAAAAGGGGGCTCTTGCTTTGGGGTCGCTCGGCTCGCCTTGCCTTGTCATGTGTGCTGATGCCGGTACCGGGCCGCGGATCATTTTGTGATGCCGGTACCAGGCCATGGCACAAAAAAGGTTGGGGGCCACTGCTTTGGAGAATAGCTTGACTTCCTCTTCTTTGTGGCAACCTTTGAGATATTGGAGCACTTCTATCATGTCCTTCTTTTCATTAAACTAGACATGCTCAATTCCAGCAACCGTTCTTTATATGTTTTAGCCTCCAGTCCCCTAATCGTCTTTGTTACTCTTCTTTGCAATCTTTCTAATGTCTCAACATCTTTTTAGATTGTGGTGACCAAAACTGGATGCAGTATTCCAAGTGCATTATAAAATGATATCACATAACACTTTATGTGATCTTGATTCTATCCCTCTGTTAATGCAGCCTAGAACTGTGTTGCCTTTTTTGGCAGCTACAGCATACTGCTGGCTCATATTTAAGTGATTGCCCACCTGGACTCCCAAGATTCCTCTCACAGGTACTACTATTGAGCCAGGTATCACCTATTCTATACCTGTGCATTTGGTTTTTCATGCCTAAATGTAGAACCTTACATTTTTCACCATTGAATTTCATTTTGTTAGATAGCTCCCAATGTTCAAGTTTGTCAAGATCCTTCTGTCTTTTAAGCCTATCTTCTGGAGTGTTGACCATTCCTGCCAGCTTGGCATCATCTGTAAATTTGATGAGTTCCCAATCTATTTCCTCATTCAAAATCATTGATCAAGATGTTGAAGAGTACTGGGTCTAAAGCAGAGCCTTGGGGCTCTCCACTGCACACTTCCTTCCACGTTAGATGCAACTCCATTGAGGACTACATATTGAGTATGGTTGGACAGCCAATTACAAATCCATCTGGTGGTGATGCTGTTCTAATCCATATTTTTCTATCTTATCAAGTAGTTGGTTGTGGTCTACTTTATCAAATGCCTTAATGAGGTCCCAAGTAAATTATATCCACAGCATTCCTCTGATGCACTAATTTTGTCAAATAATGCAATAAGATTTGTCTGGCATGATCTTTTTTTGACAAACCCATTTTGGCTTTTGGCTATGACTTTGTTCCCTCTAGGTATTCGTGATTCGTTGCTTGGTTTTCTTTTCCATAATCTTCCTAGGTATTAAGGTCAGGCTGATAGGTCTGTAGTTTCCTGAATGTATTCCCCCCCACTTTTTTTTTTTTTTTAAGATGGGAACTACATTAGCTCTTTTTCAGTCCTCTGGTAGTTCCCTGGTGCTTTAGGATCTCTGAAATATATAATTCAATGGTTCTGAGATCACATCTGCCAGTTCCTCCAGAACATTGTGATGTAATCTGGCTGCTCCTGGCTATTTGAACTTGTCTAGGGTGCTCACCATTTTCTTGCCTATTTTAACTTAATAGTTAATAGTGAAAGATTAATATACTCTGAAATATACATTCAGCACTTCTTTGAATTAAAATTAATATTTAAAATAATTGCAAAAAATTGAGAGTCATGAATCAAGGCAAATGTATGTGTTCCAAGATAACGTCACAAGATCCAATCTGGGTTGGTCACCAGAGGTTTAGTCTTCCGAGCTTTCAGACTCAGGTTGGTGCCCATCCTCAGGGAACTTCTCTCTCACTAAACCTCTGGTCCCCATGACCGACCCAGGTTGGATCCTACAAATTTGAGAGTGCCATCTGTTTCACTGAAGACTGCATAAAAGACTAGAGGACTACAATGCTCTCTGGGGAAAATTTAGTTTTAATATATATTTGTGAATTAAAAACAGAAACATCTTGTGCTCCCAACTTTTGTATTGCCTTGTGTGTACTTAATAGATTAGTAAACTTGAGGTATATCACTGTGTATATTCTATTGTAAGCTGCTGCAGGCCAATTCTCGATTTAAAATGTTAGATCACCACTAATTTAACAACTCAGAGACATTTCCTTATATCAGAATTATTCATTTGTTTCAAAATTTCTGGCTTTTCAAGAAAAAGTCCAGGCTACCAGAGTAGCATTTACTTACCTGTTTTTGGGTTTGGCTAGTCTAAAGAAAGGAAGAATTAGGGGTGATATAATAGTAGTATTCCAGTCTTTGAAGGCTGCCACAAAGAAGAGGGGGTCAAATTATTCTACAAAGCATTAGAGGGAAGGACAAGAAACAATGGTTGGAAACTAACCAAAGAGAGAAGCAACCTGGAATTAAGGAGAAACTTAAGGAAAAACTAATAGTGAGGACAAATAACCAATGGAATAGCTTGCCTTCAGAAATCGTGGGTGCTCCATCACTGGAGGTTTTTAAGAAGACACTAGACAGCCACTTATCTGAAATAGTATAGGTTCCCCTGCTTGATCAGGGGGCTGGACTAAAAGACCTCCATGGTCCCTTCAACTACTGCAGCAAAACCATTTTTGTGGTATCTGAAAGGTTCTGAAGAGCTAACAAATCTTTATTACTGCAATTGAAACATTCTATATAGTTTATTTGTAAAGTGTATTTCTCTGTTAATATAAGGATTTTAAAAGTTTAAAATATATGAATACAGTGCAGTTATGTTTACTAATATTAAATATAAATATGCAGCATAACATTTAACCGAGATGGACATGTGACTGATATCTGCATTAATACATCAGCTTTGACTTCCTATAATTTAATTACAAACAGAAAAGTTTTTCCTAATATGATAAAACGATAAGTTATTTTTGTGTGACAATCTTTTATGTGTTCTTTGTTTCTTGGTAGATGATGATGTACCTGCAGATATGGTTGCAGAAGAATCGGGTCCTGGTGCACAAAATAGTCCATACCAACTTCGCAGAAAAACTCTTTTACCTAAAAGAACAGCTTGTCCTGCAAAGAGCAATATGGAGGTATTTAAAAAAGAAATTTTTTAGAGTAGATAAATAACTGGGCATAATCTAGTCCAGAGAATGTTGTGAAGGGAGCATATGTAAGAATACCAATATCAATAAAATTTGAAGAAGATTGGTTGGGATGCTTGACTGAATCTAGTAGCTAGAAGAGATGCTTAAAATGTTTTTACTTTTTCTTGTCAGGGTGCTTCTACTTCAGCGACAGAAAACTTCGGCCATCGAGCAAAACGGGCCAGAGTATCTGGAAAATTACAGGATTTATCAGGTAATCCCTGTTTTATAGGATGGAGTGCTGTGTAAAAAAATTTAGTCTTCCACGTTTCCTTTGAATTTTTTAAATGAAAAGCAAATAGGATGCTGACTTTAGACCTCTTTGTTTTAAGTAATCTGATTTTAATGTCAAACAAGATAACAGTAAGGTCTATGTGTAGCAAGTAGTTCTGTTTGCCATGTAGATGAGAAAGATTTTTAATTGATAGATGCAATTAATAGCACTTCTGAACAGTGCAATCCTATGAGTCGTTTTAGAAGTAAATAGAAAAATCTCAGCCTCTAGAGCAGAGGTGGTATTCAGCCAGTTCTGACAGGTTCTGGAAAACCGGTAGTGGAAATCTTGAGTAGTTCAGAGAAGCGGTAAATACCACCTCTGGTTGGCCCCGCCCCCATCTATTCGCTGCCTCCTGAGTCCCAGCTGATCAGAGTCCCAGCTGATTGGCTGGGTCTTCTTTTGTTGCCCTGCACAAGAGAATGGAGCTGGAAAGCAGGTTAGTGGGGTGGGGTAGAAATGGGGATTTTACAGTATCCTTCCTCTGCCATGCCCACCAAGCCACGCCCACCAAGCCACCCCCATAGAACTGGTAGTAAAAAAATTTGATTACCACCACTGCTCTAGAAATATAATAAAGATTATAGTACTGTAACCTTGAAATGTTCCAAGCTCAAAACACCTATTTTTGAGTGTTCTGGGCATGAATTGTGTTTTCTAAAGTTATGTTCCAAGCATGAGACAACTTAATTGTTTCAAGAGGTGTCATTTTGAGGCTATTGCAAGCACTCCAGTTGAGCTGATATTCCTCGGCTTGTGATTGGCCCTGCTTGTTTCCTCAATTTATTGTACTTAGCCAGATTACAGCAAAAACCAGCAGCATATTTTTGCCATTGTTGGCTTAGACCAGGTGGCATAGGGAAAGGAAACAGTTAAACATAATGGACAGAAGATTTTAACAATCGCATGTTGCTAGCCTATTTTATATGCTGTGGTTCTTCTGAGGAAGTTAGAGTTCATCTAGATTATTATTTCCATGAATGTTGCATGGTGCTTTATTTCACAGGTTGATAATACAAAGATGTAGGTACACACTAATTTGCACAGAAGTATTGCCAGTGCTGTTGAATAAATGTCCAGCACAGTGTTTGTTCAGTTGATGTGTATCTGCACATTGTCTTTGTAGTAAAGCTAATGTTATTTATGCAGTTTATTTTATTCATTAAATTTATATGCTGTTCATCTCACTATCAAAGTGCTTCTGTGCAGCAGGAGTCCCACCCATCAACCCACCCACCCCCTTTTCAGCCAGTTGCCAGATATATGTGCAAGTAACTAGAATAGTCTGGAAGAGAACCTGGAAAAAATAAAACCCATAAACCTTGCCTACAGTAAATTGGCCACAGAGATTTTTTTTATTCCCAAAACTTTAAACAAATCATTTAATATAAAAGTATTAATATCAAACAAATATTAAGAATGTAGTTGCTCTCTTTGTCTATAATCTCTTGACTGAGTGCTACAGAGATATTTTATTTGAAGAGTAATATATGTGCTTCATTATTTAATATGCCTTTTCTCCTCCCCATTGTGGTTGTACCAGTGTGCCCTTATTTATTATTTTTATTGCATTTAAGCAGCTCGAGCAAATGGAATAAAATATATAAAGCCATTACAAGGGCATTCCATTTGAAATGAGGAATTCCTTTAGGAACTTCTGGGCATTGTAATGAACTTTTTATCCCCTTCTCTTCCTATATTTTCCTGTCAACCAGACAACTGAACTCATACCAGTCTCTGAATGCTATGTCTTTAGAAGCTCTCATCTTACACAATACTATGCTGCAAGCAAAGCTGTTTTGTGTATTCCTTTGTTCTCCATCAGCAAAGGTGGCTATGTATCTTTATCCTATTGACTCAACTTTTGTAGTATAAAGGGTTTGCTTACATATTGTCCCCTTTGTGTAGAAGTCTGCTGTTAAAGTTGTTCACTAAATTAGGAGTTAAACTAGAAGCTAGTTTCTCCTATTGCAGAAAAACTGTTGAAGATCTCCACCAGCCATGGATATCTTGAGTGGTATGAATATACAGGAATGTGGAGACTAGATTTTGGAATATGAGCTCGCCTTCCTTGATGGCTCCTTACTTGAAATTATGAAATATCCAAATATTTTGAGTGATTTCTGTCTGCCGTGTGCAAGTATCAGGAAGATTTTTAAAAATCAGAAATTTAGTGTTGTTCATTGTCTGTCCATATTGATTGCTAAGCATAGTTGTTTGTTGTAATTTACTCAAAATTTATCATTTTTATAGTTTATAAAGCTGGACACATACCTATGTTTTATGTTTTGATAAATAACTTACAGGCTGCTGCTGCTTATAATCTTTTCAGTCAGATCATGAATATAAGAAAGATACAAGATGTTTATGATCTTTCTTGATGAAAATAATCCAGACAATTTAATCCTGTTATTCATGTTTTGTATTTTAATAGCAGCACCTGCAGAACAATATCTTCAAGAAAAATTACCTGATGAAGTGGTTCTGAAAATCTTTTCATACTTGCTAGAGCAAGATCTTTGTAGAGCAGCGTGTGTATGTAAACGTTTCAGTGAGCTAGCTAATGATCCAATTTTGTGGTAAGTGATAATTCTTAATTATTATGAAATATACTACATGTTATCAAGCACCATAAGAAAAATGAATTCCTAGTTAGTTGTTTTTATTACCTTGAATGAAAACAGGTATTTGAATTGTAAGAAATGTTGTTTGGCACATATTTCAAACTGTATGCCTATTCTTCTTTAATGAATCCTGTCAGTCTAATTTGGCGATCTTGGAGATTTTGCTATTTTTTAAATAGAAATCTACCGTATATACTCAGTATAAGTCGAGTTTTTCAGCCCATTTTTGTGTTGAAAAAATCCCCTCGGCTTATACTTGAGTCAGATTCCCTCTGAAAAAAAAATGGTGTGGAGTCGCTGCTGCCGGCGCGCCCCAGTCCGCCCGCCTCGGGAAGGGAAAGGCAAAGCGCTTTTGCCTTTCCCTTCCCGGCCGGGCTGTTGGGAGTCGCTGCCGCGCGCGACCTCAGTCCCGCCGCCGGGAAGGGAAAGGCAAAGTGCTTTTGCCTTTCCTTCCCGGATGGGGCTGTTGGGAGTCGCTGCCGCCGGCGCGGACCCAGTCCGCCGCCTCGGGAAGGGAAAGGCAAAGTGCTTTTTGCCTTTCCCTTCCCGGATGGGGCTGTTGGGAGTCGCTGCCGCCGGCGCGGACCCAGTCCGCGCCGCCTCGGAAGGGAAAGGCAAAGTGCTTTTTGCCTTTCCCTTCCCGGATGGGGCTGTTGGGAGTCGCTGCCGCCGGCGCGGACCCAGTCCCGCCGCCTCGGGAAGGAAAGGCAAAGTGCTTTTGCCTTTCCCTTCCCGGATGGCTGTTGGGAGTCGCTGCCGCCGGCGCGGACCCAGTCCCGCCGCCTCGGGAAGGGAAAGGCAAAGTGCTTTTTGCCTTTCCCTTCCCGGATGGGGCTGTTGGGAGTCGCTGCCGCCGGCGCGGACCCAGTCCCGCCGCCTCGGGAAGGGAAAGGCAAAGTGCTTTTGCCTTTCCTTCCCGGATGGGGCTGTTGGGAGTCGCTGCCGCCGGAGCGCCCCAGTCCCGCGTAGCCTCGGGAAGGGAAAGGCCACGGCTTGGAAGGCCGCCGCTGGAGCGAAGCTGCGCGCAGCCGCTGTGTTAGCATCGGATCGGGCGTGCCGGACGGTTCCGACCGAGCCCGAGCGTCGTCTTTGGCGCCCGCCCAGCACCGCGGGAGCTCCTGTACCGGGAGAAGGGAAGACCCCCCGGGCGGGGCAGGAGAGGAGCTTCTCCCGCCCGCCCCTCTTTCGCGCCCACTGGTGTCCCCGCAGGACGACCCCCGCCCGCAGTCGCCGCTGCTTGAAAGAGACGGGCCGGGGTGGGTAGAAAGGCGCCGGCGCCCTTGGAGGAGAAGGTCCCGCGTTCGCCTGTCTGCCCGCGGATGTCAGCGGAGCAGCCGCTGCTACGGGAACAGTTTACTGCCATCGCCCTCAAAGGGGGCAACCAGACAGGGAATCCGAGGGCAGCGCTGCGTTGCGTGCCGGAGGCGACAAGCCCCGCTCAGGTGGACGTGTTTGCCCAGAGACCCCGGACGAAGCAGCGGCAAAGCTCCGCTGACATCCGCGGGCAGACAGGCGAACGCGACCTTCTCAAGGGCGCCCGGCGCCTTTCTACCCACCCCGGCCTATCTCTTTCAAGCGGCGGCGACTGCGGGCGGGGGTGGTCCCTGGGGGACACCGGTGGGCGCGGAAAGAGGGGCGGGCGGGAGCTCCTCTCCCTGCCCCGCCCGGGGGGGTCTTCCCTTCTCCCGGTACAGGAGCTCCGCGGTGCTGGGCGGGCGCCAAAGACGACGCTCGGGGCTCGGTCGGAACCATCCGGCACGCCCGATCTGATGCTAACACAGCGGCTGCGCCGAGCTTCGCTCCAACGGTGGCCTTCCAGCCGTGGCCTTTCCTTCCCGAGGCTACGCGGGACTGGGGCCGCCCGGCGGCAGCGACTCCCAACAGCCCCATCCGGGAAGGAAAGGCAAAAAGCGCTTTGCCTTTCCTTCCCGAGGCGGCGGGACTGGGTCCGCGCCGGAGGCAGCGACTCCCAACAGCCCCATCCGGGAAGGGAAAGGCAAAAGCACTTTGCCTTTCCCTTCCCGAGGCGGCGGGACTGGGTCCGCGCCGGCGGCAGCGACTCCCAACAGCCCCATCCGGGAAGGGAAAGGCAAAAAGCACTTTGCCTTTCCCTTCCCGAGGCGGCGGGACTGGGTCCGCGCCGGCGGCAGCGACTCCCAACAGCCCCATCCGGGAAGGGAAAGGCAAAAGCACTTTGCCTTCCCTTCCCGAGGCGGCGGGACTGGGTCCGCGCCGGCGGCAGCGACTCCCAACAGCCCCATCCGGGAAGGGAAAGGCAAAAGCACTTTGCCTTTCCTTCCCGAGGCGGCGGACTGGGTCCGCGCCGGCAGCAGCGACTCCCAACAGCCCCAGCCGGGAAGGGAAAGGCAAAAGCACTTTGCCTTTCCTTCCCGAGGCGGCGGGACTGGGTCCGCGCCGGCGGCAGCGACTCCCAACAGCCCCAGCCGGGAAGGGAAAGGCAAAAGCACTTTGCCTTTCCTTCCCGAGGCGGCGGGACTGGGTCCGCGCCGGCGGCAGCGACTCCCAACAGCCCCAGCCGGGAAGGGAAAGGCAAAAGCACTTTGCCTTTCCTTCCCGAGGCGGCGGGACTGGGTCCGCGCCGGCGGCAGCGACTCCCAACAGCCCCAGCCGGGAAGGGAAAGGCAGGCGGCAGCGACTCCCAACAGCCCCAGCCGGGAAGGGAAAGGCAAAAAGCGCTTTGCCTTTCCCTTCCCGAGGCGACATGAGATAGTGAGATCATTTCCCAAATTAATTATTTTTATTTTTGAAATTTACCAGTAGCTGCTGCATTTCCCACCCTCGGCTTATACTCGAGTCAATAAGTTTTCCCAGTTTTTTTGTATAAAATTAGGTGCCTCGGCTTATATTCGGGTCGACTTATACTCGAGTATATACGGTATTTCTACACTCAGAATAGTAGAAATACTGTTAAAAAATTCAGGAAAGATTTCTGAATTCTCCATAGTCACTTGGATTTTTTATTTCTCTAATTTTGTCTTCACCATTGTAAAATTATGCTAATAATGTTCTGATTATCTACATATCAATATATATTGAATACTGACTGTTAAGTAAACTTATTTAGTTAGATTTTACTACGAATGACTTAAGGGACACATCACTGTAGCTTTACAGTCCTACTTAGTTTCCAAGCTGAAATAAGATTGGCCAGATGCTGCCACCTGCTGAGATGTAAAGACTGTAGTTGTTGTTTTTTTGAATGATGTTTTTAAACAAATACAAACAAAGATTTGTAAAAGAAAAAAATCAGCCGCAGGAAAAACATAAAATAAAACAAGCCATTAAAACAAAATTATAATAAAAATATTTAGCAGACTGTAAATATGTAAAAGGGCAATTCATTTGTCATAAAAACTTGATTTTAGCTAGCACCTAAAAGAATTAATAAAAGCTCTAGCTCTAAACGTTAATGAATTCGAAAACAGAATAAATCATGAATCAGTGCTAAAATGTGTAAGTTCTTTCACCTCCTCAGACATTGATTTAAGAAAGGATTATTTTGTAACAGGTAATATATTGTATTTGCAGAATGCATTATTTCATATCTAATCATCATGCAGTTCTATGAATGCTACTCAGGATATGATTGACCACTTGCTTGGTTTAATTTTTGATTCAGAATTCCAGGAAAAACCAACACATTTTGCTTTTATAGAAGAATCTTTAATAGCAAGAGAGATTAATTTGTGAAGGAAAAAGAGAAAAAAAGAGTTGATGAACAATTATTTCTGCTCAACCAGATTCTTCTATAGACCCATAACCTTAATCCCTTGTTCATGTTTGTGCTTGTATTGAAATAAATTCATATCAAAAACTACTCTTAATGACTATGATTTCATACAATTTTTATCTGTATAGTTTATATCTGTGTTCTCTTAAAATTTATTCACAATTTTCTATTCATAATGTCTTTATTCAGGAAACGATTATACATGGAAGTATTTGAATATACACGTCCAATGATGCATCCTGAACCTGGTAAATTCTATCAAATAAATCCAGAAGAATATGAACATCCAAATCCCTGGAAAGAAAGCTTTCAGCAACTGGTATATATATATATATGTTTTTAAAGCCTTCTTATTTATGTTGCATTTTTACAATGGTTGAAATGGTCCTGGTCATGATGTGCACTGAAGATGGTGTTTGATTTCATTGTACGAGGTGCAATGACAATAAAGTAAACTAAAAATACTGAAGAACAGTCAACAGCTTTCTTTCTCACTTCCATCATTTTATACTTTTGAGATCTTGATTCGCTTTTACTAGTATGATAGCTTTATTTCTTAAATCCCTGGTTCAGTTCATTACAATAAAATTACATATCTCTATGCAGATGAAATATAATTCTTAAGATGTTATTTGGAGCATTTAATATATAGTTTGTTGGACTAAACTGGAATGAAAAGAATGCCTTTTTGTTTTGTGAAGAAC